>NC_134643.1:133015055-133323167 GCF_030463565.1 Pelecanus crispus | reverse complement strand
TAATGGGTGATAGAGGTTTCAAATAAAAACATGCAAATCATGCACAATTTGTCTAAATATGCTTATGCAGGCCAGATGCAATCTGCAGCTGCAGCACAATCCTGTTTATATTCTTGATGGGTAGAGTTTACAGTCAAAAAGTTCAGCAATATTCTCAAAATGTAACACGGGTCTCACTATGTTCTCATCAACAATCCCTTCACAGCCTACATAGCTCTCTTGTGTAGAAATAGTAAACAATTTTAAATGAAATACAAATGTTCCCTTTTGCAGATCAGTGTGCTCTGAGTCAATATGAAACTAACCATGCTTTATTTAGCAGCTATTTACATATAGAGTTTAAACAACAATAAAATGGTCTCAGGAAGGTAAGGGGCTAAGAAAGCTGTTCTTGTCTGCATGGTATTTTCCACACTACATGATCAGCAGCTATAAGGCTCCTTTAGAGAAGAGTGCCTCCTCTCTTGGAAGGACCGAGATGGCACAAGTCAGCTTAGAAAAGGGACATGATTTTGCCCTGGTTATCTATTACATATCTATTTAGCTCCAGTGATAAGACTCTGTCTTTTCAAGATGAAATATAGGATTCCTTCCATCTAAGTCATCCTCAGGGACAGCACTCTCAGGAGACCAATCTTTGGTTCACCACTGACCAACTACGTGGAGGGTGGAACATTATACAGCCCTCCACATCTTTCCCTCCAACATGATGCCACTCTGACCTCAGCCTCCTGCAGTTTCAGGCAGCTTATTTAATTTTACTTCTTGTCACAGATTTTCCTTATAGGCTATAGTAAATCTTACATTTCCTTCTAGTCCCACTCTGCCATCCCCAGGCTTCCTTAAAACTGACTTTGCTGTGGACTGTTTCTCTAAATATGTATATTTTTAAGAAGTAGTATCCTTTGCTTCTCCTTGAGTCACACCACTCACTTATTCCTGTTCATATACCTATTTAAATTCAACTTAAGTGATTTAAAATAGTCAGGAGAATGTTTAGCATGCTTGCATGGGGCATGGAATTAATTCACATTTCATTTAAATGTCTAATCGTGATATACTAAGGTAGCGTTATAAAACCCAATCAAATAACAACTACTGCATCCAAGTCTCCTTAATTATTAATTTTCATCGTACTGTAAGAAAATAAATTTGGAAGCTAAACCCCTCTATTGCAGTTGAAGACAAAGGTCTCTGCAAACAGTGGTTGAGTACACTGACAAGATCAATAGCTTTAAGTAACTGTGTGATATTCAGTGGAAAAAAAGATACGCTGAACACAAGATCAAGAAACAAGGGATTTGATTCCTCCTATGGTCTAAAGACGTAACGGAATTCTAGACTTTGTTTTGCCGATCAGGGCATTTCTTCCCCTTTTAAAACATCAAATGGAATAAAACAGTAAAGCAAAGCACATAACACTTAATTACAATTTCCTAACTTTGAAGATGCTTAAGAAATAAAAATCAAAGTAACTATTTAATCAATCAAGGCATGAGATTAGTATTTTAGGCCTTTTGCCTGACAAAATAAAATCAATTAGATGCCTAGAAAATTTTGAAATATACCTTTTTTTTTTTGACAAACTATACATTCATAAAGCATATGAACAAGACTGATAGATATGTTTCATTTAAAGTCTTGAATGGCCTCATTAAAATCTTAAAGAATCTGCTCCTGATAGGTCAGAAACTATCATCTAGAATGAATTCCTATTAAATAAAAGATATAGTCTTGTGTTTATAGAAAGATTACTTACAGTGTCATGTATACCATCTATTGGTGACACTTATTTCTACACTACAGCAAGGAACCAGGAGAGTAAAATGAACATCATCTTTTCAACAGGAAAATTTGAAATGGCCACTAGGCTACCCATTGCATACTATGGAGGCATATTTAACTGCATTTCTATACTGGTCAAACCATAAAGACAAAAAGCATGTTTGGATGAACCAACTTTCTCTTCTGACATTCACTCACTAGTAAAGCATAATGCCATATATAATACAATACACACGGGAAGCAGGAGGCAAGAGAAAACTTCTTAAGGCAGCACTGCATGAAATGTTGCAATAGTAAAGGGGTTAGGCAATATACACATTAAGACCAATTCTAGTATGCTCTCTTTATTAAAACTAGGTCGTTGTCAAAAAATTGCTGATGTTAGGATTTGTTGTCATGAATAATAAGAACAGTACTGCCAGAATGTGCAAGTCATAATACGCTAGGCACATAGAAAATCTTATGAATGATAGTAACTTTTCCAGCTCACCGTAATGTTACTAGATATGCCCTCTAACTGATGCTATATTTAGTATCCATTAAACTTCCTTGGCATCAAACCCACTGGTTCTCATGAAACTAGAAAGCAGAGGTGTTTTAAGTTCAACAGAGCATGCTACTGCTCGGATTCAGCGGCTCTGCTGATTGCCTGTAAGGTTCTAGGGTGAACCAATAATCTCAAAATATGGTGAAGAGTCTGCATGACCGTTAGGTGAATTTCTCCATGGGTCTCACAGTTGGAACATTTAATATATATACCTAAGAAAAAACATCAGTGGAATCAAGTATTCTAACTTATGATTACTCTAATGAAAAAAAAAACATATTTACAGATTAAAAAAACCAAAAAGATTAGTGATTATCTGTCTATAAGGATTACCTTTGTTATATAGCTTAAAAAGTGAGAGATGAAGGAATTTATAAGGTTTTACTAATGTTAAAGCAATAAGTAAAATACACATTTAAAAGTTCTATCTACAAATATAATTTGTCATAAGAATGTCTGATAAGTCTGGTTGACTTTACATTTCTTTAATTCATGTTAAATTTCTAGTCCTCTTCATTTCTTTTGTCCTTTCACAAAACCTCCAAGATCTTTTAATCTCCATGAAGTAAACACAACAAAGAGCAGACTGCAGTTCAACAGATAACATATTGTAGGAGACAATGCAAGGGAAAGCATGTATCTGCTACTTCAACTTTGTATCTGTTCTGCAACTCTGTCAAGAATGATGCTCCAGGTCAAGAGAAACATCTCGATGGATCTTAGATCTGCTTCGTGTTTTTTCTCACCTTGCTTCTTTCATCCCATTGCTAAGATCCAGTGCAATTTTTGTCTGTGAACTAAAATTCCCACATAATTTAAATAACACATCGTATCTGGCAGGCTGGTTGTGATGATAAATGTAGTAAGGCATTATAGGTATTAATGCATCAGTCATTTTGGCCATTTCACTAATATTCCAGAGAAAGTTTTAAAAAATATAGTCTGTTCCTCTTACTGCTAAGGTTTGGAGAATAGCTTCTTTCTGTTTAAAAAAATCTATCATATGATATAAAGACTAAAAAAGATGAAATAAGATAAAATTACTTTGCATAAGGAACTTCTGGCATAGTTTTTATCCTCTTCCATTCCACTGGAGAGAAAGTCAAGAGTATATGGTCTCCAAACAGAACGTCTATACTTCTGTAGGCAATAACAAGGACACTAAAAGCTCAGATTGAGCTCTTTAAGGATTTCTAACAAGATTTATGGGTGGTTCAGCCTTTACAGGATTTTGGAGGGGGGGGGGGGGGAGTGTGTGTGGGAGGTGTGGGGGGGTGTGTGTGTGTGAGTGTGCCCATCTTCATTTCCAGAAGCAAGGCAAAAATCTAATATATGATGGACAGAAAGGCACGAGGCTTCAAGATGGTAGTTCCTCCCACTTATACCCATGTTATATCTAAGGCAGGTGATAAGAAAGGACAGGGCAAGATGAGGAAAAGAGCACAATATTTTCTAAACATCACTTTCTAAAATGAAGGAGAGCAGAAACAGAGCTTTTGGGTTCCATTCTGACTTGGGCATAGAAACTTAGCAGAGGTTTCCTCTGTGGGTCCTTGCAGTAACACTGGTTGTCAGAGAGCAGGCAACAGAAACTGCTTTTGTGAAATCAAGGTAGGTGCAAAAGTCAGGTAATCTAAAAGTGCATCAGGCCAGTCACGGACATCCACAAAGCCAGTCAGAGCCCAGATAATGTTACCAGCTAGCTTTGAGGCTGCCTACAATGCAGTTGGTAAGAACGACCAGTAAAAGCTTTATTGATCGCTTTACAGTCCACACTGGGATGTGTATTATGGTGGTTACATTGCTACTGTTAACCAGATCAAGGTATGCCTATGCTGCACTACAACCACAGCTTTTAACACAAGACAGACCTGGGCCTCTTGGCTGAATGATTTTGTCCAGACAGAATACAAATTCTTGTGGTTTCTGTTGTACAGAAAATTTTGAAGGTTGGTCAAATGAGAAAGGAGAAATGCAAAGCAACTGAATAATGAAATCAAACCAAAAGCTGAAAAGAAAAGACGACATAGATATACAACAATGTCAGAGTTCTAATAAGTAACTCAAAACAGAAGCAAAATCTGTGAGGCAAAGAACTGGATGTAGCACAGCCTATGTGATATTACTAACTACAGTGCCCTTCTGGCATCCAAAATTATGCCAGCTATGTTATTTTCTCCCTTTACATGGGAAAAACACATTTGAAAAGAATTATGTATTCACAACAATGTATACTACCATTTTAACACAGCTGAAAAGTCTGACAACTACCATATGCCTCTGCACAACTAGAGTCCAGATCTCAGATTCTACCCAGAGAGACATATAAATGCCCTTTGGATGTACAGATAGGCTAATCCTGCACATTGCATACCTTTGCATACCTATACATGCATAAAATGCATGCAGCACTAAACAGTGCCAAAATGGGGGCTTAACCCATAAGTTTTCTCAGAGCATGCTTAACACAAACTGATAGAATTGGGTTTCTTGCAAAAACCAATTATGACTGCCATTTTCTCTTAAAAAACAGGGGCCTCCCTTACTATGTTATAGCCTTGAGATTAAGTTACATGCATCCAAGAAGTAAGAGACTGAGCATGAACTCCCTTTTTTGCCAGAGGCAATGCAAATCTACATTAGTGGCTACAGAGAAGTTAGACTAAAAAACATTACTTTGCAAAAGGGATGGTCATTTATTAAACCACTCTAACTTGATCAAGTTCATCACATACTCAACGTTCATCAATGAAATTGCAACAGCATGCTTACCAGTGTACTTAACATAATGTCAATGTGTTTTACTGCTTCTGCACAATATAATTTCTCATTCCGTCCTCACACAGAGCTTTGCATAAATAGTCAGCATTTTGGAAGACTAGGCTGAAAAATAAGAATCTATGGAAAAATCATGTCAGGAAAACTCTATTTACCCATAAATAATTTCAGCTAATTTTACAGCCGTTATGCTGTCCATAAGTAAGTACAGAAATGCACAAATATGCACTCAACTGTTTTATCAAACTTCTTTTTTAAAAAAATGTGTACAGAGAAGAAAAAAAGAAAGAAAATAAACCAAGAAAGGGTGTTCAAGGCTGAATATATTTTCAGTAAGACATCATTAATCTTCATTAAATGTATGCTGGAGCTAGCAGAAATGTCTTAGCTGTTTTCTGATAAACCAAGACTAAGAAGACATCTAGCCAATCATTGCCAGTGGCCAGAACCAAAAGCAAGGAAGAAAATAAAGAGATAACATTAAGCAGGAAAACAATGGGATGAAGTGGCCTTAAGACTGATTTTTGACCTTTTACTAGCAAAACAAAGAAACATTACACAATATGATTTTAAACTAAAATCTGTGACAAAAAGCAGTGCCTCACAAAGTCACTAAAATATTGCTTGCTGGATGATGAGGAGATACACCTGGGAAGTACCACTTCACATTGGGCTCATTTCTTCTACCCCTTGTTGGAAACCTACTACTATTTACATCAGGCACAGAATGTTAGGCTAGACAGATCTTTCATCTGATCTAATACAGAATTTGGTTTGTGTTCTTTCATAACAGTTTAGTTAAGGGAAGACATATATATTGATTGGTTTAGTCAGATAAAAGTTGTATGGTTTTCTATTGACAGAAAACGAACTTTTCCTACTAGTGAACCTCAACAGTGCAAGGATTTTATGTGAGAAATGTGAATGACATATATATGTGTGAAATGATACCCAATTATTATTAACAACACCTTTTTTTTCAGATATGAATGACACATAGGAACAATTGAAACTTTAAGCAGAGATATAATTCAGGTCAGATCATGGCCCACAATGTTGAGGTTTTGTATCTCTAAATCGCATGAATAGAACAACATGTTTAATAGAGCCACCTAACATGGATTCATTAACAATATCTGTTTTTTTCAGTCTGTCTGTTGTGGGGGTTTTTTTTCCCCTGAAAATCATAAGAACTGACAAACCTGAAAAAAGTTGTACCTAAAAGTGGTTCTAGTCTTGCTGCAACCTATTATTGCCAGAAAGAAATACTCAAATAGTTACTAAGGCAAAAATAATTTTAAAAAAAAAAGCAGATAGACAAGGCGACTGTTGGTATGAAAAAGAAATTCTATGAATATATGCAAGATACAAAGCTATACTGATAACTACGTATCTTGATTAAAAATTATGCTATTTAACATAAGATAAGAATGTTAGGCTAAACCCATGTCATTGTACTGTGCCCAAATGCTACCTGCCTAGGAGCTGCACTGTGACATTGTCAGACAGAGTGACCTTAACCCATTCCCCAAATCCCACATACGATTAAAAAGTTGCCTGTGATCCACACTGGGCAGATATTTACCATCTAACTCTTAGCTCCCCATAAGGGAACATCCTGGCACCTAATTATTTCATGTTGGTCTAAACCTTTAAGACTACTAGGCAATGGGGTCAGGGCGCTCCTGGCAAGCGGCTCAGTTGCTGGACAGTTCCCCAGCTTCACTAGCAACAGCACCATCAGGAGAAGAGATGTGATGTCAGAGAACTTGCGGGGCCAGTAGCGGTACCCAGCCTTTTTGCCATTCCACCTTTTCTACGCATTCTGTTCTAAATAATGCATAAATACAGTTCTAGACTTTTCTTTATTTTAAGAAAAAAAAAAAATCACTTGATCTTTATCCACTTTTGTAGGACAGGAAGGAAGCACTGAATCTCCTCAGCAATTCATAAAGACCGGTAATGTGAATGAAGTGCACTATCTACAGGCAACATCTGTATCTTCTTTCACACTTATTTTTGGTAAAAATTACTATTTTCATGTGAAAGCAAGGTATGATCTCTTCTCTATCTCTGTTATTTGATAGTTTTCTGAGCTCATTGCAAGCCAGCAAAAATTTGCTACATAATTTCTCAAGCAGCAAAGATCTTAATTCTAAACTTGCAAGAGAGTCTAAAATTACTAACAGTTGTGGCTGAATGAAATATATATTTAAGTGCTTTTCAAACTTAAATTGATACGTAGTCCTGAAACCGTCTTACAAGTCAAATGACAGACTGGAGACATGGAATTGACTGTAAAATCAACGTTTCCGTGCAGTTCCAGTAAATGCTAATGAGAATATTTTCTGAAAGGTGCACATACATATACGTTCATAGAGAAATTATATATGGGCATTTTAAAGATGCCATTGCATATCTATTAAATATATATTAAAAAACTAGCATCTGATGAAGATTACCTTTATATGCTCTGTAATAAGATACAATACCTATATGCTTATGTATAGGTATCCACATGGAAATAGATAGATATATACAAATGGATTTACTAATCTTTCTGTCCATATAAAGTTAGAGAATAACAACTATATTGGAATATTTAAAAGAAAGTCGGAGGTAAAAATGCAGTATTCCAGCACCATGCTATTTAACTTGCCATTATATAGTTAAATGAAAAACATTGCAAGCAGATTTCTATAGACAACCCTCTAAAATCCTCTTCCTTAAGCCTAGGCTGTAGCTTTCCTAATTTGCTTACTAAAATGTTATGTCTAAGATTTAAAATTAACTTAGCGACTCTTCTGTTTTGTGTCTTCACTTATGAGGGTTGTTTTTATATATTTTTATCCTGAGGAATACTTGTTGTAATCTATCCACATATACTTTAAAATAAATATTCTATGACTTAACAGTTTGTTTTCTGAACTTTTATACGGAAGAGGACAAATATCCATCATGACGAATGCAAAGCACTCCCTCACAAGACCAAAGCAACAGTGCATGAAATTGAACTCAAAAAGAGCCTCCATTCTGTGTGACTTCTTGGCTGACACAATTTAGATATTTATAGCTTTACGAATAGGCCACTGGAGAAGAACTTGAAGGTTTTTCTAGCCAGGAAGGATTAATGAACATGTGCACCTGGTAATTACAGCACTCCATCTTTCTCAAAGCCCTCACATTGCCTCAATGGCAGAAACTGTAATGAAAAACCATTGAAAACACCAATCTGCAATTCCACAAGTCATTTAAATATTAAAATGTATAATCTCTTTTCATACTTTCTGTGAACTATGCTAATAGTTGTATGCAAAAAATCATACGTAGATATTTTCTGCTTCGTGTTATTACCTGGCATGCCTCATTTAAAATGTAAAACTCATCTGATATGAATTCAGGGTTTAACTTACTCTAGACTCAAATTAGAAAATGCATGGGAATGACTGTCAAATACTTCCTTAAATAACACCAGAAAAAAATATCAGCCTGGGGTAACACATGCAATTCTAAGACAAATGCCACAAGAAAAGTTTACTAGAAAATAAATGTTTAGAGTTGGGAAAAAACATTCTGTACTTTGTTCTTTAAGAAGGTTCTCAGAGGTATTGTCAGGTGGAAACTTTTTAACAAGTATGCATGCTACCACAAACATTTGTCTAATATGCGTACTACTAGAAATCTACAGGAGGGGCTGTTTGTTAAAACACTACCCAGATTAACTTGAAAAACACTTCATATTGGATTTTGAGATTAAAAAAATACTGAAAAAGTACTCAGAAAATATTGCAAAACATAAAACCCACTTCATCATCAAAGTAGTAAAAATTCAAATAGTCTATGAGCACCAATTTTAGAATTTTCTTGTGTTATTCTGATGTTTGATGTACCGTTAACCTGAAGCAGACAGATACATAAATGTATGAAGCAGACCACCTAAAAGTAAGACCAGCATTATTAATACAGGTTATTTTAAGCAAAAAGCCTGAATTGCTTTACAAGTGAAATTAAATTTTAAAATACATTTTAGTGAAGCACTAGCTATTACAACATTTGAATGGGAAGTCAATTGTAACTGAAACGCACAGACATCTGTATGGCTCTAAAAGTAGTCTTTTAAAAGATATTTAAGGTCAGTATGAGATTTGAGCATTAAAAATGGCCTTTTATTGTTAAAACATACCGTTCCTTGGTGGATTATAGAAAAAGAAGAGACTCCGATAGAGATAAGTGTGCATGAAACGCTCTCTCCAGAGTATTCAACCAAACTGACTGCAATAAGGGGACTTCAAAAAGCAGCAAGACAAGAGATGTTCAAAACACCTTGCAGCTTTGGGCTGCTGGCCTCTACTGCTGTTTTTAATACAGTTAGGTTTAAGTTGGGAGCGGATAAATAATTGACAGAGATATTTCCTGAAAGCTTTGATCACCACACGGTTTGTCACAGGCTCTAAAGTTGTCATTACGATAACACTTAATCTGGGGCTTCTTATTTCAAGTACAAAAGCATCCCCTCCCACCTATTGCTCACAGACTCCTGCATCAGAACCGGAGACTTTAAGATGCAGCCTGCACAGCCCTAACACACCACGCTCTCCACCAGCGGATTCCTTCTCCAGCACGACTATTTTCGCTTCCTTACCTTTAAAAGGCTGTCCAGAAGCTGCTAAGTTCCCCCAGACGATTTTTAGTTCAGAGCATCCAGCAGTGCATCCGCACAAAGCTTTGCCATTGCGAGTGTGAAGAGAAAGAGCTGCTGGGATGCTGAATGGCACATCAGCCAACTTTGTGTGTATCCGCGGCTCCCTGAAAAAGCTGGACTGAAATTTCCCTCGCTTGCGGATTGGATTCAACAGCACAGCGTAACAGTGTGAGAGAGCAAGGATTTAAAAGGGAACGGCGGGGAGGGGGAGAAGGAAAGGAAAAATCCTGCCCGTGTTGGATAAGCCTTGCCCGTGAAATGCAAGCTGGTCTTCTCAGTCCAACAAATACTTGCGAAACTGCTCTTCTGTAATGTTTTGATTGCACTGTGTACTACAGGAGGCCATCAGTTTAACAGCTGATATTTCAATATAGAACGTGTTAACTATTTGCATCAGTAATATATTATGGAATAACATGAGCATTTCAGCCTTCATGTTATAATCATATAAAGAAAATGCAGTATGTGAATAAAAATCATTGTAGATCTAGTTTGACTTCAATTTTACTAATTTTCTGTGGATTACTTGTATACTAGTTTAGATTCAATTACTATAAAAAATGTTTCCTTTCTTCTCTGTTACATACAGATATTGATATTCCCATATAATCGTGTAGACTGTTTCACCTGGATTACTTACCAAGTCCTTGTAGAAATCTACCTATAACTCCAAGTCCTGGCTTTACACATTTCATGCTACATTCATTCTAGAATTAATCAGAGAGTTTGGTGAGACACTGTTGGGCACATTACACCACGGTAAGGGTTTAAATATTCTTCAGCAGAACACTGTTTACACTATTCTGATGAATCTGTCTAAAATGGAACATTTTTGTCTGCAATAGCTAATGTTGTACATATGATATACAAGATAAAATTTAATTTATGTATCTAGTAAGATTGCCTTTTTTTTCTGTGAATTTGGCCCTTGCCATTTTAAGAATAATGTTGACGAATACATGTGTTATCATATATTCTTTCTCAAACCATAGTAGTGTACAAATTTATTTCCGCTTGCTGACAATGAAAACATCATTTTCTAGTGGCTCTCCTGTTTGGCATCGGCACAGCAATTTGAGGTTAGAAGCAGAAGTAAAAGTGCCAGGAAGATAAGAGGCCAGATGTACCATAGAGGTGATGACCTCATTTGGCAAGAAATGCACTTTGGATATATAGTTTAAATAGCACAGTTTATTTCAAGCAGTACCTATTTTTAGTGAGGTTGGGTGAGGAGGAACACCTCTATCACCTCCAAGGTCTTAGGCTCCATTAAAACAAGTAAGGCACATAATAAAGGACAAGCAGGAAAAAGGACCACCAATGTAAAAGGAATGGCAACTTTCACAACTATCTATCTATTCAGTGTATTTTTTTTTCTTCACAAACATTGTATCTGTCTAAATGATAAGGAGTTCACATTCCAAATTCCATTGCCAATTATGAGGCGTTAAATTGGTCTGTATAGGTTTTTTGGCTCCTATTGACCTCATCAAACAGCTGTGATTTCTAAGCAATCAGTCTCTAATGAGTTTAGAAACAATAAACAGAAGTTAAAATGCCAGATGTGTTTCATTTATCTTTAAAAAAAATGAACTCTCTTAAGAGGTACGTCTTGAAAATTTTAAGTTTAATACGTACAAAATGTTCTTTGGTTTTGCATTTTTTGCTAATGCATGGAGGAATCATCCTCTAGTGAGTGAAAAGGAAAAACAATACTTATGCTCTGCTTCTGTCTTTTTAATATAGTTAGTGCCTTATCAGCACTCAAACACACTCCTGTGAGCAGCTCTGGAAAAGTAGCTAGAATGCTCAAATACTTTAGCTCTCTTTCAGTCTTGTCTCATTTTATTGTCTTATAATGCAAACATCTGTAATGTATTGAAAACTATATTGCAAATTTTAAAAACAGGTAAAATCTGTGCACCTAATGAAAGGAATATCTCAGAGAAATAGCTGAAATGCACGATGTAGCTATTAATTGCAGGAAAAAAATAATTTGCCATGCACCCACCACAAGTAAATATCTTTAAAGCTTACAATACTGATAGAGTATTTTTTCTTAAAGAAGCAGATTTTTGTCAGTACTTGTTAATATTAGTTAAGATTACCAAAATGAAAAAAAAAAGTTACTATATTAAATACTTAAATGTATTAACTGAAGGTCAGAATACAGGCTCATTGAAAGGGTTGTGAAGAGAAGATAATTCTCAGCTGCAAGCTCAGTAATTAAAGTATTTAGCATTTAAGGGCTGTTAGTCCATCATCTTTCCTGTGCATAAAACTAATTGAAGGCAAAACAGCCCAACACTTTAAATGGTTTGTTTATGTTTGATGACTCTTTAAGTAAGCAGGAACCCAGATAACCTCTTGGCAAAGAATTCATAATGTAGTTGTTATAGTACAACAATACTATTTCAGGAATCACATTGCACATACAGTTCTTGACTAGTCATGTGCACTTAGCAGTCCATTTTGTGTCCTATGCAGAAATATTGCATACACATAATAAATATGCATTTGTAGTTCCTTTTGACTGTAGTATACAAGGACCGGATGTAAAGCAACTTCCTTGCAAAAAGATTCATGCAATTATCCCAGTTTTGGTTTATGCCATATCCTAAAATAGTTCTACTTTCATCCCTGACATCTTGCAGCCTTTCAGCAGAGGATAAAAGCTAACACATCCCCAACTTCCCAATCAAACACAGTTCTCTAAGAAAGCCACAGAACTAGACCCTGGAGAAAAAAAATCACTAAAATGACCCTGTTGATTGCAGCTATCAGGGAGTTACAGAGAGATAAAATGGTTTCTAAGTTAGGTAAGCTTAAGTGTATGGAGAACAAATACTTCTACTTAGCAAATGAAGAGGAATTCAACAGAGAGATATGGCTGTGTTTGCCATGAGCTCTCCTACAACAGACAAGCGGCTGCATGTTTAAACAGATGTAGATAATCCAAAGCAAATTCTAGATAATGTAAAAAACAATCTCATTTGAATGTGAAAAAAAAGCTTACATCAGAGTAGAAGGTCCATATCAGAGAGCTTTGTGGCCAGCCAAACCCCATAACAGTTTCCTCATTTCTCTCGGATCATCATTTAGAACAACTCTGTAATGAACATACAACAGATCTTGCTCTGATTACTGACACTTCTGTTTGTGACTATACTGGAGATTATATTTTGCACATCAGCACAAGTCTGTAGTGTGATGGGTAGCCAAAGACAGGAGAATTCAGGGAAGCTCTGGGGAAAAGAGTGGCTTAAGTTAGAGACAGTGAATGTTACTAAATGAGACTGCCAGATCTATCATCTTTGAAAATTTTGATTCACTGTCCTGCTGAGCCTGACAGGTTTTGGTCAGGCAGGTATCATAATAGGAATGCAGAAAAAAAATAATTTCAGCAGCATTAAAAGGACTATATCTCAAAGACATCATTCATTCTTTGCAAAAACAGCACAGAAGTATAATGCATACAGAAGGGGCACTTTATAGGTATTATATTCATTTAGGTTATTTGCAGGAGGTATTAAGACTTCATAGGTAAAGGAGACTTAGATGGGTAGATGATCTACAAAAGGCTCCTCTTTATTACTAATTCTCTATTCTTACTGCTAAAAATACTACTATTTTGGCGTTAAGGTGCTCTTGTCATTACTTAACTTGGCCAAAGATTCTTGAAAACAGAAATTATATGAAGGATGCAGTCACACCTGAAGTTGGCATAGTTTAACGGCTACTGTGGCATATAGGATTGAAGGAATTGCAATTTTACTATTGAGAGTTGTAGGTTCTTGGTATTCTTTATCTTTTTAGAACTTAAATCCATGTTTCCTGCATCCCATGACTGTGAGAGAAATTCGGGTGTTAGCATAGTTAGGGACAAAGGCCTTGCTGCTGCAGTACACACACAAGTACTGCAAGTACTACAAGGACACAAATAGGAATGAAAAATAAAAATAAGAGTAAAGAACAAAAACGATAACCTTCAGTTAGCCCTGAAAAAGTGAACACCTCTACACAGTAGTGGTCCCTGCTCAGCATTGTATAAAACATACATCCACAGGAGGTAGGGAGGCAGTGATCCTTCCCCCCTCCCATGTGTGCCAAGAAAATTAAGGAGGCAAGCTCCCCTTTATTTCCTATATTACAGACTGATTATCTACTGGGAAGTGGATATTTCCAGCTTCCAGCTATTAGGCAAGAACAGGTCTAGCTACAATCTGTTATAGGCTTTCCTGACAGTGCAGGTTTTCCTGAAACTTGAGCAGGTAGTGCTACAGAGGAGTAGGACTTACTATGACGTCTTGATTTACTTACGTCCACCTAGTGTTTTCTTGTTCATTCTAAGTGACTTTTGTGTGGAGGAAAGTCAACAGTCTCAGCCTTAGGCTTTGTACATCACCCTTCAGAGCTACACCCATTTCTACCATCTGTATCAGATATTCATATGAGCTTAGACACTTACTAGATCCCATCACAAAAAATATGTGCTTAAATTAGATGGACTTTTGCTTTGTATCATTTGTCAAGCATTATTCCATGGTTTTGCAATGCTGTATGTCCCTAGGTTTGAAATCCTTGCATAATATGTGAGATATTCTGCAGGCGTGCATGAAGTTGAAATAAAGCCAAAGACTTAAAAACTCTTATGGGTGAACTCTCTTGTTAAGTCACTCACTGAAAAGTGTATTTTGTTTTGTTGATCTCACCTTTCATTTTTCCTTCTAAATATCAAAGGTTTTAAGTAAGCTGAGTTTTGTTACTGTCAGGGAAAATGGCTTAGATTACAGATGCCTATTTTTCTTAAAAGTTATATTAAAAAGAGTATAGTAAGGCATATTAGCATAACCCACTGATAATAAGTTATTAGCAAAGTTTCTAAAGGGATAGATATGTAAGAAATTCCTTAATACACTGACAACATCAAAATTGAACACAGAAAGGAGTGGAAACCGCTCTTTCACCTATAACTAAAAATATTGCCTGTAACTGATACAGCACCTGCTGTCCTACCAGCACTGTAGATCTTTCTGCCAATACACTGCCTGTTTCTTCTGATATGACTGCCATCCCCTGTCTTCAGCTCTTGGCACATGCACAGATTACTTCTAGACATAACAGTGAGTTTATTTATCTCAAAATTTTGCTTTGACTAATACATCTGAAAAATAATACAGTCATATTGTACAATGCTTCTTCTTTCCAGGCAAACTAATAAATTTGCCAAAAGCCTGTGTATGGAGTACTAGCGATTGCAAAGGGCACAGGGGTGCTCTAGCCATGTTCTCGCTGTTGATATCACCAATATTGATCACCTGCCTTAGTGCCTGATCAAGTGACTGTTCACCTGACAGGCAGTTATTAGGGAGGAGGAGTTAACACAGAATTCTCATCCTGTAGTTCACATCATCACATCTCAGTCAATTGGATTGCGCTTGGCCACACAAGGACATCAGATACAAGATTTTATATATGAATACCTTTTTAGAGAAAGATCTATTAAAAGACAGTAATTTACCATGACAATAATTGCTTTGTTCTTATCACCCAACAATTATAAAAAAGCTTCATTTTTATCTTCAAATTATAATTTTCATTATTGCAGTTGATAGAAAAAATGTCAGTAACTGTTTTGCTGCTTAGTCTTTTTAGACCAATTGCCATATGTGTTGAAGAAAATTACGAAGTGCATTCTAGGAAGGTTGTCAGCTACATTAAACACCCTGAATAGTTCCAGTAGCTCTAATATATAAATTTACATATATAATCTTACCACTGAAAAGCACATTTTAAAACTAATATTTGATTTTGCTCCTTCTGCACATCTTGTGGTTCCATCCAAGATGAAATTTAGCATGAGAAATTGTTCTGTGATGAAATAGAGCATCGCTCAAAGTGTGCACACCAGTCAGAAAGATGAAATTATTCTACTTCAAAGAAATGCATGTTCTATTTAGACTTGTATTTTATCACAAGGGCTTGGATCTTAAATATTCATTTTGATGATGTATTATGTCACTGATTTATTCCCTCATTAATTCACTCCTATAGTAATGTGATCAATTTCAATGGATATATTTAAGCTGTTACATACATCTTATCTCCTTGTGCTGCACCAAATTCCTCCACCAAAATAGTTAATTAAGAAAGAAAATCAAATTTCTCTTAATCTCACACTAAAGCATAATTTTTCCTTGAAAAAAATACAACTTAATTATGAAAATGAATCCATGAATTATATGAAGACATGTGGATAATATTAGAAATGAGCATAGCAAATGAAAAGTCGACATAGTATTCAAGTTTGATTTAGTACATCAAAAGTGAAGCAAGAGTGTGTCTAGAGAGCTCACTGGTCATATAATCTGAGAGATATATAGTACCCTAATGAGTGTTGATAAGAAGATAAAATGAGAAATATCTGTTTTGCTACTTAATGGTTTGTAAAGTCTGTTTATTTTTTGTATTCATTTTGGTATCTCAGTTACACAGGCAGCGTAGTATAAAAGGACTCAGGAACTCTGATTTTTTTCTCCTTCTCAAGATTTTTTACTGAGACTTAGGGCAGTATCAGTTAGTCTGTTTATTCATGATTTTCAAAGAATCTACAGGAGTTAAGTTCTCTTATCTCAGTCGAATTGATGATCCTTTAGCCCCTTGCTTTCTCAGATGACTTTGAAAATCCTACATCCTTTCCCTGATTATCCCTCTATTGAAGACAACATAAAATTTACTTATCTGGAGCATCCAATATGAAAAATGTGTGCATATTGCTGAAAGATGATGGTGATGTAAATATGATCAGAGGGAAACACAGGGTTAGATTCAGGAATAAGGCAGTGATAATTCAACTGCCTCCTAGCAGAATGGAAGATTGTTTAAAAAAATCATCTCCTTTTTTTCACTACCAAAAATGGAGGAGATTATAAGTCTTTATCTTACAGTAAATACAATGCCATTCAAATGACAGCCAGCTAAGTCACTGAAGGCAAATTCCTGTGGGGTTTTTTTTCTGCTTTCTTCCTTCTTTTCTGACTCAGTCACCAACAACAGCAACAAGACAGTAAAAGCAGCTACAGAAACGCCACATTTTCAGGAGCAGAAAGTACTGTGATGTTGTATTTGTGTCATAGCTGTGGCCAGTGTGACAAGCTGGAACACTACAAGGATAGGTGATCAGTGAAAGTGATATTTCACATCACAAAGAAAAACATTGTTACACAGAAGACAGCACATACTTAGTATCTCCCATTTCTGTTGTCAGTCTAATTAACTTACATATTGATGATAGAGAATTCCAGGCATGGCTAATGCAAACTACTTTTTAATTACTTGAAAGTATCTATGATTGACAACAGTTTAATCTATCAATTAAAAAAGCCCCAAAACTTCTGCTGAAGTGTCTACAGTTATTCAATATAGATTTCTTATAGTGCCATGACTATTTTTTCAGCTTCTGTATTTTAAATCTTTGCTGCCTCCTTCTAATGAAATAAACATCAGCTACTTTTTTTTTTTTTAAAAATAAAATAAAATAAACAAGATATTCTAGCAATTTATTAACAAAGTAATCTAATTGTTTTGTTATCGTATGCATTTATTACTTAAAAAAGCTTGGAATTGGGCTTGAGAAGATATATATAAAAAATAGATAAAAATAAATAAAATCATTGTGTATTGTGTTAATATTATGAAGGTGAATAAAAATAGATAGCATCTCAGTTGAATAAATTGTTACAGGCTTGAACAGAAATCATAATAGGGATAGAATACTGCCACAGTTTGGCTAGATAACATAGTTGCAGATAATAGTTTTATCCGTCTTAGAAAAGCTGCAGAAGAGTCATTGAGCATCTTCAAGGTCAAACGTAAACTTGACATCATATCACTTATACTGCAATGTCAGAAAATGATACATCACAGCTATAAATTTACTAATGTGAATAAAACCTTCTACGGTATTTGCATTTTGAAAGCAATATGGAAACATTAACTCCTTAATCCTCAAAATACCCTAAGAAGATTGTTAAGTACAATACAGTAGAACAGATCATGGAAATGAAAAAGAGGAGAAAATTAAATTCACAGTTACAGAAAAAGCCTATATAAAAACTCAGTTAGATTAAACATTTTCCATGTTTCTTATGTATATAGAGTCCATAAGGACACATTGAAAAATTTCTGTTATATCAAAACAGCAAAAGAAAAAACTGGATGGCTACATAATATCCAAATGCCTTGGGATCTGCTATTACTGAAAAAAACTTCACAGTCTTTTACATGTAAAAGTAAAGACAACAATGAAGACCACAAAATTAAATTTAAAATTGACTGATGATTCAGCTGAAGATCTTTATTTTGTTAGACCGAGACATTGTTGTTCCCTACCTTTCCTAATGTCTGGGGCAGACATTTTTTTAATGAGAGCTAGTTAGGAAGTTCATCCAGTAAGGGTCATGAGACATCCCAGAAGGCATACTAGAAGTAGTCTCTTCCCCCCTCCCCCCCCAATTTAAAAGACACAGATATTTTCTTAATTCTGCCTTAGTTTCAACAGTAGGGGAGAGCTAGTCATACGGTATTTCAGATCTACTTTAACTTTTCCATTGTCCTAGACAATGGGTGCCTCCCATTCTTCTGATATCTTAGGTAAAATTAACACCAACACATAAATACCTTGGTTACCCTGCCCTAGGATTTTACTTTACATTACCTTTTGACATCTAACACTAGATTACTGACAAATCCTTATTTTCCACTATCCACCTGCAATCCATCTTTGCCCAGAACAGTAATTGCATACCTTAAAAACAATTACTTATGCCTTCGTTGCCCTAGCACAGTTTATTTCAAGATAAATTGTGAAGATAATTCAAAAGTGGAAAATCCAAAGTTTATGGAAAATGTAGTAATTGATTTACCTCATATCTAACTTCTCATGTCTACAGCAAAGATCTCTGTATCTGAAATATTTATCTGAACTCTATAGCCAATAGAAGTAAATAGATACTTCTAGGGCACACTGTGTCTCATGTTAATGTGGATATTTAAAATACATCAGATGAATTTTGTCTCAGATGCACCTATTACTTTCCATTAGCTATAAATGGAATTCAGAATGATCCCCTATCTACACTGTAGACATGTAAAGTTAAGTGAGATGAATGTAACCTTATGTATCTATATTAAAAAGAATGAAAATGCTTCTTTGCCTTCCATACACTGGAATGGCTTTCCTCTTTATAATTTTTTTAAAGTTTCCCCATATAAACTTTTTAAATTTATGTAATTTTGGTTCAGAGCATTTTAGGGATAGGGTTTTTATGTCTTATTCTAGCAATTTTGTTCCTTGAATTTTGAGTGCAATCTTTTCCCTGAATATAACTACGTGAGAGTTTTAGCTTCTAGACGTGTTGCACATCAGTATGGTCTCCTAGAATTTCCCAGAAAATTTACTAGAATTAAAAGCTAGTGGATTTCATGACCTTAAAAAAATTACTGAATGCCACAGTAATTTAGAAATTCAATTTCATATCTGCTGTACACCCCAAAAGCCTGATTCAAAGAAAAATGGCTATCTTCAATGGACTTTGGCATCAGACCTAGAGTAAATACAACAGGTGCCACAAAGTTTTATGTTGTTTTATTTACAGAATGAATCAGTGGATCTCTGCATATACAATGAACAAAGGATATATCTTTTGTAACATGTTGTAATAAAATTGCTTAGAAAAATAAATTTAAAGTAAATAAATAAAAAATTAATATTGAAATAACAAACAGCAATTCAAATACTAAATGAAGGAAATCTGACCTATATCAAATGTTAGGTATATATCATGAAATAGCAATCAATAGCATCCACCAAAGGAATGATTTTAATACTGAGTCCTTTCAGTACAACAAAGGCCCTATAAAGTCAGAAATCAGTAGTCATCTAACTGTTTGAAACTATAGAATACAGAAAAAAGTCTTTAGCAAAGTAAAAAATTGGTGGAAAAGACAAAACTGGATTCATTTGGGAAAATTTTTACACCTTCCCCAACAACATCTATTGGGAAAAGCTGATGCAGGCGTCCCTTTTATGCAATGTAACCACAACTTACTAACTCTACCCCACTTAGATCAGAACTAGCTCCACACTACCAAAACTACTAAGCTAAAAACTACCAAGCAGTCATTTTGATCACATCACCTATATTCACTACTTGTTTTTTATAATCACAACATACTTTAAACCTTAGTAGATTAATATTTTCAAAATCTGTCAGCTATTTTTATGATGAATGCACTACAGAGTAACTAGCACTTAGCTCTATCATTTAATACCTTTTCAGAAGGAAAAATGTGAGTAATCTAAAGTCCATGTCAAGTATGTATCATGTATAGCCAAGCTTCTTTCTTTAGTGTAAATATAAAAGTCTCATTGTCCTGAACATAAAGCGTGAGCATAACGCTCTCTGACCTTAGTCCATCCAGTTAGCAGATCTATTTGACATTTGAAACATACAGAAGGTTTCAACCACTAAATATTACAGATCTCTAATCTGGAGTGAAGTAGCTGTTTAAACTTTATTATGTGTTAAAACCTGCATCTCTTAAATGGATTTTTTTTCTCTTTTTTTTTTCTTCCACATCAGGGCACCTCAGATTGGAGAAATATAGCTAGGCTTATAAAACTAGAGTGTTTCTTCCAGAACAACAACAACAAAAGAAATAGTCTGTTTCTGTCCTCAAGTTTGATTTGGATGAAACACTTACTAGGACTGACCCAGACCTGATTACTGGGATGCCTATTCTTCTCAAAACTGAGTATTATAAAAAAGATAATAATGTATGAAATAAATCAGATTTCAGTGTCAGTTGCTGCTGCAGACTAGGAAAACAAATGTTTTAAGAAAGCATTTAGTAATGGAATTTGAAAAAAAGGAAAATACTTGCATGCTGCTGTGCTTCCTGCATGCCCCTTGCTTGAGCATGTTAATGTCTTTATAGCACAGTCTTGAACACTGTGCTTTGATCATCTATTCCACCTACAGTAAAGACCTCCTGCAAAATACTTATGAATCACTCATTTAAAATGGATAGCTCCCACCAACCAGAAATAATAGAATGTATTTGCTGAGTTCCTACCTAGGGTCTATGAGGTAAAAAAGAAAATCCAGCTTTAGCCATTCAAGCTGAAGCTGGAGTTAACAAGCATAGATGTACTTGAACTAGGGATATCTGAAGAGCCAAAGCTGAATTAATTGCACCTAACAATTAGACTGAGTGTACTACTTCATCTCACAAAGCATTTGTCATTTAATGTCAAAGGACTGTTATGCAGGAAAACTATGGAAGGATCTTTCTGATCTTCAGATAGGAAAAGAGCAATTTCCAACTGACAGGGTTATGCTAAGAAAGAATTCCTGAACACAAACCCACTTGTAATTCAATTTCTGCCTTGTCATTCAAGTCCTTACATTCCACACCCCTTCTGTAGGTAGTGCTAACTGAAGGATGCAGTTTTGCATGCAACAGGAAAATCTCTCCCTCTCTGGCATTAGGTTGACCATGACCTATGCAACTATTTAAAAAAAAAAAAAAAAAGGAAAACCAAACCAAAACCTTTTATATGATAACATTACTCATAGAGGAGTGATACTGAAAAAAATGTAATTGTCTCTGTAGTACCAATTCCCTGAACAAACTGAAAAAAAATTTATTTTCATCAGAAAAGCAGGAAGGTGTACAAATGGACCTTTGTCATTCAGCCTGAGTAGGTTAGGCTGAGAAGGAAAAGTAATATCCAAATTTATCGCTGAGGTTTTATATGCACACATAGTTGTTGAAAATGTCTTAGACTATGTAGCATTTCAGAACCATGAAATTTGTTGGAGAGTAGGAAGTTAACACTTACATTCACTGTATCATGGTCACAATCACCTTCTGTAAATACTCTTAAAAATTGAGACTTTCTAAGTAGTAGCCATCACTCTCACTAGCAACTTTCCTGGCAATATGTATCTGTGTTTGCATTAAATCCAAGATGCTTCAGGAACTGTATTAATATTGGCATTTTTTTTTGGCTCTCTGAATAGATATCTAATGATCAACATTGTCTGCAGGGGATCAGGGAATTTTCTTCTTTTTTTTCTTAAGGTCAATAGTTTAGTGCTTCCATCACTGCAGACCTACCCTAGGAGTCTGTAAGACCAAATGATAATAACCAAGGCTGGGAAAAAGAAATAAAGGAAAAAGAAAAAACATAATCATCCATCCGTCAAGCTTTAGAATTGACTGAGGATGACAGAATGGAAATAACTGAAGATTCTTACTGTAAGTATTTCTGGTGAATTCCTGCTTTCCTTAGCCCTGATTATTTGAAACTAAAATACAAGAGATACAGACTGACCCAAAACTAATTATTAATATTTCTGTTATAGGTTGCTGCTCTGATTATTGCAAAAGAGTTCCTGAAACTTTTGCAAAGGACCCTAATGGTATCCCTTCCAAAAATCCACAACTTATTTTCTTCAAAGCTACAGGTAACTCCCTTGTTCCAAGACTGCAAAATAGCAGTGATGGTAGAAATAGATCTTTTCTAGAACATAGAAAGATAAGATGAAAAGGCAAATCTAACAATGCACTTACTCTAATGTTCACTTCCAAAGAGTTGTGTTTTCTTACCACGTCACTAGCATATTGCAAAATCACCTGTTTGCCTTTCAGTTGAATCTCACTTTTATGAAATGCTAAGGTTTAAAATTACTTTTATTACGCCTCAGCATAGTCTCAGCATTCCTGTTTAACTAGCAAACCATTTTCAAAAAGATAAACAATAAACCTAACGTCCATAGATAAAGCCCCCTATTTTTGTTTGAGAAAAAATTTGAGTTCTGCATTTTATCTTACGCGATTTTCTTCATAGGCCTTGTATTTCTTAAATTGAAAGAGACTACATTTGCACTACTGACCATATACTAATTTATGGAAGTACATGGATGAGTTGCAGGGAGAGATGACAGTTCATGTTTTACTTTTGGTGCTTTGCTTGACACCATTTAAATACCGTCATGCCCAGTGGTAGGACACAGCACCAAGTCTCTCAAAACTCTGGTCATTCTCTGAGGGATAGATTGTGGCGACCAGATTCCTAGACAAATTTCTGCCAAATAGAAATGCTATGTCTTGACCAGTCATTTATGAGTGGATATCCAGAAACCTTATAAAAGAAGGCCTAGGTAGAAGGAAATAATAAAATAAAATAAGAATGCTAAGAGCCCATAAATACTGCCTGTACATACAATCACATTCACTCAGAACTCTACTATAACCATCTTCTGGAAGAATGAAGTAGAAGTGGTAGCAATGCATGGCAACCAGTAACCAAAGGTGGAAACAATAATTAGGCATGCTGACACATTGCAGCAACTGGAAATGACAGCCCAATAGTTTGTAGTAGCTTTTCCATTGGGAAGGAGATTTTTCTTCCTGTAATATCTCAGTTAAGCTAACATTCATGTCAACTTCAACTGCTTTGGACTCTGCTATGAATATATTTTATTTAAAATAAAATTTGCCTTTCCTAGAATTTCCCACTTGTGGGACATTTTACTTGTCTCTTTCTTGATCCGGACTAAAAGTTCTAGGGATGCTACTACTTTGCTACAAGGAACAAATGTGCATACTTAGGCCCTCCCGCAAAGATGCCTTGTCCTAACTTTCAGAAATCAATTAGACATTCATGTGCATTTTGAAACACACAAAAATTCTAGGAAAATGTCAAACATTTGAACATAGCATACTGTTATACTTTAAGAACCTATTTCCATATCACCATCATCATCTTTCCAAACTAATATTAGCCTTCATTTCTGGCCTCTTCCAACATATTTTCTGCATAGTTTGGTGTTGCATGATTTTGAGTCATATCTGAGTATGTCTCATATACGTATTGAGTGTATCTTGCACAGCTTTTGCTTCCAATACGCCTTGTAAAGTTTCTTCAAAGAATGATTTATGCAAGGTATAAAACCTGCTACATTCACATGTGAAAATTATACTACAATATTGTTCTCCCAGGAGCCATAAACAGATCACAGTCCAGTTTGTGCTATGAAAAAAGAAATATGAACCTCACCGGGACTTTTAATCACAATATGCCAGCTCTGAATTGAAGATCCATTTTGTATCACATCCCACTGGACTAACAAAAATCTGCTTGTTTACAGAAGTTAATTTAAAACTTTTAGCAGAAAAAAAAGGATATTGAAGGCATTCCCCAGCTTTCAATCAAACTTGGTCTTATTCCAGACAAAAGCCAATGTGCATTGTTGTGCTATGTTTTCAAATTGATTGTTCAAAACCATAGTTACTATTAAATTTCCTGTGTTCCAAGATTGTTAGGAAATACCCGTACAGAACTGGGAATAATTTTATTCTGTACAGCCTTCTGTGGACGTAGAGAAAAGTGTAAATTAAATTCTCATGTGGTCTTACTTTTCCATCAATGGCTTCAGCCTCAGATCTGCACTGCTAAGTTCACTTAATTGCAAGAGAAAAGCAGTGAAGCCACTAGAAGATTAATTCTTCAGCATTGATTTTATTGAAATGGAATACCATCCAAAACAATCTGACAAAATACCATTCACAATGTCACTCCTTTTAACAAAGAGAGGCACTCCATTTAACAAAGAGATGGCATAAAACACAGTAAAGAACCTTTAACCTGTAGTGAGGTGGGTGTCGGTCTCTTCTCCCAAGTAACAAGTGTTAGGACGAGAGGAAATGGGCTCAAGCTGTGCCAGGGGGGTTTAGATTGGATATTAGGAAAAATTTCTTCACAGAAAGGGTAAACAAGCATTGGAACAGGCTGTCCAGAGAGGTGGTGGAGTCACCATCCCTTCAAGTGTTTAAAAAACGGGTAGACGTAGCACTTTGGGACGGGGTTTAGTGGGCATGGTGGTGTTGGGATGATGGTTGGAATGATGATCTTAGAGATCCTTTCCAATCTTAATGATTCCTAGTTTTTACTTTCATTAAAAAATAATCCAGCCACCAAGCCAGGAAACATGAAATTGCTACTATATCCTGAACTGGTTTAATGGTGGACTTGGTAGTGTTAGGTTAATGGTTGGACTGGATGATCTTAAAGGTCTTTTCCCACCTAAACGATTCTATGATTCTATGATTTTTGAACTTTTGGATAAGGCTTGAATAAAAAAAGTTCTAGAGCTGGATTATATTTAAATTAGGACTTTTGTTCACTATAGACAACAGGATAATTAGCTAGGAGGCAATGCTATAGATTTCTACATTATCCCCAAACATTTTTTTGATTATGAAAATTGGACTATTTTAATATACTTGATAGAGTATGGCAGATGATTTCTGACTTACACTAGGATTGCATTCACTGGAGTGACAACCATAGTGGATTGGAAATATGGAATGGAGGGGAAGAGTTTGCCTCAGACAGATATTGGTCATTGTTCTGAATGACTTTAATGTAATAGGAATGATTTTATTTTAAATCATGCTTATTGCTGAAGAGGTGCTTCAGAAATAATTCCATGCAGAAAAGGATTGTTCCCAATCTGTGTTATGACCACACACTCATACACATACCATATTTTATGCTGAAATGTGCATGTTAGTTACTATTTGCTAAACTCTAATTGGTACTTGTCCTGATCTGTCATTGTTCAAAAACTGATATGTTAGATGTATATATTCAGATATATGTGTGGAAATCACTGGTCCTTGCTCTCATGTCAGACAACTGAGATCTGCATTTTTCACTGCTGTAATCACAGCTGTGCAAGACTGAATTTGTTTGAATGCACAGGGCATCACTTGCCCTGGCTTTTCTTTGTTGCCAGAAACTTAAAACCTGTACTGTACCAATCAATGGCAAGCAAAGGATGTTAATTTCAATTTATAATATTGTGATTTTTCTGTTATGCTACTTCTTAGACTCACTTTAGATTCTTTCTTATATAAAATATCTAAAAATCTTTTTTCTCAACCTTATTATCTGAGAAAACTTACCAGAAGTCAGAGGATAAAAGAGCAGCAAAATCTTGGAGATCTTAAAGAGATCTTAAAAACTATAGATATTTAAAAACAAAGATCTAACTATATAGTACTGTACAAATCAAATCCAACAATCCATCTAATAATGGCACAAGGATAGATTCAAGAGAGATTAAGTTAACTGCAGTAAAGTAAGAATAGTCAAAAGTGAGAACAGTCAAAATTGGAAGTTTCGTACTTAAACATACATTTTAATGCTTTAAAGTCAGGGTGGTTTTTATTTTTAGATTTTTTTTAGCAATTGTGCAGCATAATTTTGGAAAGAATTACTTAATCTACTGTTATATTACTTCATCACTTGCTTAGTATGTCTAATTATTATGAAGCTATTATGATATGACAGTCTAGTAATATTCAAAATCATTACCTACCCCTGTTTATACAGTTTCTAAATTTGTACTGTCTTCATGAGATCAAGCGTAGCTAACATGATTAATTTCTGCCATCATGATAAACTGTCTCTGAGGTCAAGGGTCTTCAACAGAAGATTTTAAATCAACGTTATATAATAGCTGCTGATATTAACTGAAAAAACAATTATATACTACTTGAAGTACTCCTGGTAGTATTATGAATAATACAAAGATAATGTAAACACCTAAAATTAAATAAAACAGTTTAATTAGGATTCTAAAATTCTAAATAAATTTGAATACCTATCTCTCTGTCTCTATCACAGAAACTACTGCCAAAACAAAAAGGTAAAACAGTCTACATATTAGCTATTGTGAACAATTCTGTCAGGTCTACAATGCATAATAAAATAGGGTACAGTAAGTTCTTGTATCATGCTCATTTTGAAATGCAACTTAGAAAAACTTCCATGCTAAAGTAGATACTAAAATTTCTAGACTTGTTACATTTTAACTGATGTTTTATTTTCTGCATCAGATATTACTGATAAGGACACTTAAAGACACAGCAATAAATTTTACTGTATTCTGAGCTTTTAGAAAGACAATTTAAGCTTATATTCTGAGCTTCTCTCTGTAATATTATTTCATGTTTGTGTGCTGTTATTCTGGTTTTGGAGGAGTATGAACAATTTCAGAACAGATATAAGAAATATGAGATAGTATATGCATACATGCCTTTCACAAATATTCTGGTCATAAATGAACTTCATAGAATGGGGACATCCCATTGTATTATAACATAGTTCAAAAACATTTTTTTAATGGGATCATATTGAACATAACTTCACTTGCTGTCTTTCCAGTAACTGTAAAATTTAACCTCAGCTTATATATTCACAGTAACTTCACTAAGATTATCTTTTGCTTTTCTCCTGCTGCCATGTGCTCAATATAATCAGTCCCGCTGCCAAAAAGCACATGCTTTTTTCAGAGATACCAATATGAGAGTCAAGTAGACTAGAATGCTTTTAAAAATTTGCAAATAAGCCAAACAGCCATGAAATAATTACATTTCATTAAAGTGATTTTTATTCCTAAATGTGTTATTCTTTCCCCCAATCACTAACAGTATTCTTGAAAATGATGAGACCATATAGGCAGGACAAAACATATCATAAGTCATAATGTTTATCTGTCAAAATATAAGATGTATGCTTTTTTTTTTTTTTTTTAATTAGAGAGATTGGATTAAGAACGAAAGTTTTGTTCAAAGACTGTGTTCTGAAAATGCATTGAGAATGTTACCCCAAGGTTCGTATCTGAAAACATCATGTCTTTAACATGCATAAAGTCTGTTGAGAGCTGGCTAGAAACCAATCAACTGAAAAGAAACAAATATAAACCTGGTAAAAGCATTCAATATTATCCCTAGATTAGTTCTCTAATTTCCCAAGGCAAACAGGACTATGACTTCCACCAAGCAATATCCATTGTTGCCAGTACCACTCTCCCTCCTTTCCTGATTTTTAAATTAATCCCATTTATTCTTTTAGATTTATCAAATGAAAATGTGACAAGGAGGCTATTTGCTCTTAAAAATAACTTAACTGGGGAAATGAGGGTGCAGCAATGTTCCTACCTGCTCCTTTTCACTGTAGCATGCTTATAAATTAATCTCAGTCCACATTGATGTTCTAGTATCAAAGTAATGTTAGTATTTATTAAGTAATCCTAACTTTTCTAATTTTAAATTCTTAATGTTCTTCTTTGTTTCTCAAAACTTACATTTACAGAAACATTTTTTTAAGTAAACATTGCCTTTACATTGTCTGGTCTCCAAGGATTTCAGGAAATCTGTTGGAGCCTGAGGGAACTCAAAATCTGTATACAATCTACTCTTATTTTAAATCGGGGGGGGGAGGGGGGGGGGGGCAGTAAATGAGCCCTGAATGCAGAATGAAACTCTTACAGAATTTGAAGATTAGGGGATAGATGATTAATGAGGAGGACCCATCACTGGTAGAGAAATATAGATCAGTTAGTAACCAAAGAGAAAATGAAGCAGCACATGCATCAGTACAATTGAAAGTACAGTCTACATCCAGGAATAAAGAATGCGATCCTTGCTCACAGCCTTGAGGACTCTAATAATGGAAAACGACAATTCTGAAAAAGATCTGAAAGCAAGAGAATAGTGGACAGAGGAAAGTGGTAAAGAATCAGTTATGCCTGGAGTTTTCATTGTGACACAGACAAAGGAGGTAACAAAATCCTTTCAAGGCATATAAAGAAATGGGGAGGTTACGCTTCCTCTGTGTTTTGTTCAAATATAGCTGTCACTGAAATTCTGCACCTACAGTACAAGAAAGATGTTGTAAAAGATGGACAAAGTCAGGAACACCAAGTCATCTGCAAAATTATTAGGTTTAGTCATACACTAAACAATATTCAAAAATCTGCTCAAAAATTCTTCATGAATTTAATTAAACAGTGACTACGAATATGTGAAAAAACCATGGAAAACTAATTCTAGAGTTTCCTGTGGCTTTTGAAAATAAACTGGAATTCTATCACAGAAAAACATGGTAACCTAGACACAGTATCAGCAGCATTTCAAATACAAATGAAGTACAAATATCCATTAAAAAACATTAACTTTCAGTTTAATAACAAACATTTATTTATTAATATGAAATATTCAACATATTCCATGGAACTACCTCTTTCATAGATTTTGGGGATTCTGGACAAACAAAAAAAGATACAATAAATATATGATCCACTTTTATACTAAAATGATTATCAGGATGATACATTTTTCCCTTTACCTTTCTTAAAGTTTACAGTAGACCACCATAAAGTCCCTTTTTTATTAGTCTCGTCCATCATGAAAGAAACTACGGTAGTAACAGATCCATGGAGTTTTGACATAAAAAACCTCAATAACACAACAAGCTCTTGGCTATACACTAAATACTACCTCTATTTGATATTTGCTGATTAATAATTTAGGATTTTCAAACTGTCAAAGTTGCTATGCTCCAAAAGCATGATTTCCTCCAGCAAAAAACATCAGGTCACCAGAATTAACTGTTGAATTGCTTGTCTATTGTTATTTTTAAAACAAAATGTGTCTATTTGGGTCATTACATTTCTTTCCTTTTTAAAACAAACAAAAAAATGAACACAAAGATGATAAGTTTATCAGCCTAATTCCATTGACTTGATATTTTGGCAATTTTTTTGTATTATTCAAGCTTATTAAATCACTCCTGTTGTCATCTTGCAGAGCATTCAGACACAAAAGCACTCTCACATAGCTTCCCTTGCTTACAGCAGGGTTGGAGAAGGGTTTTGAGAATCATCAGTCTTGTGTAACAGGAGCTATTGCTGAAGGCATTACAGTTACAAAAGAGGTAATGAAATAGGGTAGTGATAGTAAATTTAGAAAGTACCACAGTACCACAGTACAGCAGGCTTTATTTGAGGCAGCTAAGGGTTGCAGCAATATCACAAGGTACCTTTCTAGGTGCATGAGTTGCTCTGCATCTGTAAATCCTGTAACACTCAGTAGTAATGTAGGGGCTAACAAAAGACTCAAAAGAAAAGATGTTGTCAGTCATCATAAATGAGATTGGTGTGTCTTCCAAAAACCAAAACAGTACAAAAATAATATATCCTATGGGTCCAGTATGCTGGAGTACCCACTTTAATTGAAGTATATAGTTTTGACAATATTCTAAAAAATCATCAAGATAAATGACAAAATCATTAAAACCAATCACGATCAGTATTTTCAGTCTACTCCTAAATTCTTTGTTCTGTATTGATCACAAATGCAGTGTTTGCAACTAGTACAATTCTAGCTCTGAGCTCTTGAGAGAAAGCCCAGCTAAAACGAAGGCCCCACTGCACCAGACAATGTGTAGTTACAAACACTTCCTGTCCTGAAGGCTTTATAATCTAATAGAAAACACACAACACTACTTTGTGTTATTGGAGTGGTTCCTGAGATCTACTCCAGTATTACGCAAGAGCTACCAAATACTCGTTCATTCAGAACAGATTTTAATGTGAGCTAAGGATTCTGGTAAATTACTTAAAGACAAAAAACTATTGAATGGTTTAACTGAATTTAGAAAGAATCTTGCTCTCTGGAAAGTTAGGTCTACTAAACCAGATTACTCTTTCTTTTTCCCATGAAAGTTTACGCCAAAAAGGATTTTGCCTTTGAAAGCGCATACAAGTCCCTCATGCTGTTTTCAGCATCATGCAGATTTACAACAAAATACCCCTAGTTGTGTTTTTTCTTAAAGGTATCAATTTACTAAAACACCAGTACTAAGAACATCACATAAACACTTATTAGCAAACCCTCCCATTAAACCAAATTATTTACAATGTGCAGAACAGATCTTTTCCATGTCAGCTATTAAATGTCATGCTTACTGCAAAAGTACAGAAAGAAAATTTTTGTGATCAGAATTTTTAGTTTATCTTACAGTCTCCAGAAATAAACTGTGATCTAATGGCTCCACAAAGGCTGGACAAATGGAACAATATTTGGTTTTCATTCAAGACATCTGTAATGATTGAACCATGGGACACAGGATGAGCTTCATAATGAGAGATAAATAGCTAGATATTTTAGCAAAAAAGCAGTAGCTGGTATTAATATTTTCTTAGAGTCTAGCCACTAAGAGGGAACAAAGAACCACCTTGTCCTGCTATGGAAGGCAATAGAACATAGTTATCTAGTGCCAACAAATTATGAAAAATAAATAAATGAAACTGATCACCTAACTTACATTAAAGAATCAGCATCTATTTCCAGCTTTCAGTAAAATAAAACTTGTATGAACTGTCTTACATAACACAGGTGTGTTTCCATTTCCACCACACTAATGGGAAATTAACATTCTGAGAGCCCTCTGCTCATCTGAGGACCCTGCAATTAGAAACTTTCTTATTACATAACCAAATCAGTTTTCGAATATTTTAATTTCACTTCTAATGCCACCCCAATAGCAGAACCTTGCCCAGTTTCAGTACATCTCTATAAATGTTCTCTTATGCTACATTTCCAGAAAAATGACAAATAATAACTGATTTTGACTGTCCACTTCTGAGGCGATATGGTAAGATACCTCATAATACTGTGAAATGGGCAGATATTTGCTGTTCTAATCTAGTAATTGTACATTGGAAAAATATGCTCAAAATACGTTCTCTTTCCTTTCTTCTTTCCCTTCTCCTAGTATTTTTTGACAGGAGTGTCCTGTATAGATTAACATACTGTAAGGGTTTGCTGCCTTCATCAAAAAACAAAACAAAACAAAACAAAACTTAAGAAACCATTCTGAAATCAGCAAAATTCTGAGTTATGTACATCTCATTTAATATACTCAGATGATGAGTACAACAGTCTATTCTTGTTCCAATCGATGCATAAACTGGAATTGGCCACACTCCACAATTCTTTACACGTCCTTAAATCATTCAACAAAAATTGAAGCTTTTAAAAAGTCTTAGTATGTGTGGCAAAGTAATATATTTACTTATCCTTTTAATCAGAATCAAGGCAGAATTATTGCTTTAATTCAGAAAATATTCAGCAAATGCAAAATACATAGACCTATAAAATAAAAGATTTTTTTCTATAGTGGTCTCACTTCCATTATGAAACGTCAAACAGATTGTGTAGTTTTTATAGTTTTTTTTTTCTCATCCATTGCAAGGTTATATTTTGAGTGAGAAGCTACAGCATATCTGTATTGTGTTCATTTTTTAGAAGAGTAACTAGGTAATATAATATTTGCTGTCTGTAGAAGTTTAACAGAAAAAAAAGACTAAGATCAAACAGTCTACTATAAATATCTAATGTCCTGAAATTCTGCCATAAGCTTTACTGAAATATGATTTTTTTTCTTTTTTAGTTTTTAGTTTGAGAAAGAAAATTAATTGCATATACCACTGCAAGCCAGCATGATGCGAGCAACAAAAGTTAGAACAAATTTCCTCATGGAGCTCTAAACAGGACAAAAGAAAGAAGTAGCCTCCATCTAAAATGTTTTCTGACAAGTAATTGTTGGTAATGAACTATTTGATAACTCTTTAACAAAACAAGTCAAAGAGTTTTAAAGAAAGTACTTCTTGGAAAATAATCCAGTTCTCAGTCTGATTTTCTTAAGTTTCTATGATGGAGCTCTCTGATTATCTGTTAGACTGTCTTCCATCCTAACCTTCCCCCATGGTTTTAAATATTCTGACTAATTTTAAACAAATTTGGCAGAAGATTGGATTTATAAAAAATAATGACATTTTATAATTTATTTTTTAAAAAAATGCAACCAGATAAAGAAAGCCAGGTACGATTGGTCACTAACAGGGTAACAGGTGTAGTGTCTAGATCTTAGTAAACAGCTGAGAATCCACACAAAAAAGAAATGCCTTATAAAGCCCCCCATGGTGGAAAACATTTCAAATGGAACTTACAGATAACTACAAAACCCTAGGAATTTTAGCTTCGCTACTTCTCGTGTTCACAGAACACACTGGAAATACAATTCATTTAAATATTTTTTATTCTCTTTTACTACATGCAGTGAATCATTCAGTGAATTTTATCTTTGTACTGTGGCAAAATACCTAGTCCAATTATGAAAATATATTTATTTCAGCATGAATACATTACTTTATAATACATTCTGGTTAGCATCAGTGACGTTTCACTAGTACTAGTGACCCTGAATTTTCAAAACCTGATGAAAAATGCATTCAAGCGAAGAAGGAGCACACCTGAAATAAATTAATTCTTAAATATTTTCAGGTTCTTATGTTTTCATGACTGCTCATCTTTTCTTTAAAAAAAATCCAAACAACTAAATAAAATTTACCAATAAAATATTAATTCAATTTTTTTCTGGAGAAGTTAACACGTCCAACGCCGTTCACAATTCACTTTCAAATATTCTGGGTATCTCAGAAAGGCCAGGTGACCTTCACCTTAGAAGTGCCTATTTTCTTCCTTCCTTGTCTACAAAGGAAGATCAGGATTACAAGCTCAAATACAGATACCGACGTTGGACCTGTTTTGGTGAGATGGATCTCACATTCTCACATCCAGATATTAAGTAGGAAAGAAGTATGTTGGAAGTTTGCTGTAGGGCAGAAATAAATATTTTATTTAAATAACTCAAGCATGTTACCACTATTTCCACGCCTGCTATATTCTGTCTCTCTGTATAACATAACATCTTGGAGAAATAAATGAACTGACAAGTTTATCTGAAATGAACAATAAATAGTAAAATAGCCTAGTCAAAAACTCCATTCTTCAATATCCACCCCTCACTGGTCAAAGTCATACCCAACTGCCTTTACTCCTCTCCTTACATTAACAAACAAACATCCGTCTCCACAGAGGCTCCTATAAAAGTTATCAGTAAAAGGGAACTCACTGTAAAACACCTGAGTGCAAAAGACAAAAGACAGTTCATCTCAACCTGACAATAATTGACTTCCAAAATCACGATAAATAAATTTAGCTAAAGTATTTTTTAGACAGCTTAAGGGCAGGTGCTGATCCATTGCTGTCTGCTCTGTATAAACAAGGTTTTCATAATGCAGGTTTTTATAATGCAGGGTTTTTTTAAAAAAACAGTTGACTTTTTAAAGCAACATAACGTTAACCTGCTGTCTTGTCCAGCATGCTTACTATATGGCTTTACTTTACGGCTTTAGTCTAAAATAAGATGGTAATGAAAAGCTGTATGTGATGCATAGAGTTTGCAAAATCTGTTGGGATGAAAGGTTCTAAATAAGATTAATAAAGCTATCCATGAAAAGGGCCACAGCAAGACCTATTTGTACTAATTTATATAACTAATACGTATAGAAAGTTATTCCCAAAGAGTCTTACCTTTCCCCCACTGTTTTATGTAAGCATTTTTAATGGCTAATTATTCGCATCAGAAGACCTAGAAAGACTCCCAGGCTGACCAGTCATTAAGTGACACAGTTCAAGTCTCATAAGTTTGTCTTATCATCACATCTATTAATCAATACCTGCAGATTTAATCATATGCCATAGTGATCTCTGACGCAACATAAGATGGACTTTTGAAAGACTTATGGAAGCAGACCAGGTAAATGCTTTGTTAGGCCAAAGAACCAATATCTTCCTCCATCCTCCTTCAAAGTATTCATTCATTTAGTCACTCATTTCCCAAAACTTCCAAGACATGGTCAGATTAACTACTCTATTTATACCACAGCAGAAGCATTAATACATTTGCTGAATCTGAAGTGTATTATCTGTACCTGTCACTGATTATAAATGTCCAGATTAGCTCTGAAAGTAAGACAAATTCATTAGTATGAAAAAATTGCATCCTCCATTTCCTTTATTTTTTATACACACACAAAAAATGCTTCTGAAATGTGTATAAACCTCAGTCTCTTTCCCAGATCTCCATGTGCTAGTACTCTATAACCACCTGAACTGGTGAGGATGAATCCCCTAAACAGTGAGGCAGTTACAGTCAGGTACCAGGAAGTTTGACTGATCCAGTCAAGAATATTGTTTTCTCCAAGGCAGAGAAAAAAACCATGTTTATTCATTCTTGTCATGTATAAAAATCATGTCACTATGCATCTACATATGCTAATAGTTATTTCAAAAAGTTTCATAAGGAAATGTTTGAAAAATGGATCCTAATTAATAATTTACAAGATTTAGTTCAGTTATCTGAATAAACAATGCCAGGATTTACAATAAAACCTAAATATAAGCTATGAATTGTCATCTAATGGTGCAAAAGTAGGCAGAACCATACAAGCAACTTCAAATGTATTATTTCTCATAGCCTTCAGACATTTTAATGTCCCACTACCAGTAGCAACAAATTAATTAAAAACTTTTAATAGGATACAGTAAATTAGGAATGAAGAATAATGTAGAACTGTGTGCAGTAGAGAAGAATTAAATAACTGATATAATTATGAAATAATACTTCTTATAGCTTGACACGAGAAGAAGATGTTTTTACTACAAATTCAGGAAAACTATTTTGATATTTCATCACTTTAGTAGTAGCAACAATGGTGAGGAATCTTTTAACAGTAAAAGAAAGTTTCTAGGAATTTTATATATCCACAAATGTATTACTTATAAAGATTACAGTATTATTTAATATTTTGTGTGACATAAGAAAGAAGCAGTAACTATTTTACTAGGAATTGTGATGTCCTCCAGCTATTAACTGAAAATGAAGTCTTTCCATTGCTATAGCACTTCAGTCAAGAAAGGCCCATGAATTTGTTTTTCAGATGAACTTAAACCAGAAAAAGAAGTCTTTTGCTCACTTAGGGCCCAGGTGTCTGATACAGAGCTCACATATATTATTTGAAACATTTTTACTGAGACCTTAGAAACTATGGACAAAAACCTGAAATCCATGGGATAGCACTGAGTCTAGGTTGTCTTTCTTAGGGGCAGTAGCATGCTGCACTCAGAGGTGTTTGATAAGAAGGTGATATTCAACAAAAAGAAAAGCAGTAAGCTTCTCTGAATAAATGATCCAGTCAATACCAAAGTAAGAACTGATGGCATTCATGTAGGCTGGCTATCATCTTTAGAACATTTTAGTGCATAGTTCAGAATATTTAGTCAAAGCACTAAGGATGTGTAAAATTGTAAGGAGAACCTTATTAAAAAAAAAAAAAAAAAAAAAGACTGTAGAATCTGTTTTCAATGTAATAGCAAGGGATTTAAATGTAATAGCAAGGGACCAATGGACCACAAGATAGGGACCGGGGCGGGTAAAGCCCTTTCCACTGTAAGGGAAGATCAGGTTCAAGACCACCTGAGGAACATGAAAGTACATAAGTCTATGGGACCTGATGAGACGCATCCCAGAGTGCTGAGGGAATTGGCTGATGTAGTTGCCAAGCCACTCTCCATAACATTTGAAAAGTCATGGCAGTCAGGTGAAGACCCTGCTAACTAGAAGAAGGGAAACGTTGTGTCCATTTTTAAAAAGGGAAGAAAGGGGGACCCTGGGCACTACTGACCTGTCAGACTCACCTCTGTGCCTGGGAAGATCATGGAACAGGTCCTCCTAGAAGTTATGCTCAAGCACATGGAGGACAGGGAGGTGATTCAAGACAGCCAGCATGGCTTCACCAAGGGCAAGTCCTGCCTGACCCACCTAGTGGCTTTCTATGAAGGAGTGACTGCATCAGTGGACAAGGGAAAAGCAACAGATGTTGCCAGAAGGAGGATCTGGGGAACTACAGGCCTGTCAGCCTGACCTCGGTGCCGGGAAAGATTATGGAGCGGTTCATATTGAGTGAGCTCAACAGGCATGTGCAGGTCAACCAGGGGATCGGGCCCAGCCAGCATGGGTTCATGAAAGGCAGGGCCTGCTTGACCAACCTGATCTCCTTCTGTGACCTGGTGACCTGCCTGGTGGATGAAGGAAAGGCTGTGGACGTCATCTACCTGGACTTTACCAAAGTCTTTGACACCGTCTCCCATAGCATTCTCCTAAGGAAGCTGGCGGCTCATGGCTTGGGTGGGCGTACTCTTCACTGGGTAAAAAACTGGCTGGGTGACCGAGCCCAGAGAGTTGTGGTGAATGGAGTTAAATCCAGTTTGCAGCCGGTCATGAGCGGTGTTCCCCAGGGCTCAGTTTTGGGGCCAGTCTTGTTTAATATATTTATCAACAATCTGGATGAGGGGATTGAGTGCACCCTCAGTAAGTTTGCAGATGACACCAAACTGGGTGGGAGTGTCGATCTGCTGGAGTGTAGGATGGCCCCGCAGAGGGACCTGGACAGGCTGGACTGATGGGGTGAGGCCAACTGTATGAGGTTTAACAAGGCCAAGCGCTGGGTCCTGCACTTCAGTCACAACAACCCCATGCAATGCTACAGGCTTGGGGAAGAGTGGCTGGAAAGCTGCCTGGTGGAAAAGGACTGGGGGGTTTTGGTCGACAGCTGGCTGAACATGAGCCAGCAGTGTGCCCAGGTGGCCAAGAAGGCCAACAGCATCCTGCCTTGTATCAGGAATAGTGTGGCCAGCAGGAGCAGGGAGGTGATTGTCCCCCTGTACTCGGCGCTGGTAAGGCTGCACCTGGAATACTGTGTCCAGTTTTGGACCGCTCAATACAAGTAAGACATTGAGGTGCTGGAGTGTGTTCAGAAAAAGGCAATGAAGCTGGTGAAGGGTCTGGAGCACAAGTCTTATGAGGAGCGGCTGAGGGAACCAGGGTTGTTTAGTCAGAAGCGGAGGCTGAGGGAGACCTTATTGCTCTCTACAACTACCTGAAAGGAGGTTGTAGTGAGGTGGGTGTTGGTCTCTTCTCCCAAGTAGCTAGGAATAGAACGAGAGGAAATGGGCTCAAGCTGTGCCAGGGGAGGTCTAGATTGGATATTAGGAAAAATTTCTTCACGGAAAGAGTGGTCAAGCATTGGAACAGGCTGCCCAGAGAGGTGGTGGAGTCACCATCCCTGGAAGTGTTCAAAAAACAGGTAGATGTGGCACTTGGGGACAAGGTTTAGTGGGCATGGTGGTGTTGGGTTGATGATTGGACTGATGATCTGAGAGATCCTTTCCAATCTTAATGATTCCTAGTTTTTACTTTCATTAAAAAATAATCCAGCCACCAAGCTAGGAAACATGAAATTGCTACTCTACCCTTAATTGGTTTAGTGGTGGACTTGGTAATGTTAGGTTAATGGTTGGACTGGATGATCTTAAAGGTCTTTTCAAACCTAAATGATTCTATGATCCTATGATCCTATGATTCTATGTCATCTATCTGGACTTCTGTAAAGCCTTTGACATGGTCCCCCACAACATTCTTCTCTCTAAATTGGGGAGATAGGGATTTGATGGGTGGACTGTTCAGTGGATAAAGAATTGGTTGGATGGTCACATCCAGAGGGTAGTGGTCAACAGCTCAATGTCCACATGGAGACCGGTGACAAGTGGGGTCCCTCAGGGGTCCGTACTGGGACCAGTGCTGTTTAACATCTTCATCAATGACATAGACAGCGGGATTGAGTGCACCATCAGCAAGTTTGCAGACAACACCAAGCTGAATGGCACAGTTGACATGCGAGAAGGACGAGATGTCATCCAAAGGGACGTGCACAAGCTGGAGAGGTGGGCCTGTGTGAACATCATGAGGTTCAACAAGGCCAAGTGCAAGGTCCTGCACCTGGGTCGGGGCAACCCCCAATATCAATACAGGCTGGGGGATGAAGGGATTGAGAGCAGCCCTGCGGAGAAGGACTTGGGGGTACTGCTGGATTAAAAGCTGGACATGAGCCAACAACATGCACTTGCAGCCCAGAAGGCCAACCGAATCCTGGGCTGCATCAGAAGAAGCGTGACAGCAGGTCAAGGGAGGTGATTCTGCCCCTCTACTCTGCTCTGGTGAGACCTCACCTGGAGTACTGTGTCCAGCTCTGGGGCCCTCAGCACAAGAAGGACATGGACCTGTTGGAGCGGGTCCAGAGGAGGGCCACCAAAATGATCCAAGGGCTGGAGCACCTCTCCTATGAGGACAGGCTGAGAGAGTTGGGGTTGTTCAGCCTGGAGAAGAGTAGGCTGCGGGGAGACCTTATTGCGACCTTTGAGTACTTAAAGGGGAAGGATGGGGACAATCTTTAGTAAGGCCTGTTGTGACACCACAAGGAGTACTGGATTTAAACTAAAGGAGGGTAGATTTAGACTGGATATAAGGAAGAAATTTTTTACAATGAGGGTGGTGAAACACTGGAACAGATTGCCCAGAGAGGTAGTGGAGGCCCCATCCCTAGAGACCTTCAAGGTCAGGCTGGACGGGGCTCTGAGCAACCTGATCTGGTTAAAGCTGTCCCTGCTCACTGCAGGGGGGTTGGGCTAGATGACCTCTAAAGGTCCCTTCCAACCCAAAGCATTCCATGATTCTATGATTGTGTGCTTTTGGTATTAATAAAATATCAGCCAATAATAAATTCCTGCCAGATATATATCCTTCCAGATATGCCCTTGCAATGTGAAAGACATTGTAGAATGTACCATGATTTTTCTAATTAAAGATTCCTCTAAAACAATGCTAAATCGGTTTCTCATTGATTGTAGGATCCTTAAACAATCAGACATCTCTTTGACGAGAAAGAATATTTTGCTGCATTTCTACTATTTCTCTGAAAATATTTCACAACACCAAAAAACACTAGTCCAAATGGAATCAGGTGGAACAAAATTGATCCAAATGGAACAAAATTGAACCATTTGAATCCAAATGGAATCCAAACTGGAACAAGAGGAATCAGAGATTATTGGCATAACCTTTATCACTCAGTAAAGCAGGAAATAAATCTAAACCACAAAATCTACAATATGAAAGCTACAATTATTATATAAAAAATGTATTTTTACAAGTTTTATATTTGAAGGAAAACAGAGTAACCTATCCACCCACTTACCACTGTGTTTTCGTGGTACTTGAATATGTGGCCTGAAATACTGAAACATTTTTTTTCTCCTATATCCTCTGATTCCATTTGTGCTGTATTCCAGAAAGAACTGTTTAAATTTAGTGGTTATTAAGTCACCAATATCCATATAATCCAATTAAGATATAAAAGAGAGAAATTATTAGCATGACCATGACTTTCAGCACTGAAGCCTCAATTCTCTATTTCTTTTTACTTTAAACATCTACAAGACAAAAATGTGACGTTCCTGACATTATAGTGTGGTAGAAGGAAGGTCTAGGGAAGGCATGAGTCATTCACAAGCCTTTTGCAGGCTTGCATAAGTACTCTAAAATGTAAATGCTAGACAATTCAATGTATGAACAATTTAAAAGAGATCTGTATCTTACAAGCAATTTCTATACCCACAGTATCCTCAGAAGGCTGTGTATAATTAATAAGGCCACCACCTAATAATTTCAAAATCTTACTGATTATTTAAGGTCCTCTGTGACCTTAAAAAATGAACATAATATCCTTTATATTTATGCTTGCAAGTGCAAGTAAATACTTGAGAAATTAATAATTATATAATAGCAATATTTTTGAAACAATGAAATTATAGAAAATAAACTAAAGTCCAGCCCTTACCTATTTAGTGGGAAGCATCCATCACTGACCAGTCACAATAGAAGAACATCATGAACACAGAAACTGTTTCAAAATTCTGACCAAGAACCTAATTATTTTACTATTAAAAAAACTGCACCACCTGAAATAATAAAGTTAAATTTGCAACCCAGAAATGGATATAGACTGTTGAGCAATTCTTAATACTAGTGTAAAGAACAAATATTCTGGATGTTCTACATTTTTAAAATAAGAATACTATATTTAAATTCTTAGGTAATGATTCAGGAATGTAACTTGACAGTCTAGTTCTAAAAGTGTTGAAGAATTACGCTTTTTGCAGCTGTCTTTTTAGTATTTCTCTGTGCACAGGAACACATCTCCCCCTACCCCCCCTCCCAAAATCTTGTTTGCTTCTTTGTTGCATATTAACCTGGCATTAATTTCCAGAATAACCTGTACTCTTTTTTGTGTATGAAATGGAATGTAGATTGGTGCTGCAAGGCAGACCACAAGAAAAAAAAAATAAACCAACAAATTTTAGACAGATGATTGCAAATTAAGATTCAGCCATAAAATACAGCACCTGAGCTATCTTGATGGTGGTATGGATGGTATTTCAGTTTGGATAATAGTGTGCTATTTTGAGAACTCATGTTCCAGAAAGAGGAATAGGCACAGGAAATAAGAGTCAAGTTGTCTAGCTATCATATGAAAGGAGATTAGAAAACTGCGGCTTTAGTTTACCAAATGAGATCCAATAGGGAAAATGACTGCAGCCTATAAGAACAGAAGGGGATAAACATCAGGGAGTAGATAAAACTGAACTACAACTCAGTCTTGGCACAAAAATAAATAAAGGCAAATGCAGGAAGCTGAAGAAGTTAAAGTCACCAAGCATTAAGGAGTGAAGAGACAGAATAACCTTTCAGTTAGAATAATGAGAGCAAAAAAAATCTACTTTCAGGACAGAGTTCAATATGTTTCAAAGGGATTATATGATGTGCTATCTGTGAAACGTCTTTTTTAAATCCTGTGTCTTCTAATCATAAAAGAAGTCAATTACAGTTTCTTAAAAACTGAAATGTGATATTTCTTTTCAACACCACAAGTTCTGCTCTCAAAAAGTCTTAGTGAAAAATTCACAATGAGAATATTTAAGTATTTATGACCTGAAATAAAACAATTCTATTATTAGGGTTTTTTCACATTATATATAATGCATAAATGTTGTTTAAGATCATGCCATTGTGCAGCAAAAAGGAATGCACCTCCCCTCCCCAAATAGACCTAAAAGAATGTAATTACCTCTTAACCTACATTAGCATAATCACCTAATCATACTGTTGACTGTTTCATTTTACATTAACATTTGACTCTGTGTATTTACTGAATGTTAATGAACACATTAATCTTCACATTTCCAAAGTAGTCCTACCTAGAAATAGTATTACACATCTGAATGTTTTGTGTATTTTTTTCTAAAACAGTTCCTTGTTGCATACAAGACTATTCACTTGCTTGTGAAAGCATTTTCAAACAAATCCTGTTAATTCTGAATATGGTTCACTAAGCAGCATGATCTCATTAATAAAACAAGTTGCTAATCTAGTAAATCAAAATGCTCAGCTGTTTTAGCTGTTTACCTAATAGAAATTCTAATGATCTCTTGTGTCAGCCTCACAGAAGCCTAATACTTTTCAAATAAGACCTAGCAAAATAAAAGAACCAATGAAGAGAATGGGAACAATGCAACTTCAGACTAAATGTTCTTTCACAAATAAATGTTAACTAACATTGGGTCTGCATTCTTAAGGTTAGTTGGAATATTTTCACACTATGTTAATTTCCATTAGCAAGGTAGTTTTGTCTGTTGTACTAAACTAAATGAAATGTTTGAGAGAGAAATTTGTGAGTTCCTGGGATTTCTAACACAAGGGAAAACGGAAGAAAGATAAAGCTTGATGGACAGCAGGAAGTAAATCTTGGTAGAAATCCATTCTGCACAAATATGTTCAAAATGTTCTCATATATTGCATGAGAAAATAACAACTGGATTGGATAACAGATGAGAAGGAGGGTAGGTCAAAGGGAAATGTAAAAAAGAAGCAGTTTTGTTCTACACTGAAATCTAAGCTTCTGCCTAACAAGACGTTATCTCAGGGTCTTTCAGTGTTATGTTCAATTCAGTATGAACTTCTTTCTCAATGACAAGAAAATAATGTTTCTAATCTGTTGGGACTGTGAATTGTGCTACACACCCAGTGCATTTATAACTCTATGATACATCTTACCTTGGTCTGGGCACACTCAAAATTCAAGCTCTTCTCAGAGAGAAAATATTGTTTTAGAAAGGGCTTAGAAAAAAGGAGACAAACACTTTTTCTGCGGATCCGTTTTTTTTCTAAGTTCTCATTTGAAGTTGCTCAAGGATACCAGAATAGTGCTGAGAAGGGTGATGAGGCAGAGGCAAAGCAAAGAAGAAAGGGTAAGGCTTTGTAACACTGTACTACTATTTGTCACATAGATAGTCATGTCTTACTTTTGTGTTTATAGGTTTTTCAAAGAAATGCTTAAAACTGTGGGACAGAGAAAGGGAGAAAAAATTTCAGTGGAAATACACAAGCTCTGCTACCTTTTACATAAACACTAAAGAGCATCTTTAATTTCTTGATGACATTATATTTTGTCAGCCAGATCTTAGATTTCTTCAGTATTCAAAGTGTTCAAAGTGCTGATAGTCATTTGCAGAACAATATTTACCTGCTATTTTAACTACTTCAGCTTAATGTATTACTGAACAGCTATATCTTTTTTTTATACTTGCACCACAAGATTTAGTTTCCATTTCAGTTCAGCAGTTTTACAGTCAAGAAATAGCAGCCTAAATCTTAAAAAGGTGACTTTAAATATTAAAATTCCAAAGACATGATTTATTTTTTTAACTGTAGGCCAAAAAGTAGATTAGTGTTGCATTCAAAACAAAACTGTACCTTTAGTACTAAATAGATTTAACTTCTTTCAACCTGAAATCCAGTAATTCAGTCCAGCAATTCATATGTACAAATGCCTATTAGTTTAACAGAATTTTTTTCTTATGCACAGGTAGTAATTTATAACATGAATCCCGAGTTTAGTCAAGCCATGTTATTCAGCTGAACACATCAACTTGCAAAACATCATTTTAGAATTAATTCTTCATACCCATTACCATTTCAATCATACAAGAGGGAAATGGAATAACCTACCAAGAAACTAGAGTTATTATTTTCCTTATGATGCTCAAAGAGCTTGCAAGATGAAAAACATACAAACTGGAACTGGACACAGAGGAACTAAGTGGCTATTCTGTCACACTGCATTTCACAAAAAGCATCCTCAAGGTTCTTTGATTAAAACATGAAACAGGCAAAATAAGCAATACTTGCAAGACATCATTCATAGAATATCTCTACTACAGCTCAATGGTTAATCACATTTCTTCTGCAAGATTTTAAAAGTCTGATACTTCTGCTGGTCATAAGTATCAAATGGAAATTAATAAGCACTTTATTTAAAGACAAAACAAATGTGTAACTATGGAAGTACCACAATATACCATGTTATCCTTTATTTTACTTCTTTTAAAAATGTACTTTAAAACAAACTAGTGAAAATTCTTAGTTAACAAGGACAACAGAAATATCTGACCAAAATTGCCACTGGCCAGTCAGCACTAGAAATCCTCCTTAAATGAACTGCAAAACTATAGAGTACCCAGACCTGCAAACTTCTCATCACTGCAGCAAAACAGGAAATGGGTTAATCAAATCATACCTGCAGAAATTGGTTGGTTTTCACATGACCCACGTCTCCAGCCTCTATCTGTGCTCTCGACAGTTTCTCTTCAGTTTCAGTTAGCCAACGATTAAAGCTTTTCATGTCACAATGAAAAAGCTGCCACTTTTCCAAAGATTTGTCAAACCGTCTGCAAGTATAAAAGGAGATGAAATAACTATCTATTGATACTTTATTTATTGACTACAGAAAAAAAAAAGAAGAAAAAGAATAATGTTGGATGTGTCAGGTTAAATTTGGTGTGATGTTGATGGCGTCATGTATTAGCATTTCTAACAGTTATTTCAAATGGAAACATGGTAGTACTTCTGAACAGTGAAATTATCATTAAGCATATGCGTCACATCAGTGTCTTATCAATTATTTAATCCTTTTCAATGTTTCAAATTAATTCCATCATCAAAACACGTTTTCAGTTTACAGCTTTATTAACCCAAACTCACTCACATCATAGGTACATGATACCCATAGGGTATCATCATACCCATGGGCCCCAGTGTAACTGGGTATACCACTCTGTCAGATGCTAGGTTTTAGAATAAAAAAAACACCAGTGCTGATAAAAGGCTCCCAACACAGCTTAGTAATTTGCTGTAGCTACCAACACTGCAAACAGTCACTGCTGGCTAACATACTGGCTGTGTGCTGTGACTATACAATATTTTTAGATCCCTTTTCAAAGGGAAAATAACTTAAAAGATCTGTGATGCATCTGACCTACCGTATAAAAGATAAAGGATGAAAAATCAGTAGACAGATTCTTAAATCCTTACTTGCCAACTTTAGTCCCATGATCCTATTATGATTAAAGGATTTTTTTTTTTGGTAGAAATATGAATTGTAATATTATATGTGATACAGATGCAAAAGACTATTTTTTTAATGGAAATTGCTGTGGTGAGAGACTACCCCAAAGGATCCCAGGCATATACTACAATTCTGCTCCAGTTTTACTGAGAGAAACTCATTGTGTCTGCCTCTCCAATGGATACAAATGTCCCTTCATTATTATTGCAAAGAAAATGCAACTCTCTTCAAACGAAATTCTACTTGTATTGTGTAAAAGGACCCTTTATTAAACCCTTTTTTCTATATATGTTTCAATTTGAGTATTTGATAGTTATGCAAAAATAAAAATGCCTGAAATACAAGGATGATTGAAACAAAATTAAAATATTAAAAACCAGGGTTTTGTTCAATAAGCAAGGATGAAAAATATTGCTACCATGTCTGCAAGTCTACAGTCCACTACATAAAAGACCATGTAAGTACTTTGGCACTTAGGGAATATCTAATCTGTTTTTGTCCAGAGTGACTGACCTATCTTCTGGTTCAAGATCTGTTTGCCTTAGCCACTGCCAATGACTAAAGAAATTTTTTTGCAGATGGCGGGTGTCTTAAGGAATTCAGTTATCCTATGTTTTGGATTGGTGTTCAAATGTGATCACTAATCAGAGATTAGCTAGAATGTTTTGTTAGCAGATCACCATTAAACATGCTACTGTTGTTTAGTTTAATAATCCTGCTTTATGGGATTATAATAGGTTTTAGGGTGTACTTAAAGGATAAAAACAAAGATGCTCAATTATTTTTCTAGGAAGTAATCTGGTTCTGTATGGACAAACTATATGATTGTTTGAATGTTAAAGAGTTTAATTCACCAAATAAAATCACATTACCATCAGGGAATACAGATCATCTCTTCCACTGTACTGATGATTTTTCATTTTTTAGAAGAAAATAGAAGTTTTTCTTCTTTTCTATTGGTTATATATTCCCATCTTGGTTTTCACGCTTTAAAATCTTAAATACCATACAGTATGAATAGTACTATATCCATTCATAACCATCTACAGAAGGATATATACTTTTCCCTGGACCTTCTTTTCTGGTAGACAAAGATTTATTTTGCTGAGCACACCCATATAAAGATGCAGTTTTCTTACTACTATCATACTGCATATGGTAATCACTTTTGATGAATAATATGCAAAATAGAGTTGGACCAGCAAGCAGGTAAACAGACTTCGTACTTATTCTGTTACATTAACTATAAGATAGGGAAAATATGTGTCATAGAAAACCCCCACGTTTAGCACTCTATGAGAATGATTTTTTTACAAGAAAGCATTTGATCACAGAAAGTAGTTGATATAAAAATATTCCTTGTACTGTTCTACCAGTTTGGTCATAAGATGCTGAAGGAAAAATAAAAATTATTTAATTAAAATTTTAAAAACACATTTTAAAAGAACAGAGAAGACTTTTCAGAGTCTAAATTCTGCATAGAAGAGTAATCCTCTAACTGTCTGTGAATCAACTCTTTTTGTTCCTCAAGCAGAACTTGATTCATGGGCCCTGATGTTAATAGCTGCTAAACACCAGAAGCTTTATTTGATTTAAGAGAATAGTTACTGCTTAGTTCTACGCAGTCCAAACATGCATTCCAAACCATTCTAATAAATGACAATGTGTTCCATAAATTTCATTGGAAATTGACACAGACAAACTATCAGAATAGATCAGGTAATCATTATTCTATCGATTTTAATATGGCTGCATGTCTGATAAAGTCACACCAAGAAGGTGTCAGAGTTCAGCACTGATTGACCAAATGATCAGTCATGCCATTAATAGTGATGACAGATAAAGATGGAGAAAGATGTAGCCTGGGACAAAACAGTGCATCATAACATTCAGAATACAGAATCTTACTAGTTAGAACTAAATATTTAAGAAAAAAAAAACACTTAAAGATCAAAAAGCAGTTTATGGAAGGACTCCTCTAAGACTTTATGGGCTGACAGCTTCCCACAGAAGCTGACATAGCTCGTTTTGCTCCCTATAAATTCAAGCTGTACTAAGTTTTTAGTATACTGTGAAGCTGTTATTTAAATAGCATTCTCACAGATTTTATTTTTGAACCCAGTATCAACCATCCAAAAAATTGTTAGAAAAGACCAAATACAAAATGATCAGTGCACAAAACCTGTGTCTATTTAAGAATGTGTTGTGGTTTAACCTGGCAGGCAGCTAAACACCACATAGCCGTTCACTCACTCTCCCCCTCCCCAGTGGGATGGGGGATGCAATTGGAAAAAGTAAAATTCATGGATTGAGATAAAGACAGTTTAATAGGACAGAAAAGGAAGGGAAAATAATAACAATATACAAAGCAAGTGATGCACAATGCAATTGCTCACCACTCGCTGACTGATGCCCAGCCAGTCCCTGAGCAGTGATCGCTGTCCCCCAGCCAACCCCCCCCAGTTTCTATACTGAGCATGACATCATATGGTATGGAATAGCCCTTTGGTCAGTTTGGATCAACTATTCTGGCTGTGCCCCCTCCCAGTTTCTTGTGCACTAAACTAAAACATCAGTGTGTTATCAGCATTATTCCTATACTAAATCCAAAACACAGCACTATGCCAGCTACTGGGAACAAAATTAACTCTATTCCAGCCGAAATCAGGACAGAATGACAAATAGATACAGAAGTTTATAGTAATTTCTACATGGTAGCAGTTGGTGGAATTTTGCTGTTGAGGCATCAAAATGAGTACTACAAAACATCTTTCAAGAATAAGCACAGCTCAGGCACTCAAAATATTTTTGTTGAATACATTAGGGAAAAGTATAATTTGAAAGCACATTTGACAAAAAAAGTGTTATGGTAATCAAACACCTCCTACACCACTATAACATCTTATACCACTGTAACTTTATTCTGTGTTCTCTTCCTTTTGCATAGTTTAACGTTCTTGAGATGGATAGGTATTTGTTTCCACCTTTGCCCTATCAATTGTGTCCTTTGCATTTTTCTCTCTTTATCAAGCATGCCAACTGGACACATCACAGTTTTCAAATCACTGGCTTGAATGTGGTCTACTTTTCATTGCTATTATGAAACCTGACCACAATCACAGTAGAAATATTATATATGTCTAAATTATGTTCAAAGAAATACATTTAGTTTCCTAGTTAATATTTATGACCGCTCTGCTTAGCTACAGATGAACACAGGAGTTCAACACATCTGTGTTGCATTTCTTAGCAATAATGTAACCAAACAGGCTATTGATCCGATTAAAAACTGTAGTCACTCACCTAACTTATTTATTAAAATGATTGTGATAGTTTATCACGCTTATTGTACTTTATTTTTCAAAGTGAGTCAAACTGTAACTGAAAGGCACTTTATATTTTTTTAACTACCTTACTCTGAATTACAATGAAAAATCTTATTTTAGATTTAAAAAAATAATCTAGAAAATAAAAGTTAAAATCCATTTATTTTGGTCCAGTATGATTTCTCATTTTGGACACTACATTAAAACAGCTTTCCTCCTGCTCCTCACAAAATGAAATTACTCTTCTCAGCATGAGGAAGTTAAATCAGCAGCTTAAATGCAAAAATTCAGTAGGGGTTGATATCAGTATCACTGAATTTGCATTCCAGCACTTGCAAATTGAATCTCCCATCACTCTCCATTCTTCCTCCCTTTGCTTTGACTAACAAGAGTTGCAAGGAGAAGAAAAAAGTTGCAGTGAGAAGATATGTATATTTAAAACTCACAATTTTAAACACTAGTGCTTATTGCTCGTGTCTTAAAAAAATTTGTTACTCTCAGTATAACTATAAACCAATATTAAGCATCAGTAAAAAACAGAGAAAATTTATGGACAGGCAAATCCACTAAAATTCAATGCTCTTTCAGTGATTAACTATACTTAAATACTGTTACAATAACAAGAGAAAATGCAGTTGTTGCTGTAGTGGCAGGTGCAGGTCCATTTGAAATGGGGGGTGAAAGGGGACATCACTGCGCAGCTTCATGCTCACACTGTGTGTTATGGGACAACCCTCCTGGGTATACCTCAGCGAGAGCTTCCCCTGCTAAATCTGTGTATTACAACCTTTTACACACAGTACTACTTTAAATAGCTTTTTAAAATTTAAAAACAAAGAGGCTTTAGTTTGTTTGTTTGTTTTACCATTTGCAATCCTGTTACCAGGCAGCAAGTTCAAAACCCACAAAAGGAGAAGGCTAATTAACTACAAACATTGAACAGCTAAGTTGCTGAAGTCTTGGCACAGCAGAATGTAGATGGTAAAAATTTGTAAGTGGATGCATAAAAGAGCAATGCTCTGAGGACTCTGAAAACTCAGAAAGACTACGGCTGCCTCGGGAATCCTCAAGCACACAGTTAGGAGGTTACGAAAGTGCCATTACAGGCCTTGCAATTCATACACTTTTACCGAGGGATCTACCCTTGCTTGCTGTCAGAGACAAGTCATTGAGCTAAAAGACCCCAGCGTATCCATTCATCTGTATCTTCATCTACTTAATCCCTCTCCCTTTAATGGGCATAAGTGAAAATGGTGTGGATAGTAGGTGACTCTCTATTTGGGCAGTATTTCCTCCCTGATGTATCCTCCTCTCCTGTTTTTCTTAGCATATGCTTGATAAGATGATACAAGCGGGCACTCTGAAGCCAAGTGTTGGGTTCCATATGGACTCAGCTTGAATGTATGGTTTGTATACATTGCAAAAGGCGTAAGCATTGTACATGAGCTCTGACACTAAGTAAGGTAGCCTTATTGCTCTAACTTGAGTTATGTTAAGAGTTGAGAAGTGAAAAACAACTGGCACACAAGCCTAATTTTTTCCTGTATGCCCTGACACTCCAGCAGGGAACATGTTAAGCAATGACTTGAGGGAGCGATTTCCTTTTTTTTCATTAGCACATAATGGATTTATTTTGCCTCTGGAAAGCAAGAAAGCAAAAAGGCAACCAAAGACAACTGCTGAGGTAATATGCAGCACAATTTACATTAAGCCATAAAAATATTGGTGCTTTCCTTCCTTCAAAGATTATCACTCTACTAAACCTTTGGACTTGACTTGCTATAAGCAAAACTTAATATCCCTTGGTAGTATTGTGCATGATATTGCACAAAGATTTACAGATGCCAATTTGGATATGCTGTCAGAGGAGCTCTATACAATGGGACTGAACTTGATGTTCCATGTCCCAAGGCTGCCATTTTTAAGAAGTCATGCAAAGGTGGAAGGAAAGACCTCTGAATACAGGAAAGTCCCAAACACGAGATGGGGTGCAAAAGGTTATTGGTTTGTTGTTGTAAACAAAATCTTAATTTTGCATCTGTGTTTCAGTTAATTCCTTCATATTTTGATAGCATTCCTTGATAAACTATGAAACCCACTTCTATGATACTTTCTGCTTTAGCAAAACTTCACAGCCAGTTGACCCACGTGAAAAAGAACACTATTAGTTACAAATTTCCTGAAAGTCATGATTTATGTCATGGAAATTATTATTGTTAGAGACATACACTCTTACTCATCATATTGGAAAAACATTCAGTAAACTTCATTTCTATACTGTTGCTAAACAATGTACTGTAGGATTATGCTAATATTAACCTACAAATTATGCAATTTTGTCAACTTGATTCAGCACAATTAGCACCTTGTAAAAATACACAAAACATCAAAGTAGTATAAATAATTATGTATTAGTATGTGAGAGCATTAACTTTAATACTTAAGGCTATTCTTACAGATAATAAAACAAGAAAACTTGTTTTTGTCAAGCAACTTCTACAATTAAATTGCTTAAAGAAACAGCTAACCCATTTTCAGAGGTTTTGATGTTTTCATTTTATTTCACAGCATTCATATCTTTTGAGTGCTTAATTTCTATTTAATTTGCATATCCTTTCTGCATTTGGCCTAAAAGTGATGATCTCATTTTAGACACAGCTACATCTAGATCTTGCTCCCAGGTTTTGCTGTAGGTCCATTCTGGGGCAAGACTCAGCTGTACATATTCTGTTCACACCCCTGCACCCTGCTTTTCGCCCACAGAATAGCAAATGTTCAGAAATAAAAAGTAAACTGCAACCAAGATAACCATAATGATGTCACCCATCATTACAAAATGTAATTTCTCTCCTCTTCCCAGAAAGCAGGTTCTGCAGCATTACATATAAATTAAAAACATTATAAATTACAATTAGATTATAAACATTTTTATATCTTGAATTGTATTGATTGTATTATTGTTCTTGCCCCACCACTCTGCACCTTAATTTCCCATCATATAGTTACTGATACCATACCGTTCAGTGTCCATTACTGTAGCAAAGACAATGACAATTAAATTGTCTATGAAAAAGCAAGATCATGTCAGTCATTGCTGGTTTTTAGACATACAAATGCATTTTTATGAAGTGTGAGAGACCAATAAACTTAATAACCATTTACAATTAATAATTATACAAACCCGCCATTTAGTTCTAATGGATGCCATGTGTCCATAGTGTAAAAAGAACCACTCCATATAATTTATAACATATATACATTCTTCTTCCACACTAAATAAGGTTATTTACTATGCATATGAATTTGAACTTCAAAATTCCACCTTTTTTTCCCTTTGTCAGAACAGAGATGAAGCTATTTTAGAGATCTTTGCCTAGACACCTGGATTAAAAGCAGGTAACAACTTTTCCCTAGATAAAATAGAATCATAGAATCATAGAATGCTTTGGGTTGGAAGGGACCTTGAGAGATCATCGAGCCCAACCCCCCTGCAGTAAGCAGGGATTGAACCTGTGAACTTGGCATAAAGAAGTATTTGATTAATTGTGACCCAGGTGAGAGAGTAGCATATTGCGACTCCCTTATACAAAATAAATTATTAATGCAATTGGTAATAAAACTACAAATTTCATAGCTCGCCAAAGCAAAACTATCAAAAATTGCCATGATAAGAAATCCCCAAATCAAACATTTTACAGGAAAAGAACAGTGGCTCAATTCTACAGAAATCTAAACTAGTATTTCTGCCTGCATGTAAAGGGTACGCACACATTTCATCCTCGTGATGGGTGACAGCATACACTGCACTTCTAGCCAGGATGCTCTGGCATATTATTAGCACCCACCCTACAGAAGCATCTGCCTGATAAAATGAAATATGGGTGAAAGATTGCATTCACTTCTGACTAACTGTCAGGGTGCTGTGCCCCGGCTCTCCAGACCCCGTCCCCTGCCCCAGGGGTCTGGCCTGCTTAAGGCCAGTTCTGATGTGGCACAGCAGCGTGGCCTGTCAGCGGGCTTTGGTGAGCCCAGCTACACGGCGAGAAACAACTGTGAGAAGCCTCATCTGGGGTTTCTGCCCAGGCCTTCAGAGCCATATTTAAGCTCAGACCCTGACCTGGGCACTCTGTAGGTATGCCCGCGGCACACTCTGCTCGCTGCACCCGGCCCGGCTCTGCTTCCCGCCTCCAGGCATGCTGGAACCACTGGGAGAGGTCCCTGCCTGCGGTCCCCAACCCCAGCCCCGCTGCGCCCCGACACTCTCAAACATCCCTGCTGCAGGGCTCCAGGGCCCCCTCCTACCACCAGAGCCTGAAACCTCAGACGGCCCCTGCGCTGCTGTGTAAACAACACACCGAGCAAACCTTTCCACCGTCCCTCAAAATCCCAGTACCTGTGACTACAGGACGGCGGCTGGAAGGCGCGGCAGCCAGCCCAGAGGACGCAGCCGTGCTCTGGCAAGGGGTGTTGGCCTGCCCGGCCTGCCCAGCTGCACCTGCGTCCCACAGGCCGAGCGGCCATTAGCTGCTGGAGTGCATTAGACAGGATCCTGGAGAGAGCCTCTTCCAGCTTGGTTGCGTCTGAACTGGATCCAGTGCACTTTTCAGTGTGAGCCAGAGCACAGCAAGCAGGTGATCCTGACCCAAATTAAAATAGTCGTGGACATACTCTAAGTCAATACCAGTGAAACCCAGCAACACGTTCTGGCTCCCAGCTTCTGCTGCAGTTGAGATCCATTCTGGGACAAGGCTCAACGATAGTTTCTACAGCCTGGACACAGAAATAGGTGCATGACTCAGAATTATAGAGAACTGACAAGTCGTATCCAGTTGGGGGAAACTAGCTCTCACAAATTCCTCAAATTACCATCATAATTCATAAATAAAAAATTCATTTCAGTCAATTCATGGCCCAGAGCATAAGCATGTGTAATGCAACATTGGAGGTATATATTACGGGACATCCCCTCAGTATTCCCCTGTAATTACTACCAAGTGTTTAAATCCTATGATTTCCAATGACAGAATTCTTAGTTCAACCTGTAATAACACATTTTATCCTTCAGAATTGTCCTGTTCAATTCTTTGTTTCCACTGCCTATCTCAAAATCCCCCTACAATGGTGGCTTTAGAGCAGGAGGAATAACAGAAAACTGAAAACTGAAAACAGAAAACTGAAAGACCACTTAATGCTGGCTGTTGACTCCCTGAGCGTGAAAGATGTTATTTATCCTGTTTAAGGTGTGGCAGATGTGTGCAGAAATATATATACTGGCATAAGAAAATCAGACCTCCTCATTTCACTGAAAATCATAGTAATAACACGATACTTAGCATTATCTTCTTAAAATACTAATGCCTATATTTGCACTAGGTATTTTTTACCTTTTAGAGTTTTTCAGTCAGGTAAAAGCCTTTTTAATAAGTGATTGGGTTTTCTAAAGTTTACAATAAAATTTCAGAAATTATACGAATGGGAAAAGCAGATAAAATTGTATTAATAGAGGAGAGCATGCATCATACTACTAACCAGAAGAAAATATTTCTGAGTCATAAAAAGCCTGTTCAGATAAAATATTTTACAGTATCTCTTCCACGTTTTAAAAAAAAATCTTAAATAATTCTGATACCAGTTAGTATAAGAGAAAACCAAACAAAAACCTCTGCCATACACAGAAAGCCTATTTTTCAGTACCATTAAACTTTGATAAGTATTTTTACAGTGGTGGCATTTGAAAACTTGCTTTTTACCTTTGACTACTGTGAAGGATGATATACTGTGGTTACATAAGGTATTTGCAATATTTAGGATAAACGGGAAAAACACAATGCATTTTGTGGAAAAGTAGCTGAATGGTGAAGATTGCCATAACATTGGTAACTACTACAATCTAAAAGCTCAAAAAATTAAATGAGGTGGTTATGAGGGATTTTGTATATATGTATATATAAAAATATATATTCTCTATAAATATATATGCTAAGTACATTAATTTACAATAATAAATGTTCAGAGTATTAGGTATGTTGGTCTTGTGAATAACAAAAGACCTTAGACACTGTCAATTATAACTTATCAAGCTAGAAGTTCTTACTTCATGAATAAATAGCAAAAGCCATTTTGGCTAACACATATGATTGTACTACTGGTAATGTGGAGAGTTTAAACAATGTACAGCTGCCTAAAAGGGTCAGTAGCAGGAAATTATTATCTATATTCTAAATAACATGAACTAGAGAGCAGGCTGCTCAGCAACTTGATAACTCAGAGAAAAATAGAAGAATAATTGCTTTCACTATCCCTGTAAAACTGTGAAGTTACAGACTAAAGACCTGAGCAAAGTGCCTACATGTTATTGCAAGCCTAATGTCATTTACTTTCAGGTTAATGTAATATAGTCCTAGAAAAATAAGACCTTCTAATGACAAAACCCATGTATTTTTTGGTGACCTGGAAATACATTTGCTCATAAACTCATTTCCTCTTTCTGTTGTTGATTCGGAGCATGTTGACACTAATACATTTTCTGGATTACATAATTGTGTAACTCAAAGTAACAAAGCAGTAAAAGATTTTAATTTGTATACTTCAAGAGTGCTTTAAAAGCAAACCCCCTTCCCTTCATTTTTTCCAGGATTGGCTGTATGCATCTGTTTGGAAATCGGAGTCTTAACGTGTGTGGTACATGCAGCGTAGTAAAGAATCTCAAATGTATTTTCAGAGCAGCCTGCCAGCCCTACCAAATCTGGCAGCAGACTACTGCTTTTAGGCATAATTATTGTTGTACTCTTTTGAGTGGTGATTTACCAGGTTTTCACACTGGCAACTGGGGTAGTCTGGATGTCCACAAATCCCTGATGAACGGCTACAGTGTCTACATGGACCAAATTTACTGTATATGGATAGCATATGTTCCAGTGGCACCTCGACCCCAGGTTTCAGATCTTCTAACTGAAAAACAGGCATGTAGACATGCAGGGTCAAATTGAGAGGTAAGAAATAGTTACCCTTATTAGCTCAGCCAACCTGATATATGATTTGTAAGATTATAGTCTGTCAGTTTATAATTTATTAACTTTGTTAAATTATGATTTGGGAAATAAATTAATTCAAACTTAGTTCCACCCCAACCCTTTCCTTGTCCACTGCAAAGAAGAACAGGAGAATTGTCAGACTGCTGAGAGGTGGGACATGAAGTAGGGGTATAAGGACAAAGGTGCAAACAGCATTTTTCCCTAGAATACCATACCGTTAAGGTTTTATGGTATCTGTGATCTTGTTTCTCCTTCAAATGCTTGCCCATGTGTGTACAGTCACCTTGTTCATGACTTAAAGTAAGACCACTCTCAAAACTGACAACTCCGGAGTGCTTTGGGGCATATAGTTTTCAACCTCCTACTGATGACAACATCATTCAGATCCTCTAGCATCCTAAGCACTCTTGATTAATAGACTCCCAGGAAGTGACTCTGACACTGAATGTACTAATTTCAGAAATTAGCTGTCTTTCAGTGCAGATGAAGGGACTCCAGTCACCATGCTTGCTTGTACAGCACAATTTAGGAGTATTGTAACATGCTGCCTTTGGAAGTTAAAAAGGAATGCATGACATGATCTGAAAATCCAGTATGCTGGTGCAAAATATGGAGACCAAAGACCATTTGCCCACAGACTAGCTGAGCACATTTCCAGGCAAGGAAAGAGGTGTCTGGATCTGGTTGGTTCCTGAAGACAAATGGGCAGCCAGAAGGCTCAACTTGTTACTACTGAGTAGAAATAATGCTGGATAATGGAATTGGTTTTTATATACTTAGACCATGTTTGGGCTATCTGAAGCCATGGCAGGGTGCAGATAAGGGCGGAGTCAGCAATGCAAGTACACACTACCGCTTGATCCAACTCAGTTCGGAAAGTTTATAATGACTGGATGGAATAGCTTCCAGAAAACCACTATCAGTTCTGGAGGCAGCTCTCAGAAGCATAAACTGTGGCTGTCCAGTACAGGTCTAGTAAAGAATCCCATGCACATCATCCTTCTATCTGTTCATCATTGATCTCAAGGAATAAAATAGGTGTGAAGCTAGCTCAAATCATGCAAGCAAGTTATACATTAAAAAAATTGTTGCTGAGGTGATGCTAGAGGCCAGCTCTGTACAATGTAAGATGGTCAGTCACTGCTGCAAAGGCCTTCATAAATCTTTCTGGGCAGTGAAGGGTCTGCATTGCACATCTTATTTTTCAATCACCGGGGAAAAAAAAGCAGAATAATCATTGAAGCAGGCTTTAAGGTTATGCAGATTAACACTGTAACAGGTAAGTTTAATGTACTTTCTGTCTTCAGTTATCTCCTACCTGAAACCACATTTTTCTTTTTTTTTTTTTTAGAACATGGAAGCAGAAACAGAAATCTAGTCTTTTGGGAACACAGCAGTACAGCAAGAATCAATAGAAGCTTAACAGACATAGCCCATTTATCAGAGAAAAGAAGCTCACATTATGAGTCTCTGATCTTTCATATAGTCCATATGACAGTCCCACTGGACAGTAAGAATTAGTCACAAAAGAAAAGAGCTGAAATGGAACTTAAAAATAAGCTTGATTTAAAACTGACTGGTTCAGTTTAACAATATTTATTCATTCACAGTAAAGAAAGTAATTAGTAGAATATATGTGTATTTAGATTAGCAGTGTTTAAATTAGTCATAACAATATTATAAGTTTGTTTACTGGTTCATATAAAGTTTGCATTGAGATATTAGAGCTCTATTTAATAATATAATGAATATGTTCCATTTCCCTCTGATGTGAGTACAATAACTTTTACATTCTTGTACAACAACATGCAATTATGATCCTAAAGAACTATAGCAAGATACCAGGCATAAGAAATTATGAAGAAGAGGAAAAGATGAGATTTCCAAGCAGTTACAATTAATTTCTAGTTATTAAGTGTCCTAGCTGGAGATATTTTTAGTTAATACTTGTTAATTGAATGGTCAGGTATATCAAAACAGACTTGATAAAAATGTCCATACTTTGCCACTGCTACTGTGACCTAACTATTTAATAAAGCTTATTTTACTTCTAAATAAACTAACCAAAGAAAAGCAGTGCACGAAGCTATACAGAATATTTGTAGAGCATACTACACTAAGTGAAGTTTTCATAACTCATACTTTGATGTTTTAGAGAGACCCACTTTGGTATGAAAATTCATAAGTATAAATCTCTTCAGTATTATATCATAGCAGAAAGCTTTGGATGTTTTATTAGCATAAAGAGTTGGGCAGCATGATAGAGATGCTCATCTTTTAAACATGCAAACATGGTCATGTTAGTTGGCACATACTGAGTTTGGAGGTGTGTCTACAGCAAGAAGAGTATGAGGGTCTTTATCGCCCCTCTGTGGCATACAAAACCATTAATCAGGCACTATGAGAGATTAATCCCCAGGAATATTTTTGGAATGATGTTCATTTGGCCTATTTCTTTCTGCAGCTGCAGTCTCTGGGGGCTATAGCTCTCTTTGTGTCTTAAAAACCCCCTGAGAACTCTTTCTAGGAAAACCGTCCAGGATCCACAAGAATTTTAAACGTTATAGAACACAGGCTTAATTTGAATTTAATGTAGATCTTTTACTTTGCCCATAAAATCAAGGAGTTTGGAATTTGGAAATGAATCTTCTAAGAAAGTCTGCACTTTTCCTCAAAACTCAATAATTAGATAGCTTGGACTGCAGTAACGTTCACTGTTGCATTAAATGTACAGAGAAGAAACTCGAAGCAGAAAATAATACTGAGGAAGGCTGTGAGCAACACATAGGGGAAGAATTGGTAACGTTTCTGCTGGAATAATATGAATTTCTCTATTTCAATACTGGTCCTCTTTGTTAGAAGGAAGTACGTCTTCTATGATTATTAATATTTACCACAATGAGCAACTCAGCTTTCACAGGAAAAAATGAGATGCTCTTAAGAGCAACAAGGCAAAACTAAAAAGTGTGGATTTACAACAGGGACAAAAGTGGCTTTAATTCCCTTGCCCTTATTAATCATATTTCCCACCTTACCTTGTGGCTGGCATCTCAGGGATTTCCAGCCTAGCAAAACAATTTTTCTCTAGCCCTTCAGATCTGCTTGCCAGATACATGAGTTAGAGAGAAATGGCAGTCTAGGCAGCAGCCAGAAAGAAATGGCAGCATCTCCCTGAAAGACTACCTGACATCCCAATCCCATTCATGGCACATGACCTACCAGTGGCTGCAAGAGAATCGTTACTGTTTCTAACACTGCTTGGACAAATAACCAATAATTTCAAAACATTATTACATTTTGCTTAGAGTTTGCAGAACTGCAGTTCTGTGGTACAAACTTACTTATCAGTAGAAAACAGCACTGAAATAGATTTTAACAAAAAGATCTTGAGATTCCCCCTGCTTTGTCTGCAGCACTAAAGAAAGTCTTGAAAATCCCTTCTTGCTCGCCAGAGTAACCAGCTAACGGCAGTGGAAGCTCCTGCAATTGGTTCTCCACAGGTACTTTATTCCCCTTCCTTTTGTAACTAGGAAACACAAAGCTATAGTCCCCTGAGGATAAAGCAGTGACAGCAAAATAGCTCTTTAAGCTACAGCAACTTCCCCTTTAGAGGAGGGCTGTACAGTTCCATTTATAAGATGACAGTCAGCTTGATTTTTCCAAAAAGAAAACCCTTAAAGTCATTTTAAAAAGGCTGCCGGTCTCCTGCCAATTCCTGGGGATCAATACAGAGTTCTCCCATTCAAATAATCTCTCCCAAATTGCTATGGAAAAACACATGATAAATTGTTTAACTACGGAAGAACAGTTCTTTTTGATCAAACTGTAGTAAGCTATATTTTAAGTTCTCTGGGCCCCGATTATTTCTGGTTCAGTCCCAGGTAAATCTAGTGATTGTCATAGGCACATTCCAGCATCAGCAAAGAACCGTACTGATCCTAATGGGGCTTCTGCAGTAAAGCATCTGCGCAGAATGGACCGAAATCATTATGAAAGTGGTGTATAACTGCAGAAGAAACAAATAGCTGACTATGCACATCACACTATGTAAACACAGATAAAAATACTGCAGTCACCCCAAGATCTGCCTTATATTTCTTAGAGAAATCTTACTTTCATTGTTCCTTTTACAATAGAAAGTCAAATAAGTAAACTGAGATTTTAAGAAAATTGTGTTTAAAATTCAAAAATAATGGCTATACCTACTTTAAAAAGTAGAGCAGGTGTTTAGCTTGCATGAGATTAGGCAGGAAGAAAAGGTGCTCCTCATATATAGACACATACATACAAAAGAAAGGGAGGGAGATGAAAGGTAGAAGGAATCCTACTGTTTTCTGTGCTAGCCAGGAAAAGACTCAATAAAACAAGCTGTAGAAGAATAAAACAAACTTTCTTATTTTGGGACATTACCCCGAAGCAAAAGCTTTGACATAGCAGCAAAGTCTACTTACCTATGCTTTGCTTCCCTTACATGGCAAACAACTCAAGGCTCCACTTCAGGGGGTTTTACTAGATGGAATTACATCCTTGTATTACATGGTTCCGTAATTAATTTATTCTAGTTACTATAAATATGTCTCAGTAGAAAACTGGATGACAGAAGGAGCTGCATATTAGTAGAAATCATACACAACACACCATTTCTATTACTTACAATATCAAGAGTATTAAAATGAGAATCCCTAAAATCATATTTAATCCTAATTGTTAGATTCTTCATTGTAACAAGTAAAATCTTAACATCTTCCATATAAGTTTGAATAATTTTTTTGTGTCTTTTTTTTTTTTTAATAGCAATTTAATTCAGCAGCCACCTCCATAGAATAGTTTAGCTGTGTATGTGCAATATACCTGTGTACACTTGTCTGTATATATATAAAGGCTTTATTTCAATTTTTCAGTCTTTGGCTGGCATATACTGATGACTTCAGTGCATAATTTACATTTGAAAACATACTTCACATACAAAAACGCTGACTAGAGAAAATGTTTAAATTCAAGGATTATCACACCACTGTAGCTGAGATTTCTTGTGCTTTTTACCACTAAGTGGCAAATCCAGTGATGCAGTAAGAGCCTAGGACTAAAATTCAGACTTCCCATTCGGAATCTGTGTGTCACTTTGGATTAGTAACCTACCTTTTTTCGACTCAAATGGTACTAACGTAAAACCTAACTGCAAAAGATTTGCGCAGATGGAGTGCAAAATTAAATCTGTTTACCACTGTCAAGGCTGAGGTGGCTGTGTGCTGGGTCCCGTCCAGGGTGGACATATGCTGTGCAGCCTTCCACCTTTGCTAGTTACACAGAAATAGCCCATCCGCAGTAGCTCAGCTATTCGTCAGGCGGTTGGCTAGATCAGGGGTTGTGTAACTGGGTAACGAATGAAGATTTGGGAAAGCTGTAAAAATTAAACCAAATCTAGTAAAGCTTTCCAAATCCGCTTGTGTAGTGATGGTCTTCATAGCTTTAATGCTTTAGGCCACAGTCAGGCTTCATCCTTCTCCCTTCATTAGTCACCAGGCTTAGGGAGAAGCAGCAGGGACACTTACAGGCCTCTTTCAACCACTCACAAAAAAATGGTAAAACAAAGTTCCCAAGGTGACAGCTGAGCTGGAACCACTGAAACCAGCAGAGTGCCAGGGCACTGCGGGTATCAGCTGGCCTTACTGGCCCTGACTGGCCTCACTGGGACCCACAGCCCTGCCCATGGGCCCAGGAGTCCCATTCCATCTCAGGTCTGGGCCAAATGGACCTTGGACCTACGCTGTAGGTAGCTTGTCTCCTGGAAGGACCCCTTGTTGCCACTCCTGTCATTGGCCTCATCTCATGAATGAACTTCGGACCCGTGTTCATCATCATCATCATCATAGAATGCTTTGGGTTGGAAGGGACCTTGAGAGATCATCAAGCCCAACCCCCCCTGCAGTGAGCAGGGATTGAACCTGTGAACTTGGCGTTATTAGCTTGTAGCCTTGTTTCCAGTCCTGTCTCTGGCCTTGTCTCCTTTGGCTCCTGACTAGGTCCCTGGCTGGCCCCTGGTCCTGGTTCATCACTTTTTGCCTCAGCTGGGACTATCCATGCACCCTGTTACCTGCATCCACCTCTGCCCACTCAGGTCAGATGCTGTGGGACTGTGCCCCACTAAGGGCGCTGCAGGTACTGGGGTCAGCCTTGGCTCCTGGCTTGTCCTCTCTCATTCAAGAGTCCTGCTCCTCCTGTTACCTGACACAGAGCTCCTGACCTACACTAATATTGTATAACTACTGACCAACTGTGCAATGCAAAAAGTTTCATAACTATACCCTGGCTTAGCATGGTTGGTGCAATCAGGATTTTCTGTTAATACCATAAATATGGTGTCCTAGGTGTACAAATGTACTGTAAACCTACATCTGTGAAGCTAGTTCAATCCCACAAAAGTAAGAACAGGTCTGCTATGACCATCTACTACTGTAGCTGTAAACTACACTGAGCATGAAGTGGTCCACAGGAAAATACGGTGTTAGTCAACCCCATTGCTGCAAGTCTTTAAACCTAAAAGTATGCTATTAACAACCTGTGGCACTAACAATGTCACAAATAAGAAACAAGAGGCCAATAGATTTCTATTGTAGAGCATGAAGAAGTCCTCAGTATCAAGGGTAAGCTGAGACAGGCCACTCTGCTCCTTATCTTGGTTTCTGATTTCAGGAGTCTGAAAACTGTCAGTAGATCCTCATTCTTATCTACCTGTTACAGGAATACGAAGTTGTACTTTGTCTTTCTCTCCTTTAGGAAATGTAGGAGTAGGCTAAGCAATCATCAGCTTTGAGGTCACATTTAGCTCACTAGACGATTAGATTAATTTGTATACCTAGTCTCCTCTACAAATATTGCTGACAGCAGCAGAACAAATACTGTTGGGCCATTTTAGAAATACCAAATGTCCAAAATAACTATGCATTAATGACAGTGGTGCATTATTTATTCACCCTTCTCATTATTTAGGACCAGAACAGAGTATAAAGAAGCTATCCTGTTAACTACGGCTGTTACTTCTCTGAAAACAGGTAAGGAATCTGGAGTACCTTATCAGCTTGGCAGTCTTCAAAAGTGCTAAGCAAACAACCTGCTGTCATTTAGCCTAACTGGCAAGGAACCCTGATGCATCCTAGGATTTACACAGGTGATAATGAAAGAACAGTAGCAAAAAAAGAAAATAAAAAAGGAGGAACGGAACAAGCTTAGCTGCCCGGCTGTCTTGTGCAAGACAGTAGTGTTGAAGTTACAAGTAAAAAAAGAGAGAAAATTTTAGAGTTAAAACTGCTTTTTTTTAAAAAAAACCTTCTGCTATATAATCTACTTTTTGGTGACCAGGCTACTCCAAGTTAAGGTAGACAATGGACATTGCATGCACTTTGATCAAGGTTGGAAGTTTATACAATATAAAAATCTTGGATAATGGTAAGTCCTAGAAAGCTACCAGGTGTTCACAGATTTCCCGCCCCCCCCAATATGATCTTCTCCTACTCTATTCATGGACAAATCATATTCATGATTGCAGAAGCACCCACGCCTCAGAAGTCAACTGTGTGGTAATCTTCACAAAAAATGTGCACCTCCTCTGTCTCCAGCAGAACCTTGGAGAGAGCGGAGAGGCTAAACACAGCATTCTCCCAGAGTCACCAGTTATGCTAGCACAAAGGGCAAGCTGAATCAAGAATCCCATTCTCAGCTCCAGTCTCACCTGTCTCTCTTCCATTCCAGCACAGGGAGAGATCAAAGGCAGTTCACTGAGGTGTCCAAAATGACTATAAATGTCTGGCTTAGCATGTTATACAATGCTCAGAGGATGGCAAGAATGTTCTGTATTACTGTTTCAACATTTCTAGCAGCTACTCTCAACGTTATCTATTCCTCCTTTCTATGCCAGTCTCTTCCTTGCTTTAGCTACTTTGGAGGAGGATGACTAGGCTAGAGAATTAACAGTAACCAGTTACTGACGTAACCTGAGTTGGTGAACAAAAAGCATGTGGTGACTGTGATTAGTTCCTACCTGTCTTTCACCAGACAAGACACTATGTCTTTGTCAGATTCTTGTCTGCAGTGAATATCATGGACTTGATCTCAAAAACTAAGCATCTGTAACTTCTGCTGATTTCTACTATAGCAGCAGATGACAGCTCTGAAAAAGAGGCCCTAATAAAAAGGGTGAATCCAGGTGGGAATTGACTTGGACACTCAAGCTGACTGCAAAGTCTCTTTTTATAAATGTTTTCATATATGACTGTACACTATTGGTCCACAGACCATAAGCTGAAATAAGAGCTTGTTGCAAAATGATTTGTATCTCTTTCAATAGTCGTAAGTTCTAATTCTTTTTTCCTACTGGTTTTGCAGTAGTGCGACGCCACTGAAAGCAGTGGAGTTGCTTCTAACTTACAGTGCTATGAGAAAGAGAAGAACCAGCATTAGAAGCACAGAAGGCAAGTGGTTACAGAGCCCTTGCATTTTCTTGCATTGCATTTTCTTGCAATGGAACTATAGATCTCTTCTGCTTAGTCTAGTATGGACAACTGCCCTCCCATTTTTGCAAAGGAAACAGACAAACCACCCAACCACCCAGGTATTGTTTACAAATCTAATTGCATTTCCAGAACTGATTGGAGAACTGATGCCAAAACGACATCATGAACAGTTCAGTACGTGCTCTTGAGACTCCATACTGATGTTATTACAGTATGTGATTACTCTAGGGCAGAAGTGGACTCAAGTTACATGCATTTCCTGAAAATTTTGTAGTTTTGAGAACGAAATGCTCAAGAATTACATCAATTTTCTTCTCCCCCATTTTTTGTTTGAATGTTAAATAGGGAGCAAAAAAGGAGTAAGGGGAAATGCCACATACTGTTCTTTGCATGTCAATTACTCTTCTTATCATTCAAAAATACAATACTGACTTTATTTTTATTTTGAATGAAAAAAATTGAGTAAGGAACAAGACAGCATCAGAGGCTGAAAATGGTGACTATAGTAGAGCATTATACACATCATTAGTGGATTTATGGAATGGATAATAGAAACAAATTTGCTAATAAATTCATGTCTAGCTATATTCCCATCTTAGTGGATTCTAAACACTTTTCCGCAAAATACTTTCACATTTTTTCCATCCTAGCTCTTTCTAACCTTATCTTTCTGGAAGTGCCTCTTACATTTGGCAGAACTTTGAAAGCTCCTTCGCATTAGAAAGGAATCAAGGGATCTTGCTTGACCAGTTACCAATTCATGTTGTTTCTTGGCTCTTTAGCAACCCACTTGGGAGAGAAAATACAAGATAGGTTGTCAGGCTTCCAGAAATGGAAGTAGAAAATTTCTTCATTCCTAGTCTACACTCACCTCTACAACTTCATCCTCTGCCATTGGTATTTTCCTCACCTACAGATGAGTAAAGGGGTGGGTTTTGTTTCCCAATCTCATAACAGAAAAGGTTTTTAAGCAGGAAAACCTGGGAAGAAATGACAGCAAAATTATTGTGTTCCTGAACTGGCAAATTCACATTTCACATCTGAAAAGTTATTGTCTGGAAGAAAAGACAATCTCATATATTTACACATTCCCAGGACAGAGAATTCAACTCTGTTTGGAAAGTCCTGCTTCAAGATATATCAAAGGAGCTGAGTGGCCCCTTGTGCCCAGGAATTCCAGCTTGTCAGATTCCTCCAGTCCATATTCTAAGGTTATATTTAGGATCACCATGCTTCTAGGGTACTTCTCAGATAGGCATCTTGGAAATAAGCTTTTCCCTGCTACAGGATGTGGAAGATGACATCAGTTCATAGGATGCATAAAACTCAGGGAACTGACCAAATGATTGTGCATCAAAATTGGAAAGAAGAAATGCAGTTTAACTGGAATTACTATCGTGCCAGAGGATTTAAAAATAGTAAAGAGCATTGTTGGTCTGTTTAGTGCACTGCAGGGACAAAGACACTCTCATGGTTATAAGAGGAATTTATTTCTAGGCTTGCAGACTCCCACAGTCTGTACTAAAGAGTATCAATTCAGAAATGCAGCGACATTTGCTCCTTTCCGTTACTGGCAAACTACAGTGCTTGTCATTAATCACCCTGACAATATGAAAATGCAACATTATTCTGTTAAGTATTTCTATGCCTTCTGTTTTTTCACTCATCTACCACGTTGTCAAATGCTATAAACACAAAGTACACAGTTGCGTGTAGCGCAAAAGGAAAAAAGAAAAATGCTTAAAGGAATCATAATTAAAATGTGTTTGAGCCTGGGGTATCTGTATTGGAGCTTTAAGTTTTCTAACTTCATTTTCTTGCTTGATTATATTAGAATAATGGCTTCTAAAAATAACATTCATTGTAAGATGCTAGCCAGTCTTTCAACCGTGTAGGAAAACCAGGAATATGTTACACCATACAAAAACCTTAATGTAAATTCTTAATCCCACAATTTCTACACTGAAATCGGAGGGAAAATAGAAATAAGTCAGGAAGGATGGAAGAGCCTTAAAAAGTCCAGAGAAAAAGATTCCTGTAACAGTAGGTGTCGGTGCTACATTTTCGTTGTAGATGAAGGCCTGCGAATCTGAGAGGAAAAGAACAACTCAGTGATTCCCCAGACTTGCGTTTTATCTCAGCTTCCAGCTAGTCAGAGGGTATCTTGTATTCTGACAGAAAGAGAAAATACACTGGAAAGACGGAGAAAGCGATTTTCGTGTTAGTTTTCCACACCACCGAGAGCGTTTCACTGCAAAACTGCCCCCTAGCGTGCTTCCCGTAATGGTCCTTCAGCCTTTTACACCGGGACCAGGCAACTTCCCTGCAGTGCGGTCCTCAGCTGTGCCTAATCTTGCCTTAGAGACTGCCACTTCTCAGATACAACCATGCAGAAAGCAGGGGGAAAAAGAAAAAAAGAAAAAAAAAAAAAGGAAAAAAAAAAAACCAACCCCGTAAGTGAAGAATGCAGTCTTCTCTGAAGTAGGAAATAGCCCACAACACATAGGATAACCTGAGAATACTTTCCCTACTCATTAAAATGAAAATAATTTCCAAACACTTTGGTATTACACTTTTGTATTTCTAACACCTACTGCCACAGTATCTCAGCCCCTCCGTATGCTCATAAAGACAGTACTTGAGAGAAATGGTGCTCTTGTGGGTACAAGGCTGGGATGGAATTTAAGGTTCTCTTCTTGGCAAATCGGAATATTTGTATCGGATCTTAAAAAAATATTTGAATATCACAGCTCTTCCCTTCTTATTTATAAAATGAGAATAATATATTTTTGTAGGATGCTGTGAATTTATTTAGCCCGACTTGTGAGGGAAACTAAATAAGAGGCTAATAGGACTATATATGGAATTAATTTAAGAACTATTTAATATGTAAGACAGCTTCCATTATTGCTTACAATATCTTTGTATGTCATCATTAACCATATGACACCTGAGTAGAAATGTCTTGTGTTACACAGCTAGAAAACATTACTGAAAGTTTTGTCAGAGAGCAATAGTCAGGAATGAATCTCATGGGTCATGAGAGAGCAATGTGTCTTGAGTGGCCCTACAATACCATGACTTAAAACTTTAATTGCAGAATGTGTACCATTTAGGAAGGCATAATAGTGCATAACCTTACAAAAGGGCAGGCTTTGGCCTTGAAATACCAAAATATTAAAAAATCGTCTTCATGACTTTTAGAAAACTCTGTCATTTGGCAAAACCTGCCAATCATTTTGATTTTGATTATTTCTTAGTACTACACAGAAATAAATTGCAATTACTGTGTTTTATGTGCTGTAATAATATATATAAAGCCTATTTTAAACACCAAAGCATATTAATTGATATTTCAGCAAAAATGATTAATAATTAAACAATTAAGCCTTTTTTTCCAGCCTACATCCCTAAACTATTAATCTTCTGAGTTAATGAGTTCAGACTTTTTACTGTTTCAAAATGCAATGACGATTCTGGAAGTTGAGACTTACTATTTTTGGTAGCATCCTATTTTCAGACATGCTTTCTAAAAAGCAAGGTGATGATTTTATCATATTGAAATCTTTAAAAGTACCTAGATTTTCGCACACAATTCTGAGATAATGGATGAAATCTGTGACAGCTACTGAATAAATACTAAATACACAAATCCTAGTCATCTGAATTCTTTAAAATGTTCTTCTTATTCTAAACAACTATTGAAATGATGAGCATATGTTTGTTTCGTTCTTTTTTTCTCTGAGAACAGTAATATAAGCAATTTCTTCTACTTTGGGGAATATATGCCACAAATTGTTGATTTTATGGCTGTTCAAAGAATATTTAGAATATTCTTCAGCTACATTTTCCTTATATTTTGCTTTTCAGTAATTATGCTACCAGACAAAACATACAACTATTGTTAGCCTGTTTTATTCTTTAGTGTATTCTCTCATTTTGTTTGCAGAAAATTCAGTTTCATATTATCAAGTCACTCTATAGATAAGGAATTATCGTGAGATACTGACTGATGGACTCACAGGACCTGACACTCCTCGTATTTGTATTTCTGGGGGGATGGGGGTAGGGGGGGATATCACTGAAAATAATATTATAAGAACACAAGGCAGAAATTCAGTTCAACTAGTCAGCATCACTGCAAAAGACAAAAGGGAATAAGGAAAAAGAAAAATCTCCCCTTCTTGGCCAGGAAGTAGTGCAAGCCGTTCCTTTCTTAGGCTGTCATTAAACTGCCTAAACATATACTTAATTTTAAGCCAATGAGGCCAACTTACACATTTGATATGATAGTCTCTACTGTGGGCCAGTAGACTAAATGCTCAGTTGCAGCTGAAGCACGTTAGGTGCATTCCTGGAGCATATCTTCTGAATTTGTTTAATCCAACAGGAATCCAGTTCAGAAGTTCCAAGAGCCCTTCTCAGCATGAATCAGATCGTGGTGGAGACAATCAGAAGATCAGTTTCAAAAGTTCTCTTCTGGTCTGAACTAAAGCAGTAATGTGTCAGATGCACCACTTGAAGGCCTCCTATTGCCCAGGAGGACCTCCCTATCAGTGAGTGCTCTTAAAAACCACTCATAGAACTAAGCTTTATGGCACTCAAGTGCTATGCATATATATGTTTTAACATGAAACCACTATACTTCCAGTTCTGCAAATAATGTGCTGCATCTGTCAATAAAATCTGGACCACAAGCTTTATAAAGACAGTTTCTTTACCCTTCCTTTCTCAAAATGGTTCCAAATACAATGCCAATGTCTCTCAATCTGAGATGGCAAAACTAAAACGGAGTGACTAGAATGACTAGACATGCATACAGCTACACACAGAGAGATATGTGTGTACAGAGGATTCAGTTTATAACAATACACATTGTACTTAGGAAGGCAAATTTATGGCTAAGAAAAGCAGTTCTGCAGCCAGACATAGCACATTACAATAACAGCTAATAAAAATGGTAGAAGGGGGTCCTTTGTTGAACAGTGACAAAGGAAAATCAAACAGTACTGCTTCTAGAATTTTATTAACTAGAACTGACAGTGAAGAGTTTGCATGTTTGAAACAGTGTGAGTAAAATGATGAAGGATAAGAAGACTTAGAAGACATTTCTGAAAATCTACATAGTTAGAAATGACATTCAGAGTTTTTGGTTTGTTGAGAAGCAGGTGCTTGCTCTCCTGAAGCACTTTTTAAATCTTTAAAAGTTCAAGAAATCCAAGGCCTTTCTTTTTTAAATAAGACGGGCAGATACCTCAGGACCACAGAACAATAACCTCTGATTATTAACGTATTCCAGAGGTCTATATCAAGCAGGTTCTAAACTGAGACTGCAGGAAATCTTACTGATGAATGAGACTTTAGACATCTTAAGAGGGGCATACTTTTATCAGAAGGTCCTGATTTCTTTGCAGAATTTTCAACTGGATGCAGTACCTCCTATCATGCCAAATAAGTATTATGTATTTTCTTCATGAGTATGACATCAGAGTTCCATAAAAATAAAACTTCCAAAAGCCTGAAAAAGATAATGGGCCTATAAAGAAAGGATAAGTACTGGCAGGGTCTTGCAGCCCTTTGTGTTTATAGGCTGGTTGAAGGGCAAGGGGAACTCCTAGACATAGATGATGGGCAAGTTGAGAATTATATCAGAGAACTCAACCCATACAAGTGCCTGTGACCAGACAGGCTGCACCTCAGCATGGTGAGAGAGCAGGCTAATGATTGGGAAGGCTGCTTGCTATCATCTCTGAAAGCTCATGGAGATCAGGGAGAGGTCCCTGACAACTTGAGAAAGGCAAATGTGGCATCCATCTTCAAAAAAGGCCAAAAGGACAATCCAGGGTACTACAAGCCAGTAGTAGCGGGAAAATCATGGAGCAAGACCTCTTGGAACACATTTCTGGGCACACAAAGAATAAGGTGACTGGGAGCAGTCAGCAGGGATTTACCAAGGGTGAAGCATGCCTGACCTTTCTGATTGTCTCCTATTATAAAATGTTGGGTTTTGTGGATGATGGAGAACAGTGGACATCATTTACTTTGACTGTAGCAAGGCTTTCAACATCACCATGCACATGGAACTTTGTATCCCATTTGGGATACTACCGTTTGGATGGGTGGACACCAAATGGGTAGAGAGCTGGTTGGACTGTCAGGATCAGAGGGTAGTTATAAATGGGTTGTACTCTACCTGGTGGTCAGAAAAAAGTGGAGCATCAGAGGTGTCCATCATCGGGACATGAGTCAGCAGTGTGCCCTGTCAGCAAAGACAGACTACCCCTCTTCACTGAGCACTCATTAGGCCACATCTAGAACACCATGTCAGATTTTGGGCCTGTCAATACAAGACCTTAACAAACTGGAGTGAGTTCAGCAGGGCACCACCAAGCAAGTCACGGGGCTGGAGCACTTGTTCTGTGAGGAGAGGCTGAGAGAACTGGGCAAATAGATGGCTTCAGTGAACCCAACAACAGCCTTTCAACACCTTTGAGGAGGTCATTGAGAAGATGCAGCCAGGTTCTTCCCAGGGGTACATGGTGGGAGGATGAAAGAGAACAGGCATAGTGGGAAATGAGAGGTTCAGACTAGATACAAGGAAAAAAAAAAAATCACCATGAGTACCATCAAGCTGTGGAACAGGTTCCCAAGAGGTTGTGCAGTCTCTGTTGCTGGAGGTCTTTAAGCCCTGCCTGGCTAAAGCCTTGAGCCACCTGGTCAACTAGTGCTGACCCTGCTTTGTGCAGCATGTTAGACTGGGAGAGTTCCTGAGGTCCCTTCCAACCTGAATTATTCTGTGATTCTATGACAGTAATTTAGGAAATGAAAATCGCCTATAAGTCACGGTAGATGGATCTTACATAACCCTTTGATCAGCAGCTAAGGACAGATGGAAAACTAAGGAGTAAGGTGTAATCACACAGAGGTAAGTTCCTAAAAGGGGTTTGAGTGAATTTCTTTATGACTAACAGGCTAAGCAAATAAAAGAGATATTTTCTTTCTATTTTTAACCTAAGGATATGAGACTTAGTGATTGTGCTGTCCATCACTCATATGCAACAATAAATTTGCTAGCTTCTTTAGCCAATTTCAACCAAATCTGACAGGGAAGTATCAGTCTCAAAGGTAATTGTGTTGTTATAGAATTTTGAAAAAATGGTTGCTGGAAAGAAGAAAGAATACCCTATTTGTTTTACCACTCTGGAAAGACAAGCAGAGGGTCACTGTTTGGCATCTGTATTCCAGCCATCCAGTTAATACATGCACAAATCCAAAATATAGGTATGCTCTGTATTTTATGGGAAGTATATGTGAATTTTTTGTTATTGTTTTCCAACCTTGGCACCCTGCTTCTTTTTAATTTTGTTGCTGTCACACAAGACTTGTGGACAGGAAGAACAGAACAGATCATCTGCCCAGAACTGAGGCTATACAATCTTACAGTATTATCCTCATGTTGCCCTAATAGATAGAGAATTGCCTCAAGGTCTTAATGAAGTTATTACTAAACCCAATTTTCCTCAGTGGTATCAGGCATAATGATATAGGAGAACAGCAAAATAATCGTCACTTATTTTATTTTAGTGTAACTTTTGAAGGAACATTTTCAACCTCATGCTATGAATTATTCTCTCTTTTACTGGAGAAGCATCTGGACACTTAAGATAATTACTGATCAGATGAAATATCTTAAAATGAAAGTCTAATTTAAAAGGAAATGATATATTCCAGGAAGCAACAAAGAATATCACATCAGAAAGAACTATTTGCAATGGATCAATGGTACAGTCCCCCCAAAATAACAATAAATAGAAAACAGGCATTTTGCCTGCTCTAACAGAAAATGTCTGGAATGCTCTGCTTCAATTTAAGAAGGGAATTTCTTTTCTGTGTTAAATAAAACAATATTTGTGGTTCCCCAGATAAATAAATGCAAGGCTAAATTAATCTTAAGGGTATAGGTTACAAAATTTTCTGGAAAGGAGACTACTCTAGCAATGTGCAGTGTATCTGGTGCTGTAAGAATGAGCCAATGCAAACTTTTTTTTTTTTTTTCAGATTGATTCCCATAATATTATGTACCAAACCAGAAGTATTGACTGGATTTTGCCCAAATCACCTTGAATACTGACCTGCCCTTCAAGAAAAGAAAATTTGAAAGCAGACCAACTCTACTGAATTACTGCAGGTCACCAGGACAGAAGACTGAACTTTCTAAGTCTCAAAATTATTAGTACCAAGGTCTATGACTACCACAAAACTTGCTGCTTTCTACTCCAAACATGATGTGTGTCTTTGTCTCTTTGGCACACAGGGGTATATGTAAAACATTTAATAAAAGGAAAAAATTGTATTCAAACTGCCTTGGAGGAAGAAAGATAAAATTATGTTTATTAGAAGATAGCTACAACATGAACACAGCTGAGAAACAACAGTAATGAAAACTGTATAAACCAGAAAACTGTAACTTCTGACTTCAGCTACAGGTGTCAAAAGACTAGGCTCCCTCTACTGTCAAAAAATGCTCTCCCAGGAGGTACTTAAAGGTAGGTCAACACTGCACCACGGCAACTAGAGAACAGCAATTCCTTAAAAAGCATCAAGGGAATTCTGCAAAGGAGCTTACCTTAGTACATCCAACATACTTTGGACCTAATGGCACTTCCTGCAACATCATCGTTCATTCAGTGCACAGTTGGCCCAGCCAAGTATTCACCCAGCTAAAAAATTCTTGCACAGCACAAAATAATGATTCTATACCACCAGTGAAAGCATACCTTAATTGTCAACACTTATAGAAAGTAATAGAAGTCATTGCAAATAAAGTTTCAGGCCTGAGGATATACTGCAACTCTCAGGCTATGCCTACATAGATGGATGTAGCTAAGCATGAATGAGCTCTGCCAGTGTTTGAGATGGCTGCATATAAATCAGGACTATCTGTGAAATTACATAGGTGCACTAACATAGCATTGTCCCCAAAGCAAGTATACCCTGCATTCCAGATGGGTCTCATAGCTTATGACACTGACCACAATGTCATATTATTTTTTGTATCTGACATGAAGGCCTGAGACAGTTCAAATCCAGACAGCTCAGAGCCTGTTTGCCTCTGCACATATTTGTCTTCATACATATTCACATTCCCATAGTTCTACAGCCCACATATTCATGACTAAGCCATAACATTTCCCAGACATTTCAGTGAAATTCTTTTAGTTTGTACAGCAGAAAAAGTCACTACAATAATTCTTGTATGAATGTAATGCATTTTTGTCACTGAGCATTTTACAGAAAAGTTATGCTAAGATATGCTAATTGTCAGGCTTGGGGGTTGGTGATTTAAAAACATTCAAGATTCTTTTTCAGCTGAAACACTTTCACAGCACAAACATGTGCTATTTCAGATGGGATAATCAGATCTACTTATTAAAAGAAATTCTGAATTAGTTATTTTCACATCATTTTACTATACAGACACCTTCAATTCCCATATCAAGAATTGTCTGTGTTAAGCTCTAAAACCACCTGCATGACAGTGATTTAATAAACATGATTCTCTTCCCAAAAGCTACAGTATTATTTCTCATCCTGCCTCAAATTTGCTATTTAAGCTTGAACAAATAATTTAAAATTTCACTTGTAGCTATTCCATTTAGAAGATGTTCTTATATACATTGCCCTGTGAAAAGAGACATTTTAATGGCCATAGAATCATAGAATCATAGAACTGTTTAGGTTGGAAAAGACCTTTAAGATCATCAAGTCCAATTGTTAACCTAAAACTGCCAAGTCCACCACTAAACCACGTCCCTAAGCACCACATCTACACGTCTTTAAATACCTCCAGGGATGGGGACTCAACCACTTTCCTGGGCAGCCTGTTCCAATGCTTGACTACCCTTTCCGTGAAGAAGTTTTTCCTAATATCCAATATAAACCTCCCCCCTGGTGCAAATTGAAGCCATTTCCTCTTGTCCTATTGCTTGTTACTTGGGAGAAGAGACCAACACCCACCTCACTACAACCTCCTTTCAGGTAGTTGTAGAGAGCCATAAGGTCTCCCCTCAGCCTCCTTTACTCTAGACCAAGCAAACCCAGTTCCCTCAGCCGCTCCTCATAAGACTTGTGCTCCAGACCCTTCACCAGCTTCGTTGCCTTTTTCTGAACACGCTCCAGCACCTCAATGTCTTTCTTGTAGTGAGGGGCCCAAAACTGGACACAGTATTCCAGGTGCGGCCTCACCAGCACTGAGTAGAGGGGGACAATCACTTCCCTGCTCCTGCTGGCCACACCATTCTTGACACAAGGCAGGATGCTCTTGGCTGCCTTGGCCACCTGGGCACACTGCTGGCTCATATTCAGCTGGCTGTCAACCAAAACCCCCCAGTCCTTTTCCACCAGGCAGCTTTCCAGCCACTCTTCCCCAAGCCTGTAGCGCTGCATGGGGTTGTTGTGACCCAAGTGCAGGACCCAGCGCTTGGCCTTGTTAAACCTCATACAGTTGGCCTCACCCCATCAGTCCAGCCTGTCCAGGTCCCTCTGCAGGGCCATCCTACACTCCAGCAGATCGACACTCCCACCCAGTTTGGTGTCATCTGCAAACTTACTGAGGGTGCACTCAATCCCCTCATCCAGATTGTTGATAAAAATATTAAACCGGACTGGTCCCAATACCAAGTCCTGGGGAACGTCACTTGTAACCGGCTGCCAACTGGATTTAACTCCATTCACCACAACTCTTTGGGCTTGGCCATCCAGACAGTTTTTTACCCAGCAAAGAGAATGCCCATCCAAGGCACGAGCAGCCAGTTTCTCCAGGAGAATGCTGTGGGAAACAGTGTCAAAGGCTTTACTAAAGCCCAGGTAGACAATATCCACAGCCATTCCCTCATCCACTAAGTGGGTCACCTTGTTGTAGATCAGGTTAGTCAGGCAGGACCTGCCTTTCATGAACCCATGCTGGCTGGGCCTGATCACCTGGTTGTCCTGTATGTGCCACGTGATGGCACTCAGGGTGATCTGCTCCATAACATTCCCTGGCACTGAGGTCAGACTGACAGGCCTGTAGTTCCCTGGATCCTCCTTCTGGCCCTTCTTGTAGATGGGTGTCACATTTGCTAACTTCCAGCCAACTGGGACCTCCCTGGTTAGCCAGGGCTGCTGATAAAGCATAGAAAGTGTCTTGGTGAACACTTCCGCCAGCTCCCTCAGTACCCTTGAGTGGATCCCAGCTGGAGTCTAATAGATTTAGATTTGTGTGTATCTAAGTGGTGTAGCAGGTTGCTAACCATTTCCCCTTGGATTATGGGGGCTTCATCCCACTCCCTGTCCCTGTCTTCCAGCTCAGGGGGCTGGGTACCCTGAGAACAACTGGTCTGACTATTAAAGACTGAGGCAAAGAAGACATTAAGTACCTCAGCCTTTTCCTCATCCTTTGTCACAAGGTTTCCCTCTGCATCCAATAAAGGATGGAGATTCTCCTGAGCCCTCCCCTTGTTGCTAATGCATTTATAGAAACAGTTTTTATTGTCTTTTACGGCAGTAGCCACATTAAGTTCTAGCTGGGCTTTGGCCAGTCTAATTGTCTCCCTGCATAGCTTTCACAACATCCTTGTAGTCCTCCTGAGTTGCCTGTCCCTTCTTCCAAAGGTCATAAACTCTCCTTTCTTTCCTGAGTTCCAGCCAAAGCCCTTTGTTCAGCCAGGCTGGTCATCTTCCCTGCTGGGTTGTCTTTTGGCACATGGGACAGCCTGCTCCGGCACCCTTAAGATTTCCTTCTTGAAGAATGTCCAGTCTTCCTGGACTCCCTTGCCCTTCAGGACTGTCTCCCAAGGGACTCTGTCAACCAGGCTCCTAAACAGGCTAAAGTCCGCCCTCTGGAAGTCCAAGGTAGCAGTTCTGCTGACCCACTCCTTACTTCTCCAAGAATCACAAACTCTGTAATTTCGTGATCGCTATGCCCAAGACAGCCTCCAACCACCACATCACTCACAAGTCCTTCTCTGTTCACAAACAACAGGTCCAGTGGGGCACCTTCCCTAGTTGGCTCACTCACCAGCTGTGTCAGGAAGTTACCTTCCACACCTTCCAGGAACCTCCTGGACTGTTTCCTCTCTGCTCTATTGTATTTCCAGCACATATCTGGTAGGCTGAAGTCCCACCCACGAACAAGGGCTAGTGAACGTGAGACTTCTCCCAGCTGCTTATAGAATATTTTGTCTGCCTCTTCGTCCTGGTTGGGTGGTCTATAACAGACTCCCACCACGATATCTGCCTTTTTGGCCTTCCCCCGATTCTTACCCATAAACAGTCAACCTTATTGTCACCATCAGCAAACTCTAGATAATCAAAACATTCCCTAACATAGAGCTACCCCACTGCCTCTCGTTCCTTGCCTATCCCTTCTGAATAGTTTATAGCAGTCCATTGCAGCACTCGAGTTGTGTGAGTCATCCCACCATGTTTCTGTGATGACAACTATATCATATTTTTCCTGCTGCACAATGACTTCCAGCTCCTCCTGTTTGTTGCCCATGCTGCATGCATTGGTGTAGATGCACTTCAGTTGGGCTATATATATGGCAAAAACATATTCCAGCTTATGCTTTAAATTAAATCTTTCTATTTATAAACTACGCAGCAAAAATATTCCCATACATTTTGGGTTTCTTTACATTATAAATATTGACAGAAAGCCTTATCTAGATTTCCCATAATAAAAGCATTTATACATTATATTATACCTCTTTGTTATACATTATTTTATACATATATGCAAGCAGTTAAGGAAACAATGAAACTTACCAATATGTTAAATTGGTGGTGTGATATTATGGGTGCAAATGAAGGGGCAAATCTATTGCAAGAATTAGATTATAAGACAACTGCCATGGAGAGTATTTCTATACAGTAAGTACAGTGTGGAAATAAATTAGCAACTAATGTTGGCTGTAAGAGTCAAGTATTATAAGCTGTCTACATTCTGCCCTTTTCAAAATCTAGATGAACAATTTGAGTTGCTGTGAAAGAAAGCAAAGAACAACAAGAAAAAAAGCCTACCCTGCATGTAACTAAGGCATGGTAGCTATTTTGAGATTAACATTAGAAAGTAAATAATTTCCTTCTCTCATTGAGGATGAACTAGTCTGTTCTGGCTTTCACTCTCATCTTGAATCCCAAGGCAAGGGGCAGTCTAATAACAAGACTTAAAACCTCAACAGAAATATATGAGTGGATACTCTTAGAGGAGGGAGCAGCCACTATTTCTGCCTTTCTCTCAAAATACCTAGGCCTTCCTCAAGTTGCTCTTCTCCCTGTACTGAAACAAAGCCAGTTGGCATCCATTCTTGTCATTCACTTTGTCAGAGTTAAGGCAAGGAACAAAGTAATGCTGACTGGGCTTAGTGAAAAAGATATATAACAACATGTTTAGATACAAATTAAATTATATTGTTTCATTATACTTTCCAGGTTAAGATTAATCTCCCCTAATTTTATCTATCTAAAAGTAAAGTAATGTCTTATCTCATCTAGTCTCCCTGAAGAGTCAATGGACCCACTATATAGTGCAACAGACAGTTACCAATGAAAGAATTGCCTGGGAATATTTAATTGAGAAGGAGTCTACACAAGTAGTGTAAAATAGATAACTAAAACTTGGATAGCTAAAGATAGGTCAGATGACTCATGTCTTTAGTGACTTCATATTTGCAGAGCATTGTTGGTACTACAGATGGAAATTGGGAATCCACAACTGAGAAACTTGGAGAAAGAAAACATAAATGGCCTAAACAGCCTCCTAGGATATCTGACAAATAATGAGAGAGTCACCTACACCTAATTCTATTTTTATGTTCCTTAAGATAGATCTGACAGTCAAGGCTACAAAACCATTTTCTAAATGTGACTGTTTTATCTTTTGTTTTCAGTTTGGATGGTTGGATGCTTTGCAAGGTTAAATAGTCGTATAATGGACAGTCACAGCAGGATTCAGTCCTAAACATAGTTTCATAGTGGAATGTTAATGAGAAATCCATTCAAGATTGGCATAGGATGAATGAGAGAGTTGTACCCCTCTGAAGTAAGAGGTTGAGGCCATGTAAGATGTCTTCAGGCATCTAAACATTTCTAGAAATCTATATTCAAGCAAGTAGATTTCCTCAGTATTTTATTATTACCTGGCTTTGCATTCATCAGTTGTTTATAGATATTACTCCAAGATATCATCTCATATTCTCAGAAGAGAACTATACTCTGAATACATCACTTGGGCTGAGTCCAGATGTCTTAGTATCATATCCATACATTTTTATCTAAGTGAGCAGAGCACAGAGGCTGGATCTGATTCAGATACCATAGACAGGCAAGTCCTCAAGGCTTACTGGTGGCTGGTTCTGCAGCTAAACAGGTGTCCTGGTTTCGGCTGGGATAGAGTTAATTTTCTTCCTAGTAGCAGGCATAGTGCTGTGGTTTGGATTTAGTAGGAGAAGAATGTTGATAACACGCTGATGTTTTTAGTTGTTGCTGAGTACTGCTTATGCTAGTCAAGGACTTTTCAGCTTCCCATGCTCTGCCAGGTGCACAAGAAACTGGGAGGGGACACAGCCAGAATAGTTGATCCAAATCACCCAAAGGGCTATTCCATACCACATGATGTCATGCTCAGTATATAAACTGGGGGGGTTGGCCGGGGAGGAGCGATCGCTGCTTGGGAACTGTCTGGGTATCGGTCGGCGGGTGGTGAGCAATTGCATTGTGCATCACTTGCTTTGTATATTATTATTATTATCATTATTGTATCATCATTATTATCATTACTATTTTACTTTATTTCAATTCTTAAACTGTTCTTATCTCAACCCAGGAGTGTTTCTCAGTCTTACTCCTCCGATTCTCTCCCCCATCCCATCGGGGTAGGGGGAGTGAGCGAGCGGCTGCGTGGTGCTTAGTTGCTGGCTGGGGCTAAACCACGACAACAGCACATACGCAGGTTACTTAAGTTTGAAAAAATAATGTCTTGCATTCTCTTTCCTAATATCTTGATCCATGCCTCAGATTCGTTCTCAACTTGACAGAATATATCAATAAGGGACTACAACATCTGCTACTATGTGGCATTAGAAATACAACCACAGTGTTATTTCTCTGCCAATGAACAGATTCTTTATGTATAATACATGTTTTTCATTAGGCCTTATCAAACTAATCAACAGCTAATTTAAGGCTACTCAGAAATAGTTGACAGTTGTACTGCTGTCCAAAAATGAAAATCATTTTTAGTATAAGTCTATTAGCTAGTTCTTTATAGATTGCTCTTGTTACTATAAAAATTATTAGTTGTTTCTGACTTTCATAAAGCCATCAACCTGTTTTGGCACCATTATTATGGATTTGAGATCTTTTCTGATATAAGACTGGCATATCACTTTTTTCCTCTTTTCAGAATTAGCAAGAAACACTTTGTAAAGATATCTGGTATCAACTTTCTCACATTCTCTCACAATATTTAATTTGGAGTAGATTTCAGATTAATTAGAAGAGCATTAATCTAGTCTGTAATGTATGTCGTGGAAGATAATTCTTAAATAAGACATGAACAAGGCAAAAGTTAGTTGCCTGAAATTGATACGTGGGATCCATTACAATTTTAACTCATCGTCAAGAAACAGTTTAAAAAATGTTCAAGGTCTACAATATCTGTAAAATTTAAGTATTTTGCTTTTAAATTAGATTCTTTTGAGTATTTTTCTATTTTTTTCTGCCTTATGCTTGGTTTTTTTTTTTTTTAAACATTCTCTGTGAGTGATTTGCAATTGCTATAGAAATATTTAAAATTAATGTATTGTTGGTCTATTCTGGCAAAGTTTGTTGCACTTTGTTGATTCAATGACTTTTGGCACTGTTAGAAAGGAATACTTTTAGGGAGTACGTGTTCTTCACAGGTACAAGACAGAGGCATAAACATCCTGAGAAGACAATATCCTGACAAGAGAAACAAGGTCTTCCACATGTGGAGTTGGTAAGAGAAATAGTTATATAAGAAAATAATTCAAAAATCTATTTTCCATTATCTATTGAATAATATTTAATTTTTTTTCCAAATATTATATGTGTTCTCACTGAAGATATAGAGGGATCTGGTGTTAGTGTCACTTCCTAAATAGTCAAGATTACTATAAAACAAATCCAGTATTTAAGGCTACTGCAAAGAAGGGAGACTGTTGTTGAATTCTGATGTAAGGACAGGAAAAACTATGTCATCTGAATGGTTATTGTTATTGGCACTGTAACATAACACTATCTTACAAAATTCAGATTGTATTATCTTAATGTGACTATTGGAAAAGATAACATAGAAATTTAGTATCATGAGAGCAAAGGTTGAAGTTATAAATGAAATCATAAATTACTCCTTAGCTCACAAAAGATAAATCATGCTGCTGTTTCCTGGCATTTGCTGTGCACTCAGAAAACTAAAACCAAAGAAACAAATTTCACTTGATGTAAGATGGTGTGACCCCCATATATCTGTTGGAAACACAGCCAATTACCATGTTCTAAAATTAATTTGTACAGAAAAGAAATTCACTTCTGTTAAAGAACCATGTTAGGTCTAGGCTTTGCTGAAAAAAATTAGTCAGTGGAAGACTAATGTTTCAATGAGTTTGCAAAAAGAGTAAAAATTTGCATTCATCCTAGGTTTCTGATACAACTGAAAGAGTACACTAGGATGATCAGAGCATTTTTGCTTATACTTTTTTAGTGAAATATTGCTTGTAATCTTACAGTAAGTACACTATGAACACCTATTCAAATACAGGAAACATGCTAAACTGGCTGTAAACCAACAAGGTTTTCAGATACTGTAGAAGAACTGGACTTGTGAAGATATTTAAGTGTTTATCACCACAATGAATTTCTGTCAAACTGGCACATGCTCTGCTGTAAAACAAACTGAAAAATATTTTGATTTCTAATTAAAAGGAACTCACTATGAAGTTAATTACAAAATATCTAGATATGAATCGGGGCTTCCAGGAAATCTATTTCACACAAAAGAATTCAACATGAATGTTTCTATTGATTTCTATGAGATTTAGAGTAAGCTCTCTGCTAGTAACCACAGGGGTAAGGAAAGTTGTTTTATTCTTCCATCGATCATGGTGATAGTTGACTTTGCATTTACTTAAATAATAATTTCCATGTTATTACAACTGTTTGATTTCCTAAAGCCAATATTCAGAAATTAACATAGTATAATATATTTGTGTCTGTAACCTTTCAAACATGGAATACTCACATTCACTTAGACACAGTCCCTTGAAAGCAAGACAGAGCTCCAATAATAATTCCAAAACTGTCCTAAAACATCATCATCAATAGCATATTTCATAAACACAGCTTCATCCATGTCTCAAGGGCAGACTTACACTGATACTTTCACCCCTTACAGATACAAACCACTAGAAGCAAAATGCTAAAGGCCTTATTGCCTTCCTTCATCTCCTCCCTAGCATTCATGTGCAATCCAAATGCACCTCACAAAACTGCAGAAACTATAGGGATCATCTCAGAGTTCAAACGAAAATACTGAAAGGGTGACACAGTAAGACTGACACCAGAAACAAAAGGTTTAAAAGAAAAAGAAAGGTGTGTGATTCCAGACAGCAGTCAAGCCTATCATCACCTTGAGTTGCTGTCCATCGTACTAAAAGAGGATGACTCCCCCAGGCAAACACCAGCTGGAGCACAATCATACTTTATACTGCTCTAGTGCCTTTATCTGATGACCTCAAAATACTTGACAAACATTAATTCATTTCACCTCAGAATACTTTCTGCTGCTGGCTAAATATCACTATAGCCTAAATAAGGGATAATTGAGTGGCAGTGCTGGTGGTCCAAGCTTTCAGCTAACAGTAAATTGCTCTCCTTGCTACGCACCAGTGGCAGGAAATGCATATGGAGAGATTCGAAAGGTTTCTTAGAGCTTGGTCTACTGTACCAGTAAGAGTTTGGGCAAAGCCAGACTCTGGGAAAAGCACACCACCAAATATCCCCAGTTTTTATTATCAGTGTGAGCAGCTTGGCTCCAGTATCTACTTCTAACTTAGCCTTCATTTTTGTACATGGCATGAAATTTCTTACCACACCAGGGCCAGGCTTACTATTTTTAAAAAAAGTACTGCGCATGGGAGAATCTGGAAACCTTACCAGATTATAAATCTGTCTCAGCTTCTTACACTTTAAATGTTGAGACAAAACAGAGATGACACGAAGATTACTGAACTGTATTTTTTACTATGATTCTCTCGGATTATTATTTTTTTTTTAAACTTTCTCTCTCTCTCCAGAAATGTAAAATCAGAGCTAGTGGCTGGCTGACAGTGGAAATAATATATCTGTACAAATCTGCAAAGTGACAGCTGTTGACCAGTATTTCTAAACAAAGAAAACACAAAAGTTACCAAGGCTTGGATTGTAGGACAAAACCAGGGCAGGTTAAGCCCATGGGAAGTATTTTTTTTTCTTCTAGCCACTGCTTACATGTTTAGATTCATAACTCTTACTGTATAGTGAAAATGCAATAATTATTCGGACATTAAGTTAATTTTTTTGGAACAATTATAATGTTTTTAAGAACAGTTTCTGAGATAAGGGATATTTCTAAACATATGTGTAGTGTAAAAAGGGATATTCTAGCAAATTTCAATCATCTATTGTCTTTTGGGGTAGCATATCAAATGAAATTTTTCATGTCAAGTTTTCAGCATTGTCTAAAGATCCAATTCTGTAAAATTCCTATGAATGGACAATTTCAGTGAATGGAACTAGTCATATATATAAGGATTTTCAGTATAAAATTAATAGTTTACATTCTCAGAAGAATTGTCAAGGACTTTTCTGTTGTAATTCAATAAATGCTTGAAACTATAACTTTTTATTTAAGGCAAACTTATTTGTTATCTCTTAAGTTACTCATACTGAACAAAAAAGTATATTCCATAAATCATAGAAATTTCTGTATCGCTGCCAGAAACATCTGATATATCATCTAATTAAAAAAATTAAAAGAGGAAGTATAAACCTAGGTATTTTATTGCACAATGCCAAAACTTTTAAACATCAGATATCTGCTACACAGTATAAACAAATTACTCGATTGCTAGTCTCTGTTGTGTTACTAACATGAGCCATGCCTGAATTAACAAAATAGGTTTGGCTACATTTTGTATCATAATACAATTCCCAGATTAGAAACACCACGAATAATATACAAGGAGAAAAATAATAAGTATTATATAATATTGTAGGAGATCACAGTTTTATGTATTATCATTTTAATGCCTTTCTATACTTCTCTTGATTGTCCTGCCTTGCTGTATAATGTCTAACATACAGACTTATAAAAAGATGACACTGGATTTAGAGCTGCTAACAATTCTAGCCGTGCTCCTTAAACATAAAGTAAGAACTGCTCCTCAAACTACTAAATCCTCTGCAATTAAAAGGGATTTTACTCTGATGCACTCATCACAGATTCAGATTTTTAAATCAATAGTACAGGGACAAAAGAGTAAATGCCTAATACTGTCTCAGGGTAAAGGTATGTCATTTATAATGACATAGGAATACGTATGCAATATCATTGCCAGGCTTTGGTCTAAGGCAAGTGATAGTTGATCAAAATATTTTCAATTTTACAAAAATGCTCATAAATTAAATTACAATTCCCCATAAACATTCTACGCTTAGTTAAAAGAAAATATAATTTGTGATTTTAAAAGGTATTTCCACAAAAAGAAGACCAGGAAACAATCACTAACAGTAAGCCAAATACTAATGGATGCCATCAGAAATAACAATTTTAAAAAGTTACTTACGCCTGTCGGTCCCTGTACATCTTGTTAACTTTGTCCCATTGGAAATTAAGCTGAGTCAGCTTTTCTTGTATATTTGCCGCTTCCCTTGGTGTAGCACTTTGCAAAGCCGGTATCTTCTTGTTGTGAATAATGTCTATATGACCCAGCAGCCTCCCCAGGCTATCTTTAACGCTCTGTAATATCAAGATTTCAGAAAAGAAAAACAAACATTGTTTTTATAAATAATAAAAAAAAATTGTTCATAAGCAAAAGAAAGAGGGGGAAAATGAATATTAAACAGAATAGAATAGAATAGAATAGAATAGAGTAGAATAGAACAGAATAGACTATTTCAGTTGGAAAGGACCTACAACAATCATCTAGTCCAACTACCTGACCAATTCAGGGTCGACCAAGTTAAAGCATGTTATTAAGGGCACGGTCCAAATTCCTCTTAAACACTGACAGGCTTGTGGCATTGACCATCTCTCTAGGAAGCCTGTTCCAGTGTTTGCCCAACCTCGTGGTAAAGAAATGCTTCCTAATCATAGAATCATAGAACGGTTTACATTGTAAGGGACCTTAAAGATCATCTAGTATGTCCAGTCTAAACCTCCCCTGGCGCAGCTTTAAAACATTCCCACACGTCCTATCACTGGATACCAGGGAGAAGAGATCAGCACCTCCCTCTCCACTTCCCCGCCTCAGGAAGCTGTAGAGAGTAATGAGGTCACCCCTCGGTGTCCTCCTCTCCAAACTAGACAAGCCCAAAGTCCTCAGCCACTCCTTACAGGACATTCCTTCCAGCCCTTTCATCAGCTTTGTTGCCCTCTTCTGGATGCATTCAAGGACCTTAGCATCCTTCTTTAATGGTGGGGCCCAGAACTGCACACAGTACTCAAGGTGAAGCCACAGCAACGCTGAATACAGCATTGTATTCATATGATAATAACCTCTTTTGACCGGCTGGTTATGCTGTGTTTGATGCAGCCCAGGATGCGGTTTGCCCTCTTGGCTGCCAGGGCACACTGCTGACTCGTGTTGAGCCTGCTGCCAACCAGCACCACAGATTCTTTTCTGCAGGGCTGCTCTCCAGCCACTGCTCTCCCAGTTTATACTTGTGCCTGGCATTACTCTGTCCTAAGTGCAGAATCCAGCATTTGTTCTTGTTAAATTTCATCCCACTAATCATAGCCCAATGCTCCAGTCTATCCAGATCCCTCTGCAAGGCCTCTTGTTCCTCAAGAAAGTCAACAACAGCTTTGACAATAATAACAGTTTTACAATAACCAAGTAATAATGACTGAATGTCCATCCCTTCTTTGAAGACTTAATAAACTATATCTGAGAAAGACCATGGCTGAAGTGGAAGCAAAGTGCTATTGACTTCAGTCACTCATTAATTCCTCTACACCAAGATTATATCTGTTTTAACCCCATTTCTTCTTAAGAAAGCAGAAAAAAGTCCCATTTTACAGACTTATGTTTAAATGTTCTTTAATTATGCTTCTCTTTTACACTTGTTTCAGCAGGCATTAAACAGATATCAAAGTAACAGCACAAAAAAAAAAAAAAAAAAACGTTTAGCAGGTATCACTGGTTTTGCCTTTCTCTGGATATTCACAACCCAACATTTACCATACTTCAAGTAGTCAGTTCATTGTTGTTTCAGAGAAAGACAAAATACTTCACAGGACACCTACCTAACTGCACAATGCCAAGTGTTGGAAGACCAAAAGGAAGAAAAAGTGAATTTACTCTGGACTTTTAACATCTTTAAAATGTGTGAAAACATTTAAAACTCCATATGTTGTCAATGACCATTAATTATCCATTTATCAATCCATTCAGTTCCATGACTGAATTATACAGGTTTTCTTTTTGCTCTATAAAGCAATACATAAATATGCTGTTTATTTCTATTCTGTGAACTAGGTAGTGTTCAATGTATCTTTTTCTACTAAATGTTTTCGAATCATTTGAATGACTGAATTTGTTAGAAAATCCAATGCTGAGGAAAGATATTGTCATAAACTGTGTGCTGACTTAAGGATAAAAGCATTGAATGTAACAAAAAGTAATTAGCAGTGACTTCCTCCTTGTAAATTGAGACTGATATAGTGAAATCCTCAAGCAGAGCACTTCCTGTCACATTTCAGTCTATGATCCAAACAGGCATAATATGGTACTTCTGTGATTTCCTTGTTCCTTACCAGAAAGACAACACAAATAGTTTTTTGAATCAACCAAAAACCATGAGTTACATAAGCTTACCTTTCAGCTCCACAATATGAGTATCAAAACCAGAGAAATAAATGCAGGTTTTGGAGGAAAAACATGCCTTTTATGCAACTAATTTATACAGTTGTCATTTCTTTGCAGTCCTGGTAACATACATCATATGTAACATTACCAGAGAGGAAACACAAGCAAAATAAATGTTTCTGAAATGCACTTAATCATTAATTCTTTACTTTTTCATTTCCATTTCTTGTAGGTGGCCTCTTCCAGCCTCAGTGTGACAAGGCACACGATATTTGTGCTGTTCCAGGGATTTTCTTTTTCTCTCAGTGGTATTTGTGTTTGGAAGGAAAATGCTCTCTCTTCCAGACTAGTAAAGACATCAATGTAAAGGAAGAACATGTCACAATTGCTGATTTCCTTCAGCCAAACAAAAATCCTTTCCTCAGTGAAATGAAGTCCACTCTTTTGAAAAGCTATGGCCATGGTTCCTTACAAAGGTGGACTTTGCAATATAGCTCTTGCTGCCTGAATAAAATGCAGCTGGGCATGAAAGAATTCAAATGTTTTGGATTGATGACTGCATCAATCTGTTTTTAGTCTAAAGTTAGACTAAAGTTTTTAAAGTTAAAATTTTCTTCTTTTCTCTAACGGAAGGTTAACAACTATGTGTGGTGGTGCATCCCCCCCACCCCAATTCCTCTTTCTCTTCAATGGCTTGACGATCTCAGGAATTCCAGGCCGCCACTTTTGTGTAGCGAGTTAGTCAGTTAAGCACCCCTTAATTGTACTAGAAAATCCTACGTGGCTGAAGCAGAGAGCAGCCCTGTCCTTATTAAAATCTTTGTATTATGGCTAACGAGGGGAGCAAGAACAAAAAGCTACCCCTGACAGCCTTGAAACAGAGTGGTATCATCGTTACTGGCATTCCAGCAACTACCGACCCAAATTGTGGCTCGGGTGGAAATTTACTGGTGATTAAAGTCAATCATCTCACAATCCTATAAACAGCAGTCCTAAGTGAGGCCCTTTGAGCTCTCCTGGACTGCCATGGCGTGCACCAGCATCTCCCTCTGAGCGAGACGCCTCTCAGAGCCAGCAAACTCTGAAAGTTTGCTACAACCAGAAATCCATTGCCGAAGACTGACAGTGGAGCCTGGGCTGAAACTCTTCAGTCCTCGAGGCTCAACCCTCACCAGTTGAGAAATGCCAAGACATTAGACATGAGTATTTCACTGAACTCAAAGGGAATTTTTAACAGGTATACCATTTTTATATATGCATTCATGTTTGTGCGTATGCATGTGTGAATCAGTTTAAGTAGCCTGTAGATGTACGATTTAATTTCAAAGAGAGTCTTATGCTGCTGCCTTATCCTTACTCCTGTTAAACCGTTGACCAAGTCTGAGACTAAGAATGGGCCTAGCCGCACCTAGACTACTCTCTGAGAAGGAGTTTATAAAGCAAGGGGGTCTATTCTGAACCTCGTGACTCAACGGGAGGGTCCTCCTTATCCCCTACATACGCAAACCCTTTGTGAATCATTCCAACTCCGTGTAATTTAATTTTCCTTTATGCACTTCCGTGTAGTAATAGAGTGAACCTTGCCACCCTTGAATCTGTAACTAAGTCACTGTTTTGATCAATTTTGTCTAATCACTTTATTAATCGTTGATGATTGAGTGCTATTAAAAATATTACAATCAAATTCTGTGATTTGCTACAAGTAAATTCTGTTACTAAATCAAACTGTGTAAAGTCACTCATTCATAGAAAATTGACATAATCAGCAGGATTCACAAACCTGCATTCATGACACTATGAGATTTTGTGCATTCGAAACAATAACTTGGATGATGCAAACAATGCTCACAAAAATTTGTACCAAACTAGACCAAGTATCCAATATACCACTGAGCCACTAAAAGCCTCAGATAAGTCTTGAGATAGGTATATTCAAATAGCAGTGTAAAAATAAATGTCTCCCCATCCACAGCCACATTCAGCTTTTACCACAGAATCGTAGAATAGTTTGGGTTGGAAGAGACCGTTAAAGGTCATTTAGTCCAAATGCCCTGCAATGAGCAGGGACATCTTCAACTAGATCAGGTTGCTCAGACCCTCATCCAACCCGACCTTGAGTGTTTCCAGGGATGGGTTGGAAGGGACCTTCAAAGACCATCTAGTCCAATCCCCCTGCCATGGGCAGCAACATCTTTCACTAGATCAGGTTGCTCAAAGTCCCCTCTAGCCTGACCTTGAACACTTCCAATGATGGGGCATCCACAACTTCTGTGGGCAACGTTTCTCCAACCATTTCTTCAAACTCCCTAAATTTCCAGTACCACTACCTATAATGCTTCTACTGTGTTTCTGTCCCTTATTTCTTCAAATACATAAACCTCAGAATGAGTACTGAGAACTTGTAGCTGAAAACTTATCAGACCAACTGACCAAGGACTCTTAGTCTCATTTAACACAAAAACATTCTTCAGTTGCTGCACACAACTCTGCAGCAACTTTGTTCCAGAGATAAGGGAGAATGCTGATTTGACAGAATTATGAGAAGTACAAATTGCTAGTTTGTGTGTGAGAAGATCTTTCACGCTACCAGCACTTTTGAAAGGAGGCAGGGATCAAAGGATGTTGTGTTATTTTGCAGTAAGCAGAAAAATAATGAGTGGTAGAAAGCCAAACAAAAAAAGAAAATTAAAATTGCCCTCTAACACTCTGTCATACTCTGGTTAAACCCTGTAGCTAGAATCTGATGGTTCTATTTCACCACGCATTAAAAAAAAACAGATTTGCCTTTCCTGCACTTGTGAAGAGCAGGCATCAAATTTGAAGTAATACAGGAGAGATTTTGGTTGTTATAATGTACCAGAAATAGAAGAAAAAAGACCATTAGCATGAGTGGACTCCTCCTTGATCTGTTGCCATTCTTGTCATGGCAAATGACTCTATCCAAAGAGTCCCTCAGCCATTCTCTCATATGGATTCAGATAGACATGGGAAGTCAGCACTGTACATCTGTTTTATTGCCCCATGGGTGGTTAAGAATAAGAATGCTGCATTTATTTACGTGCAACAGAATTCCAGTCTACATGCACGCTATCCAATGGAGTTATTAAAGAAAATAAAAGCTGTACTAAGCATCGACAAGCACAATATTCCAACACATTGTTTTGCCTTCCCTGCATCTCCACTAAAAATTATGTCTCAGGTATATAGCATCTGTTTGGTAATAAAAATGAAAAGTAGAATTGTCTTTTATTAGTTTCAGCCCGAGACAGAAACACAGCTTGCCAATTCAATTCGGAAAAAAAAAAGTATGATAAAACATGTTTTCATCTATTTTATCTACAACTAGATAAAAAAGGATAACTTCGCTTGTTCAGCATCCTTCTGCTCACCTAATTTGAAGGACAAACATCTCCTTTATATGCCACCACATTACAAAACGGATGAAATAGAGGTCCAATCCTCCAAACTCCTGCTCATTGGAATAATCTCAACTATACAAGCTGAAGTCCAGAGAGCATTGTTGTGATAGCATCTTTTACAGCTAGAAAAAAATGTTCCTTTTTGTAACAGTTTGTTGCTTTTCTTTGCAATATTTTAAAGGCAACAAAATTTCAAAGCATACGTGTTAGAGACATTTATGATCTTATATCATAAAAAGGAAGCATCTAGTAATCACAAATCATAACAATTTAAATTAACAATTTAAATGTAGTTTAAAGGGTAGTTTTACTTATGAAAACTTCACACCAATATTTTACTTTTCGTCTTTAAGGTTTACTAGTATTACTGAATAGAAGATAAGGGGGTATACTCCTTTCTAATAGTTTTTTGTCAGAAACTGACACCTGAATTTTATATCCTGGATATAATACTTAACAAAAAATTAAAAAATCACAGCTCCAGTTCACTTTGTTAAATTTTTGGGGTTTTATGCTCAATTTTTTTATGGAATTCACTTTTAAAATATTCTACACATTTTAATTAATATCTGTATTAATTATTTTAATTTTAAATATTCTACAATAAAATTAATAGTACTGTGCTTAGAATTTAGCAAGTAGAGTGAAAGCAAACAAGAATTAAGTCGGATGCACAAAGTCAATCAAATTATAAAGAAGAGAGAGTGGCTTAAGGGATCTGCTACCTCATTTTTCTACTCATTATTCCAACACATGATCTTTAGGAAAATTTTCCATCTTTAAATCTATTAACTTATGTGCTTTTTGCACAAAGTAAATACTGTAAGAAACACAAATGGACTTTGAATTTGCATAACTATACTATTAAGTAAAATACATTGTAGAATTATTTAAGAAAAAAGATATTTTAAATCTCAAAATTATTATTACATGTTCAGAAAGGCTAGAAAATGTTGGTTTTAATCATCATATGCTAAGGAAGATATGGAAGCAACTTCAACAGGTAGTACTCAAGAGAAGTAGGAAATAAGCCATTAATATTTTTTAAATACCATGATGAGATATAAATTACCAACAAAGCAAAAGTTAAAGGTTTAAAGTGACAGCAGATTTTTTGACATTATCACTATTACCAAAGCAATGAAATTCTAGAAAATTTGAATTATTTTATTTTTGTTTGGATTCATTGTCTTCTCTCATGTGTTCTGAATATAACATGATATTCAGACAGTAAGATATTTATGAGTTACTATTTAGTATCTAGAAATATTATTTCTCGTCATAGTATCTAGAAATATTATTTCTCTGGCATAGGAATTTAAGTCATGGACCAAGAATCTATTTCACATTATACACCTTAGTGTTTATGTATGTTATCCAGCTAATTTTAAAATGATGCTCTAAATATATTAAAAAAAAACCAACCCAACCCAAAACCCAAAAGTTTAGAATTCCACATATTCAAAATGTGGAAAAGAAAAAAACTCAAAAGTTTTGCATGTCAGTATTTTCACTTCTTGCCTTCTTGTTTCCCTTTACTTCCCAACTCAGAAACCATTCCCTGGAGCAATCACCAGGAAAAAAGCCTGAGCCCTAAAATCCCAGGTAGAGCATGCTGAGGTTCTGAGACTATCTTGTGTATGTATAATTCGGTTACTGCTAGGAGCTGCAGGAGAACTGAGTAAGCTGCAGGGAGAACATCTTTACTAGCCAATATGAAAACAATGATCTGGCAGATGGGGTGCCAAAATTGGCCATTAATTTCACTGGGATGGCAAAAAGCATAAAGACGGTACAAAAATGTCAAATTTCACATCCCTGGGAAACCACAGTTAAAAAGCCAGTGTCTCTCTTGATGGTTTTTGGTTAAACTTGGAAAACAATAGGGTTTTTTTCACTAGAATGGAATAAAACAGTTTCTTGAAATCTATGCAAGTGAAACAAAAGAACATTCAGCAAAGGAAATTTCATCCCTGTTGATTCAAATATACCATAGTTTTAAATGTCTGGGTTTTCATATATGGAGTATCACACAGCTTCAGTAACAATTCAGAATGAAAAATAGATACCAAGTAATCCAAAATATATTTCCTTTCATAAACAGTGAGTCACTCTTAATTTAAAAAAAAACATCCACTTGTGTCAGTATTATTAAAAAAAAATTGACGAATGACCTCCTTTGTCATGACACCAATTATTCTTATCTCTCAAAAAATCTTATCAGTTTAGTCTCTTCTCATGTAGGTCTTGTTTACATGGCTCTGACCTCTATTTTGCCCTTCTCTGAATATTTTCTAATTATTTTACGTACTCTCACAATATTTAATATTCTTTTAAAATTAAACATACACAGCAAAGCTGTGCTACTTACTGAGAAAGTATTCTATTCTAATTATTATTTTTTAACTCTTACTACAGAATAACAGCTGCTTTCTGGATAAAAAATGAACACCGAGAAAAAATTTTGAAAGTATAATTCAGTCCACAATGAACTAAATTATCCAAGACTCTTACATGTCAGGTGTAGTTGAACTTATTTCTTTCACTATGCCTTATATTTTACCTGTCTGACACCATTTTCCTATCATTGCTCTGCTCCATTGTTTAGCACTGCTGAAATTATGTTAATTCCTTTTCCCTGGTTTTAATCAAAGTAAATTCTCATTTTCAATTTGTTCCAATTGACTGCACACTTTACCCGTACATTTAATAACTGCGTCAAACAATACTAGTTTTCATGCAGGTTTTAAGTGTTACCCTACTAGTAACTTTCCATCGATAAAATTTGGTGTACAATAAAGTTGCTGCAGAGATGTGTGTAGCTACTAGGCAGAAGCTTTTAGTCTTAGAAAGCTATCATAAACTGGACAGACTTCATGGACAGTTTGAACTAAACTGAAGCTCTTCCCAGTCCCTGAGCAGGAAGACCTTCTCTCTCTCCTCCCTTCCTTTAAGTTCTGTATTCTAATGCACGTCTTCTGTGTATGTTGACTTGACTTCTAACTCTGCAATTCCTCATTTTTCTCAAAAAAGAAATTTTTAAAATATCCATTTAAACTATACTTACCAATTCCTCTTTATTCAGCATTTATGAATTCTTCTGACTCTACGAATGGATTTTATTTTTTATTAAACACATCATCCACACCATCTCATGTCTAGATAATATGTTCTACAGTTCTATTGTAATGTATGTTCTACAGTTCTATTGTAATGAATTTGATTTAAAATCAGTATTTTAGAACCATGGGCATAAAACAGTGTACTGGTATATTATTAGCAATACTAATATGAAGTGACAGGGAGATAATGATAATTATCCAAATAATTTTCTCCTCCAAATTACTTGAGAAATATTTTAAAAACAACAAGCGCTTAAGACAAAATCTGAATGCCTCTTTAAGTGACAAAATGTGGTTGTCATTTTATAACCAATTAAAATGATTGCACTATATTCACTATTTTGCAAAACATAAGGATCAAAATCCTTATGAAAATGTGACATGAATGCTCTGAAATATTGCATACAGAAAAAAACCCCACACAACACAAAAGAAGGAAAAAATACTCTGGATTCCTAAAGCTCTAGGGCTGCCTATAATAAATATGTTACTCTTTGCCAAAAAAAAAAAGGAAAAGGAACTTTCCGTAACGCCCCTTATGACTAGTAATTTGAATCCATAGGTCCTGAGGAATGTGACTTACATTTAGCAGACTAAAGGAAATACTTATAAATAAAAAGAGAACGACAGAGGTCTTGTCTCTGGGATGATTCACAATAAGGAACATGTTTCCTCCCTTGTCAGCAATCTATCATCTGGAGGAAAGGCTGGCTGGGTCTGTGTCATTACTCAACAAACCTCATTTGACTTTCCCAGCATAACATCTCACACTCAGCACTCCTCACTCAGATCCACCTAAACCTTGGTTTTATACACTCAGGCCATGGATAATTAAAGGATTCAATGTTATTAATCTGAATATAAGAAATATCAGGGGATGAAAACATAAAATACCTCCAAATCTTCCAAGATTATGTCCCTTGAATATAAAGGAGGCAGCATCTTCACGAAACCTCATCCACAACTAAAATTTTGCATATTTAAAGAGCAGGGAAAATGTAACTGAAATGTTAAAAGCTGCCAGGACACGCTTAAGCACTCAAGTTAAGTAGCCTCCTTTTCAGTAGGTCTGAACATCGGCTCATCTCATCCACCCAAGAAAGCACTTACTGCATTTGACATGTTTAAGTAATCAAATGAAGACTAATACATTTGCCTACAGATATTGAAATTGTATGGGTTTTTTACCAAGTAGATAATTTTTCTAAATATTAAAAATTGATGAAATACATCTATGCACTTCAGCATTGATAAGTGGCATATCCCTAAATGTTTAGAATTAGTGGCCTATAAACAAGCATATAATTTCTGATTGGTATGTCAGATTTTTGCTTTTGTTTAGAACACAGCTGCTACAGACAAAGACAGATAATACAGCTGACCTTCTATAAATGAAATCCACAACTGGACGGCCTAAGTGTCCAAGAAAAAAAAAAAATAGAGAGATCATTTATGTATGTGTATGCACAAACCCACGTATCTCATACACATACCCCATCTATCTTTCATGTTGAAGTGAATAGCTTCAAGCAGTTAGTTATCAACAATGCCTTGGGATATTTTGTAACATGGTTAACAGAACTGCACAAAGCTTTAATTTTTAAGAAAAAAGGATAACAGAAAATCATTAGCAGCTGAAGTGACAGTAGCCTTTGGGGAATGATCCATCTCATTGCTCTTGAAAAGAGAAATCTGACTGCTAGAGACTTGAACACAAGTTCATTTTCACTACCTGGAATTTGTCTTTATCTGCCAGAGAAAGGCAACTTTCTGTAAAAATTCATTTCCTTGGCTATTTGTGTACAAATCAGCCACCAAGCACTGCATTACTGACAGATCTAGTTGGAGAGTACATTTGATTACATTCAGGTCTAAGTTATGGTTAATTAGGTTTTACTGAGCTGCAGCAAAAAGCCACTCTGAATATCATGTCAGGTGATGTTTCTTGATAAGAATCACATAATAGATGCCAAATATGGATTCCAATTGCAAAATTTAAAATATACTTTTGGCGATCCAGACATATGTAGAATGATGCTTTATAATTATATGAATAGCAGATTTGTTATAGTATTTCATGCTTTTTGTACTAACATGAAAATCAGCAACAGCACAGTTGTTAGTAATCATGAATGGCTGCAAAAATTCCCCAAATTACTTATAAATTTAAAATCTGTATGGAACTATGAGTTACAATATCTAGTACGGGTATTGTTGGTTTAATAAACCATTTTGAAAGGCGATTCTAACTGCCAGAATCACAGATGTGTAATGTTTACAGTAAATTCCCTGTATCCTGAAGTAAAAACAGTAGAAAATTGTGCAAAAAAAGTACCCTATATGTCAGTAAAAGAAAGAGTTACCAAACAAAGGGAAGAGGAAAAGAAATAACCAGAGCATGAAAACACCTATATGTGAAAAACAAGAGCAAACAACCCAATTTTAAATGAAGTAAATAAAGACCCTACTGGAAATACACAAGAAGATGAACTAGAAAAAGAACTCTTAGAGCGATTATGCAAGAAGTTACATGTATGAAGAAAACTCTTTCTCAAAGAGCCAGATGGCTTTCTGTATTAAAACTACTACATCATTGAAAAATATTGTAGTTAAATGTGTAATTATATTCTACAATACAATGTTCCTGCTAAAATTCAGAAGATTAAAGAAAAAAAAAAAGAAAAAGAAATGCCTGATATGTATGGGCCCTACTACAGGTTTGCAGCATTAAACTATATAAAGGAAGTAGCCTCAGAAAATAAGTTTTGAATTCACAGTTAATATAATTAAGTAATGACCAAGCACAACTATGCCATGACTATAACAGCGATTCTTAACATAATATTCTACTAAACACTTTCTCACATATGGCTATAAATGCAAATTAGACTTCCTAAATTCCAGGTAGATTCTTTCATTATAGCACACTCACCTTTGTTATGTGTTAGCAAACAGAAATATGTGTTAGTTTTAATTCTCAAGTTAATAAATGTATTTATTTCAGTGGGTACATCTCCCACAAAATAATCTGGAGCTTGAACAAGACAAGTAGCTTGCATGAGATAATCACCACAAAGGAAATCTTTGGCTTAGTATCAGCAATATAACTTGATTTTCTAAAACCAGATTAAGTTGAATATATGCAAATTTGTACATTCATTTTACTTTCAGGAAGCATTTGGAACATCCATTGCAAGTAAGGATAATCAGCTAAATTCTGAAGGCATTTTCTTCCTACACTTGATCATGTAATGAAATCCATTGTAATTACTACCAATTCTATATGGGGAACTCAAAGATTATGAACTCTATTAATACGAACTTCATCAATAGCAGACAGAAGTACCATAATATTTGTGCTTATAACAAAATTTGTCCTATTTTGAGAGTATATCATCAAGCCAAATTTACTAACCCTTCAATTTATGAACTGTGATTTTCCATACGATCAGTTGGAGTTTCATCTTTGACAGAACTGTAATATTTAACTATTTTTTTAATTACTGTGAGTATGGTGATGAAGAAAAACAGAGGTACTGTATGTCTTAATACTTAGAAGAGCTTGATTTAGGATAATGGAAGCATTGCAATTGCTGAATTTATGAGAGAAAGAGGTAAGACCTGGTTTCTCTATCTGATTTTTCCACTCCCTAAAACTTGAAATGAAGAGAACAACATTCTTATGAGCTGTTTTCAGTAGATTTACTAAATGCGCCCAAAAAATCATTGTAATTTACTAGATGTTAAAAGTTATCAGATTTTTGCTGGAAAAACTCGCATTCTGCTATTTTACATTCCTTTGATATAAAAAGTCAGTCCTAGAATTATCTATAACAATTAATAAAAGTAATTTTTAATTTGTATTTGATATTTTTCCTATTGGATAATGAGCAATTGGGTTTAAGTTTTACTCTACATATTTACTTTGGAGAAAAATGTTCAAAGCAGTTGACTGACAGATTGTTGTAAATAAACTTATTTTTCCTTTTAAGGATTAATTAAAATGGATTCTTTCTGAATGGGAGTGAAAAAAAAAAAATCACAAACTAGGTTTTAAAACACAGAGTTATTCATGACAGTTCTGTAATTTGATTCATGCAAATCTGTCAGGGATAAAAATCAACCACAATTTCATTTCAAACCTTTTCCAACCGGCTGCTGAACAATTTATGCACTACTTTTCTATTTTTACTGCAGGATAATGACAATGATGAATGCTTTTCCTTGGAAATAAATATTCATTAAGCAGGCTCAGATCAAAACTGTACCCTTCCAAAAGCCCATGGATGTGCAAGATCCATTTGCCTCTTCTAAGAGATTTATTTGGGAAGAAGATGGAACTGTGCCCACAAATGCATCCCGTAACAATTTAATAGTTCAGTTAAATTAAACCTATGACTATACCTACTTGTAACCTCAGTAATCAATATTATTAAAGTTGGTGTCAACTCTGATAATACCAAATATATGTGGGTGAACAACAGGTTAGTTATGGAAATAAATCAGATAAAGATAGCCCAAATGTAAAGCATTAAGAAGAACTAAAAGGAACTCAACTGCCAGTACACTGTGTGAGGTAGGTCACTGGTTTTCCATCCAATCTAGTAATGAACATAAGTTCATAGACAAGGACCAAGTGGTAGGTCATTAGCCATGATTTACATGGTCTATGACTTTTTTTGTGCAGAAGAATCATTCTATCAAAAGGGATTGTTTAAAATGAAGAATGACAATAACATCAGCATGTTGTGCGCTTCAATACTCAGAACCACTTTAATCTACTGGTACTAAATCAGAAGTGGTAAAAGGAACAGCCTGTTATTTCCCACAGTCCTGTTATCAGTTATATGCTGCCTTTGCTCCAATAATTCACGGTTACGCTTCACTAGACATACTATACTGTCTTGCTAGGAAACTGAAAACACCTAATTTTCAAGAGCTAGTAAAGAATATCTATATGTGTGTGTATACAGATGCCTAAAATGTGTAAGAGCTATGCATGTACAAGAATTATAAATAGATGTGATTTTATAGAAGCTAATAACAGCATACGGATGTGGTTTTGTTACATTTCCTCTGTTGTGGGAAGAGATAAATGGGCTCCTACAGAGGACAATTCAGAGCACCTAGCCAGAGCCCCTGCCCTGATTCTCCCTCTAAGCTTCTTACAGCTGACTGTAGGCAAATTCCAGCCTCTTTAGGCTAATGTTTCCTGTTGTTAAAACTTTTCCTTCCCCAAAATAATCACAGAAAAATGGAAATGTGGTCTTCTCTTCATGCTGGATGACAATTTGAAAGTGCTGTAATTATATACAGTACTTAAATGTGATTTTTTACAAGGCTTTCCTCACACAAACATTATTCTGCAAAAGCTGATAACTCATTCATCTACTTAGGCTTACAACTTTAATCTTATTCTCTTCTTATGTCAATTCTGTGTTGAAAAAATTCCACCAATTTCAAAGGATTTCACTGTTGCAAGTGATGAAGAAACCAGACAGTAATATTTAAAGTCATATCAACAATACTGAATTAGCTTTTTCTTAACTATATTATCTACCTACTGGACAATATTTTCTGTTTAGTTAATTAAACTTTAATAAATTGAACAGAGTACAGCCCTAATCAGACTTCAAGCTTTTTTGGTCTAGCATGGAACAGCTAAATTTTACTTGTTTTTGTTGCTGTTTTAATAAAAAATATTTTTAAATCAACACTAAACCAAAGCTGCCAATATTGGGTGTGGACAGGCTTACTTACTAATTACTTCAAATTACAAACACACAAACAGAATTTTAACCACAAATTCACAATTTTAAATATATAACTGCCCCTCTCCATCCTTTCTCCCCCATTCAAGGACGTACTTTGCAGATAACCTAATGCTCGTCTTCCAAATACAGGTGGAAATAGATAAAAATAAGTAAACCCTTCAGTGGTCTTCTATTTTGCACCAATGTGCCTTCATATATAAACATCCATATATGCACATATCACAGCAAGGGGTTGAGCACTTATAAAACAGATGTCTCTGAGAGTGAGCGCAGGCTGCCAGTATACAGGAGCCCAAAAATAACAGAAACTTATCGTTGTAAGAAAAGGTTTCTATCGTACCTTGAGACACTCTTCTTGTTTGAAGAGATCCTCACAATCCTTAGCCTGCAGAACAGGAGAATTAAGGCGCTCTTCTACTTCAGACAAGGCTTGCAGAAGGTGAAGGATCTCTGCCAGGTATGTAGAAGGCACATGAGTGGTTTCCACAGTCATAGTTTCAGTCACCACAAAAGTTGTATCTTCAGGAACTGTTTGCTAGTATAGATATACAACAGAATGTTTCCTTTAGTTTCTTAACACCACACAAACATAACTTAATGCAATTTACAGTTCCCAACCTAGAAACAATTAGAAATAATTTCTAAGGACAAATGCAGGAAATATTTGAGGTTTCTAACATAGATCACTCACACTCCACTAGACTGTTTATAATGGCAGGTACTAAAATTAATCCATGCAAAAGTGTCCAAACTTTTCTTCTCCTACTCTCCAAAGAAATGAAGATAGGAAATGCAAGAGTACTCTGAGATTATGGTGTTACTGAGATCTTAATGCTATCCCTTTCATTTTAAATCATCACACCTGAAGAATCTGTCCTTCAATATAGAAATTCCATACATGCAAGGCCTAAAATACTAAATCATTTCAAGGTGTTAAGTAAAATAAGGACTTATGTAATAGACACAATTTCTTAAATAACATGCAACACAAAACAATTAGGTCAACTCAGCACTTTCAACACTATACTAAAACCGTTCTCTTTAAACTAGAAAGTAGAATTTGGAATTTCATGATTTGAAAAGTCTTTAATGCATTCATATTTCTAAAAGAAATCCCAGCAACACACCTCTTCAGGAAATTAAAATTTTATCTTTTTTTTTTTTTTTTTTTATCTGGACAAATATGAAATAGACACCCTATTCTGAAAGCACATGCATACATCAAGTGTAAAGAATATTTTGTTTCCAAGAAAATAGATAGTTGGTCTATGGCATTTGGAAAGATACTGACATATAAGGTGACAAAATAGTGACTTTTTACATAAATTCTCTACATTTCTGGTTTGATATGTTCATGGATCATAGATTAAAAGTAATACCAAAAGTATGCTTTGGAGCAGGGAGAACTGTGATTGCTTATTTTAACTAAACCCCAAACACATGATCACCTGCACCTCCATTAGAAAAGGCAAAAATTCAAAGATATAAATTATTTGTGATTTCATAAGCATAAGTTATTATTTATTTGTTTTGTCACATAGGATTCCTAGTGTGGGACCGAGATCCATTGTGCTTGATGTCTGCCTTCTCAAAAATACAAACTTTACTTATGGAGGACCTCAAAGAAATTTTACAAGCGATTGCTGGTAAACTTTCTTCCAAAAATCATATTATTTAGATGCTCCAGTCCTAATACATGTAAGCACAGATTTTGGAGCCATATATGTGAAAGACAATGGATCAATGGTCCTGAAGGAAACAATATAATTAGTTAGTGACACAGTATGTAAAAGAAAACAAATATAAACGTTATGTTGCACATACTACCTCAGCAAGGTGTCTCATTTTAATTTATCTATTTGCATTGTCCATCCTTTCATGACATGTTTCTCCCCTCAGTTACTGGGCTGAGTCATCTGGTTCTTCAATTTTCTTCAGAGTCTTAAAATATGCATATACACACTCTAGAAGATGTATGCATATCACATATAAAGCCCATAAAGTTATCTGTAGACTTGTGTTATTCTGCTGCATTTCTTATGCAAATCTAATTGCTTTGCTTACACTTTTCTCACTAAATGACTTCATTAGTACATCTGCTAACACTGAAACCTTTCTAATTACCATATCACTGCTATCATTTTTATTATTTAAAATGAATTGCTTAAAAAAATTCTGTTTGCCCCCCATATGTTTCATGAATCACACACTCTACAAAAATAAGAATTTACCCCAGTAAACCTTAAGAAAAAGCCATACTAGCTGATTTGAAAATGGGAGATTCTCAACAGGCCACCGAGGCATGCAGCAATATATTTTCATTCCTCAAGAGTACACTGTGACAGTTCTACATGTAGCAAAGAACTTTGGACCCACATGAGGAACATTTTAACCATAACTGTATTTTTCTTTTTGACTGAGAAGACAGAATAGTTATATTCACAGTAATGACAAGAGCATGCTAGATGTGCAAGCTTATTCACTCAAAATGAGGTCACATGAATATGTAAAATGACACATAAAGTATAATTAGTTTCTATAGTTGTATTAGTTTAATCTATTTTTTTCAACCCAAATTTTGGCTAATAATTATGTATACATGTACACATACATGTACACACATACATGTATGCATGTGTACATAGAATAAAATCTGTGCCTTCTTGCTCTAAATAATTCCTGAAACCAGAAAAAAGTCAAGAGGAAATCTGATGTGTGAGCACTATCACGCTTAATTATTTATAGTAGTGCCAAAATTGGGTATCTTTCAAACACTGCTACAAAGAACTTATATAAAATCACTCTTCAAGGTAGAATTAATTAAAACCTGAAGACAGGACTGAACCTTGTATGACATACATGGTTTAGTAATCCCTCAAAATATGTCTAATATTTAACTAGCATCAATGTTAATGAGACTTATGCAACCGTATATACATACTGCCCTTTACAGAAAACTTTACATTCCTATTTTTCACAGCTGGACAATTACTCGTATAGTTCTACAGGAAACACGACTCAGGAGATCTCTAGTTCAAGCAAACCATTAATATTAAAATTATTAGTTAAACTGTAAAGTACTACAAACAGATAAATAAATAAACGGATTGATATTTGAAAGTAGAGGCCTACCAGAACCTGCCCTCATATTTGGCAACATCATTTAATATCTTATTCTAAAAAAAGAGTAACAATCCAAATTAATTAGTTTCTGAATACTATTTAAATAAAAGAGTTGGAAATTTGATACAACTCTAGAAGTCAAGGATTAAATTTCTTTGCCTTCATTTTTTTTTTCAATAGGTCACAGGTGTTTCTTTCCTTCTATCTTTCCTTCATTGACAGTAGCATAACAGAACCCAAGGCAGAAGTTGTCATCTTGCACTAAGGAACGGAGGATACACATATCCAGAACTGACAATTTTAATCAGCAAAGAAAGGTCAAAATTTTTGACTTGTCCCTATGTTCACTGGAATTGCTGTACTGTAGAAGATACAACAGGCAGAGTCCTTCCCTATGTTCTGGACAAGCATATTTACTTGAAAGGCATAGCTGAAACTGAATTATATACTAACACTGTAATGAGAAAAAACTTGGAAAAAAAGGAGATTGTAGCAGCTGGGAACCACTACGATTAAATATAATATTCATTCAGTAAAGATACATGTCATTGCTAAACCAAAATGGTTCATCAGAAATAGGGTAGGTTAACGTTTTATAAGGATTAAAAATAAATAAGAAAATGGAAATTAAAGTTTTAGATAATCATTTAAGGATGGTTTTGAATAAGTTGACTCTGACAAAGTGGCAGAACACATCAGATAGTTACTTGAAAGTATTCAAAACCAAGTAATATTTAAAAATAATATATAATACAAATAAACTGCTAAGAATGATGGGGAATCGCTGGCATAAATGGCCATTTCCTATAGTTATTTCTGCAAAATACATTTTTATTGATATTCATTTATTTTGCACTTTTACTGGACCGTCAGCAATACACTGATGTGCAAATTATTTCTAGTCCCTGAAAAAACAACTTCTTTTGGGTAAGGCTTAACATTTCATTAATTCCTTTTCACCAAGCATTATCATCACCAGAACAGTAAATTGAATTTTATTCCCCATCATTACAGATTTTTAGCTAAGGGATAGGATCTTTAAATAAATATGACTACCTACACGTGACAAAATTATTTTATAGATAGTTAAGTCCTAGCAGGTGCAACACAAAGACAAAAAATACATCCATGAACTGGCCTTTACAAAGAAGACCAATAAGCAAAAAACCCCAACAAAAAAAAAGAATGACAAGAATAATGCAGGTTTTGCCTACAAAATCAAACATCCCCCCCAAAGAAGTATCTCTGATGATTATTGCCTACATCTAGACCAGTATTACATGGTGGCATCAGAGATAACTGGCCTTCGAGAATGTTATTAATTTCCGTTTAGCACTGGAAAACCCAGTGTTAAAACACATTTCACCCATCTCAGCATATAGATTCCCTTTTCTGCAGAGGGAACAATCCCAAGATGGCTTTTACTGTTCAACAGTTTATACCCAGAAAGACTCCAACCTTTTCGTGTTAGGCCTTTGACAAGTGTTCCATTTTTGGTCCCTTTCTCACTGGAGGTCTCCAAACTCATAGCAACCTTAGTGCGCTGTGCTTTTGGGTTACTAACTTCACACAAACAGAATACGTGGGAGGAGTAAAGCGGCAAAACACACCTATTGGCACTACTGTACCACGACACTGCTCCTAGCAGCATCCTGATGAGGAGTTCAGGAAAAACAAACATACATGTGCCTCCTCCTGAAGTGTACTAATGCTTGAGAAATTATTCTTTACAAGCAGCTGTAAGATATATGAGAGTGTAAAAAGTCAGTCATCACAGAGGAATAAACGTAGGTGTGTTGAAACAAAAAAAAGCAGCAGCTAGCAGACGCTTTCTGGACAAGGGCAGACATGCCTCAAACAGGCCAGTAAACTTTGGGACAGTTTATTGCTTTCTAGGGCAAACTCTAAACTACATGATATTTGCTAGCCCATGGTTAGCATCAATATATCAAATAAAGAATTAAACCCACAAAAGTATGATCAAATGCTGTCAGAGATCAATAAAACCACCTTCAAGTACATGTCCCTTCCAACCCAAAGCATTCTATGATGATGATTCTATGATTTATATGTAAAGAAGTTTTTATTCACCCCTTTCTATGCCAGCTGTGAGTAGTCAGCTAACATTCAGAAAAGTAAATGCTGTGTCTACAGTATTGCTAGCACATCTTACCTGTGTGTACATATGTAGAAGGTAGATCAAAATTATATCAATAACATAGAATTTTCATTATGAGACTGTAGAGTCAATCACAAAGAAGTTATCTATCAGTACAAAAAGAAGCATCGCTTTCAAGTAGACACACACGTAAATCTTCACTAGAGGATTAAAAATTTATAAAATGCTTATGTAATTCCATGAAGGCAAGGCCTTAAAAGGCACTTGGCAGCATTAAAATCTATTTAAAATATTATTTTTTTTTTAAAAAATCGTATTTTCAAGTAAAAATGTAAATATTTTGTCATGTATGTGATTTTTCTACTCATGTATGATTACAGCCCACAAAAACTTGCATGTTGTAATACTTGAAGAATTTTAATGCTTGTATCTGACTTTATCAGTGACATATAAAAATTGATACTTTAAAAATACACGTGATTATTTTCAGCACTGTTCTTGGACAGAGAATGCTTTATGTCTTCACAATACTCCACTGCTAAGGCATACCTTACTGGTTGAGAAATGCTGCATTAACAGTTTTTATTCTATGATAAAACGAATCTATCTGTTTTATATATACATAAAATTAAATAAAGCTAGTTAAAATTAAACTATTCTTAATAATAGCATTAATTAGAAATCATTTCAGTAAATCTTACAGGCTAGGAATAGCAACAGAAAATTGCAGGATTTGATTTCGAAAACCGTCAATCAACAGGCATTGACCAGTATGAACTTATTTCCACTGCCTTATTTTGACCTTCATAACTTGATTGAAATGCAGAGGTTTTCTCCATAAGAAAAGGTCTGTTCCCTGTACTTTTAGGCTTAGGTTATGGGACATCTCCCAAAAACTCAGATAGTCATGCTACACTGCAATGAGCTATTTCTGGTGGATTGGATAGATACCTGTGGTTGCTTGGCTCAAAGACTTGGATGAATGCTTATCCCATCCCCAATTTTTCTTTTTTTTTTTTCTTTGAGTGTGTTATTTTCACATGTAGATGAGGGGGAAAAAAAAAAAGATAGATACAGACAAAAGCTACAACAATTAATTTTAAGCATTAAACCCAGAGTAATTCATCATTATATTGGTCATATTCATTGTTTTAACTTTGGTTTCTTTCTTTTTTCTTCCCCCCCCTTCTCCACCCCGTCCCCCCCCTCCCCCCCCCCCAGGAGGTAAATACATAGTTTACAAACTGTGACAAAGCATTTTGGTGCTGTGCTCTGTGCTCCACACACCCTCATGCTTTTAGAGCCCTCCAAGATGTCAAATACATTGGGTCAACTGGTAAAATGAACAGCTTTGGCAATCCCTTTTCCAGTTGCTTAACTGTGCTTTTGTTTTATTCTGCCTTATATAATTGCCTCCAGGTATGGACTCTCCTCAAGCTGAGGCGCTGCCGCATATTGAATTTAGCTGCAGCTCCTATAAAACCTACCCATTGCTTCTTGCTAAAGACCTGCTAGCATTCATGCAAATAAGAGACTAACGCAACTAGAACAAATTGGAAATTCTAGCAGTTCTGCTGCTAACTTTTAACCCTGACAACTTCCATTGATATCTATTTGTTAAGCAAAGAGAAAAAAAATTCATTTCAACTATGATGAGACTGGGACATAATACTCTCAGACACTGTACTGTGTACGATATAAACCCGCTCTTTCAGAGAATAAAAAAAAATAGACCAGTGTGTATCTTATGCCATAACTGCAATGTTACCATGTCCTGAAGAAAAACAGAATCTAGTAGCATTATGGCATAACTGACTAATTGGAACTACTGGGATTCAGAAAATATCTCGTTTTAAACAAATTACGCATATATGTTAATTACTTCTTCTAAAGATGGCATATCTCAGTCTTAATAATTACAGTAGTTCACAATTGACAGGTAAAAGGAAATCTGTATGTCTGCTGTGACTGTAACCAGATATTTGTAACATTATAAAAGGAATTATTAAAAAAAAAAAAGACTATACTTCATAACCATTCAAGAAATGCTTCTCAGGCCATGTACAGTTACTAGCATTTTGGGGGGAAGGTAAGCCTTTAACTACTACTTAGTCAAAAGCCATTCTCAGTACTAGAAATCAGTAAATAAGCAAATACTTAGGTACTCATGTTACATTTTGGAATGAAAAAGATCAGAACACATTGCGAAATCTACATCCTAGGCTGGTTTTTAACAGATATTTTAAAATGTTAATTAGAATTTTATAAGGTTTTACCTGGAAAGCATTTTTGTAAGTGATTTATATGTATTACCCTCCAGTAGACAAAATATATTTGAAAGTTTTTATATACACACATAGAATACATAACTCCATAGAGTTGTTAACCATTTCTTGTATTCATCTTGTAAAATTTTTCACAGCTGAAAAAATGCAGAGATATTATAAGGGAAATGTCATACTTAAGGAAGTATCTAGTTGACACTTTAGAAAATTAAACTCTTCTACACAGTCCTATATCCTTGTAATCATGATGTCCAGTTGTGACAGTGTCTACTGATTCTATTAAACCAGCATTATGTACTCATATTCACCCGCACAGCAGGAAATACCCAAAAGAATGGAAGGAATTTCAAATTATTTTTTCCTCAAAACAGAATTTCAGAATTGTGTTTCTCAGACAGTGGTAAGCTATAGAGAAGTAACAGTGCATGTAGTGGCAGAACAAGCTTCTACATGATATGCTGGAAGGCAGCCTTCCCAGGATCAGACTTTGGTCAATGCCAACTTATTTAATGGCTGATTTATTACGACTACAGAAGTGTCCTAATCTTAGACAGCATTTATGCATGAAGCTTTAGGGCTGTCTTGAATGTGTAACTCTATGTGTAACTCTACTGACTGATCACCAAGGAACCAATTAATCTTAAATAAAGCACAGATATAGAATACAGTTCATCTGATGTTTAAATTGACCAACCCATTTTGAAATTGACTGTTGATTTGGGATGCTAACTTTCCAGCTATTTATGCAAACTACATCTGTTAGCTGTTTGCTGAGATAATTTAGAAAATAATCTAAAAATACTATTAAAATACCACATAAGTGTTGAATGCTAACAGCTTCAAAGACCAAGGTCCTAAACCTTAAACACTGACACCTTCCAGAAATGTTAAAAGGCACTGCCTAATTATTTTCCAGCTTTATTTCTTAAAATAACCTTAATCTACATTTATAGAGATGCAATCATACAGAATAATGATAGCGTTTGTCACTTAGGCTGATTTTGTTACTCCAAGACATAGACTTTTTTAAATACTGTGAATGAAATTGCTGTCAATCCAGCAGTTTTGAAAACTAATTAAATATACATACATAGATATTCAGCACTCACACTGTACATATACAAATTTACTTCCTTCTGCACCTTTATGAATATACTAAGAAGCGTCCATGCAAAAAAAAAAAAAAAAAAAGAGAGACGCTGACATCCTTAACTGTAGACAGAAGATGAACATAATCTCTTCAAAAGATACTGTCACTTAGGGCCAGACCAATCTACAGCAGGTCTTTTCCCCTTATTATATAATTCAATATTACAGCCAAGTAATTTTGACACCAAATTCCTCACCTTATAATTTATTATGTTAATAAATTATGATATACTGTATCAGGGAAAATAAGAGAGTAATTAGCTGCCTTTTTCCCCAAATAGCTAGGTAATTACAAGGAAGAAGATACATAATAGTATAATGCTCAATTTTGTCTGAAGAATATTGAAAGCGGAGACAACTGGGTGCTATGTCACACATGACTCTTTAACCAAAGGCTGCTAAGTCTTGTTTCCATCTCAACCATAAAAAGAACACTCAGAAAAGTCTGTGGCATGGCTAAGACTACATTCTTACAATGGCTTCACATAATTTAAAGACAGCATCCCAAATCAGCCCTAGTCCAAGTTGCAGCAAGAGTTTGCATTCCTATGTGATGAGGTAAAGATGTTGAGTTTCACTTTTAAACTAGAGAATGTAATTCAGATCACTTCACTAAAGCTTATAACAGATAATGAAAAATGGCAGAGAAAAACCTTCTCTGTAAAGTTCTGTCATTTGCAAGACAGGATTTTTTAACTTCATGCTATTAAAATACTGTAGATTTGCAGTGATGATAGTGAATACTGTACAGAATTAATAAGGAAATACGAGAGAAGACAATATGCTTTCGAAGGAAGAACTCAAAATACTGCAGTAAACTGGTCCACTTTTACAAAAGGTGGCTATAGATGGTCTTCACTTAAATTACCACAACACTGTATAGATTTATTTTAGACACAGAGAAGGTAAAGTGCATTTTAAAATGCATCTATAAAACTAGCAGCTCTTCAGCTATACCAAAGACAATATTCATCTTCAGTGTACTTCTCATAGCTTTCGTATCTTAAATTAGACATAAAACTAAAGTATTTGAAGTACAATTAAATCATTTGGAATAAATTTCCTAATAGCAGTTTCCAGGTTGATGGATACTAGAAAATGGCGTAAATATTCAGCTGTGATTCTCTTCCCAAAGATTCTCATTCATCCTCACCCCTTTGCAGACCACAGTCAAAAAACCCCAGTCTTTAGCTGTGCTGTGTAAAGCTATTTGTTTAAAAAGCTGCCACTGTAAATGTCAGAAAAGTTAAATGGTGTCACAGGATCACCTTTGTCCTGTCCTTAAGCGACCCAAAGCGCAAAGGTGAAACGGATACTAATCCATCACTGTATAGTTCTTTTTTTTGTCCAGTAGGTATTTTCTTATTTTGCTTTTCTAATGCCTTTTCTCTCTTTTATTTGTCCTCTCTCCTGCTCATTGTAGGAATAATGAAGAATTAGCTTGCCCCTTCTTCTTGGTGACCATTACGTGGTTATTTACTCAAAGAAATGTTTAAGCAAGGATCACAGAAGAAACCCACTTCATTCCAATGCTGCTGGTTGTGACAACTGTGGATAACAATGGCTGAAAACAATGGTAGCACATTACCACTACAGTATCCATGTTATTTAGATGCAGACAGATAATTAGGACACCAAGCCCTGTGTTTAGCTAACTGTGACAGATTTATTTCATTTAATGTCTGATTTATATTTTAGAAAATATCTTTACATATAAACATACTTTAACATTTTTAAAAAAGGTTTAAATTTCGTTAAATGAACTGAATAGAGCTCCACAGGGAAATACTAACTGAAAACTGCAAGACGCTCTTAAAAGACTGAACTTAAAGAAACTCTTGAATTTCAGATGTAAACTTGATCAGTCCTTAATCTGGTTCCAGAAGTTGATCACATGCTCTCTCACCTGAAGTGATCATCCAGTTAGGAGACAGGTATTTTGAATTCCTGAATGCTTTATGGAATCTTAAACAGAACAATGTCTTTTATTTGGAAAAATGAAGCTTATGAAATTTATTTCATAATAAGTACTAAGCCTACTGGTATTTTATCCATATTGCAGATAATTATTGAACTGCTCAGACTAAATCACTTACCTTATAGAAATAAATGTGTTTTGTATAGCTATTTTCCTTATTCATTCTTGTTCAACGCATAGTCTAATCGGTATGAAAAAGACAGTCTCTCCTGATGTTTATAATTTGATCAACTTTATTATTTTTCCAAGTATGGCCAAAATCCAGAGCAAATATTTCAGTAGTAAAATGATCATAAATTTCAATAGAATGTTCATGTGTGTCACCCATGAAATTACTGAAATGACTTAGGTAAGCCTATTTTTTTGCTTGTGTATATATCAATAGGTATATAATTTTGACAGCTGTTAGTAGGTTGCAAGAACAATATTCCTCCTATCGTAAAAAATACGCTGGCTTACTATTTAGAGCATAGTTCAGCATATGTGATGGCAGAAAGAATGTTGGATAGCTTGATAAAATATGGTAATAGGACATATGAAACAAGAATTTATAGTGTGGGCTCTGCACCTGTGTTCATCTAGAAAACGTTTTCTCATGATAAAGGCCTTCAGTACTCTCTACACGCAGAGTAATTTCAGCCAGCTCCATAAAATCTAAACTGAGCTATGACATAAACATGCTCATAGACTGCTGAAAGGAAAGCATGGAAAAAAAAAAGGTCTATAAAAAAGGCACTAACTAAATCTAATTTAATTAAAAGTAATCAATATATCAGTAGCTGATTTTGATCCTGATTTTAATTAAATTATCTGAATCCAGCTTTTTCTCTGCAACAGATAACTATTTTCATCACGCTGGAAGAGTGGCATAAACTGTTACAGAAAAATAGTAACTGGAAGATTTTATGTTTAGACTGTAGCAAAGGGGATTGATAACTTTTCTGAAAATACTGTGTGACTGGCAAAGCTTAATGATTCTAGATTCTGCAGAGATAATCTAGAAATAAACGTCCCTTGACCTATCTAATGTTATATTTTTTACCGAAATGAAATCTTTTAAAACAAACATCTATTTTTAATATGCAAAAATTGCATACTGATCTAGGATTAAACTTTAATGGCTTGTTTTTTTGAAGACTATCTTAAGCTTCCATGAATTTCAGTGGGATTTAGTGGTTAATCATAATTTTAAAACATGATGGTAAAATATTCCACTCTTTAATAAGTTATTCAGATTTCACAACTGAAGTTACTACCAACTAATTTCAAACAGAAATTTTTAGCACAAATGAAGTAGAATGCTAAACTTTTCTTAACACAGGAATCTGAAATCTGCCCCACTGAAAAACTGAATTTTCTGCCCACTGTTAATTTTGCCACATATGAATAAAGACACTGGGTGGGAGAAGAAATTTGTAAGACAACATGAACTCCAAAAACTTTTTCCTACTCAGTGTCATTTTAGGTTTTGTGCAGTTGTATTTACATATTTGGGTACCGTGTTTAATCTGTTATTGCAATGAACCCACCTTTTCCCTATAGAATGTCACGCATCACTCTCTGACAATTTTCACATACAGAGATGACCACTATACCAAACTGAATAATGTCTCAAAATCGGCATTAAACAGAACATGCAGTGTTTGAGGTAATACAACTGCATCATACCTTACTATCAAAAGTGGTGACAGAAAATTCCTTTTTATATATATACACACCCATATATATTTGTCAATTAGTTGCTGGATACGTATTTACTGCTATGTATTTGTGAGACAATCAGAATTTGATGACAATCTACCATGCTAGAGAGAATCAATTCTTATATGGTTATGGTTCCTACATCCTTCTGACAGGTCTACCTAACAAATATTGGGGAAAAGTAAATTCCAGGGGAGCGTGATCTTTCTAATTTCACACTTTGATATCAGAAATATATTAGCTCCAAGAAAGGTAAGAAATGCAATTCTGTCATTAAGCCACATAATTAAAGGTCGTCTTCAGTGCAGTCTTACTATGTTTATTCAATGAATCATAATGAATTGCAAGATACACAGTACAACTAAATCCTCATTGATTTATAATAACAACTTTCAAATGTTAAGTCTGTTATTGAATACATCATAAATTTTAAATAAAAAATGCAGCAGTTTTGTATTTCTTTTGCTTTAAAAGTAAATTCTTTTTTGTATTTTTATTATATGGTTTTATTCAGTTGGTGGTTAGCAAAATCTCTGTGAAAGTTATTTTTGCTGGTATATGCACGTGTTCAAGTGAATAGTTTGAATTTTCATTTTTCTTTTCTATTTTAATGTCTTGCATAGACAATTAATTTATCCTCACAACATCCCTGTGAGGTAGGTACTTAGGCTGTATTAAAAAATTAAAAAAAAGCACTCAAGAGAAATTCACTGATTCAGCAAAGCCAAATTAAGACCGTAACGGGGCAGTTGTACTTCTCACTCTGATTTGAGCCATGAAAATATACTGCCTCTGAGCAGTTTCAGTAGCTTCTGTAAAAATTCTAAAATATTTCATATGAATATCACTTTGGTCATTGTCAACAGAGAAAGATATTTTTCGTGAGAAATGAGAAGGATACAGTAATTATCCTGCACACATGTAAATTTCATTGAATAATGTTCTCATTACCCAGATAAATACTAACAAGTAGCCTTCTTGCAAGAAATATTTGAGACCATTGAAAAATTTAACCATGAGAAGAACATGAATATATTATATAAATATTTTAACACTAAAATTACATGTAATGGTTACATGGCTTTAAAAAGTCAAAAACTGTATTTCTTTGACCAATTCAAACGCACATGTTCTCCTGTATCTACCTTATATATTTTAAAGAAAAATATTCTAATATATAGTTTTATTGATTTGCTAGTAAAATTTTATAAAGGATATACTCATACTGTCATGGTAGGTGGTGGGTGACATAAAAAGCACATTGACAGCAGAATGCTTTTATATAAATTGCATGCACATTCTTGTTTCTTACTTGCTTACCAAAGGAACAAATATATTCATTATAAGAAAAGACTCATTTACAAGGCAACGAGAAGCCTGCTCTAGCTCCATGCCAATATAAACGATTTGCAACTGATTACATCCATCAAGTTTAATATAAACCATAGTAATCTGAAAAGAGTAATCAGATGGAACACGATTTAATAACACACAAACCAAAGTTAATGTTTCTCTGATTGTTTCCATTAACTGCATAGCTACTCCAATTATTATTTTTATATATACATTATGTAACTTAATAGTAGAAAATTTAAAAACACACAATACATAGTACATTAAATAGAGGACTGTATTGACCAAAAGTTTATACATTATTGCTGATTTTTGGAACTTTTTTTTCTTTTGTAAAACATAGTTGACCATATATCAATTAGAAATAACACTTCATGTATTTAAATTTTCATTATCCTGTCAGTATGGCCCCTCTGCAATCTAGGTGCATTTAAAAATAAATCAATAAAATTGTATTTTTTTTGAAACACCCCTTTACCACTAGCACTTTTAAGATTACAGAAGAGCACATAATGCAACAACTTCCTTGAGAGCAAATTTTGTCTTTCTTCACAGAAAATCAAAAGCCCAGATGACAATGAGCAAAGTAGTAGGAACAGCAGGGAAAAACTGCCATGTAAATGCAAAAGCAATCTCTGGTAACCTTCCAAATGGGTAATACCAAATACCTATTTTGGTCATAAACCTGGAATAGTGACAGTTTATTTCCCTTTTATTTATCCAGTTATTGCAGCATGTATAAACCAGTAAGAAAAATTGTATTTTATATACAAATAAACAACGCAAAATCAGAAGACACGAAGCTGGTTCATAAAATGATGTTTTCATCCTGTCAAATTTAAAAGTACACTTTCTTGCAAAAACTTATTTGAGAATTCAAGCATTTGAAGAAGAGGCCATGTATATATACAGTGTCACAAGATTTTTTTAAGTCTTTTCCTAAAGTGGGTATAACATGTTATGGACAAATAAAAAAACAATTAAAATTGGCATGGGATGGGTAGTTTGAAAAAGACAATTTTTCTGATTTACACATTCACTGAACAAACTAGATGCATGGCAAACTGACACTTTTAAACTGGAAAATGTTATGGAAAAATAATGAGGCAACAGAAATAAACATGACTTTTTCATTGCTGAGTTTTTTGTAATTGGCTGATTTAACTTAAGGGCAATTTTAAGACCAAAGCAGAGAACTATTGTATTAGAATATAAAGATTCCCCCACTTCCAGACAATAGGGTTTTTCTTATTAATATCTGAAGAGTTGACACTGACCCTGAAGCTCTCATTGTTAGTAGGATGCTGTTAGTAGTAGCAGTTGCAAACATGTGGGTTTGCCAGTAACAACTCACAATTTCTGCATAGTTGAGTCTTCGAAACTGAGCAAATTTGCTCTCAAAATCTTGCCAGCGCTTGCTGAGCTGTATCAGGGTTGGCTCCACTGCTTTTGCAGCCCCATCCTTAGACAAGCGTTCAGCCTGCCTGTGCACCGCATTCAGATCTTCCTTCTTCTTCTCCAATTCTCCATCAATCTCCTAGTGAGCAAAACCAATACAGGGCCCAGGACAGTTAGCTAACTAGATCAATCAACTTAAAAGTAGCAAAATACTTCTGTCAGAAATTCCATTTCCATTTTATTGTTACAATTAAAATTTACAGCTATTTCATGTCTTATTTTACATTTAAACAAAACAAAAATAACTGAAATTGAAGAACCTTCTTGGAGATCGGCTGTAGAGATACTAACAGCTAGTACACACTGAAAACTAGTTAGCAAAGGCCAACAGTTTCCACTTCCAGATTCTTGCTAGTACACTGTGATGGGCAATTGGAGAAATTCTTTTCTCAATAAGGGTCAGCATATTCAGGACAAATAGTGTTTGGACAGCTTACAAATATATTATTTGACTCTTTAATATATTACTTAACTCCTATGTTACTCTGTGGGAAACTCAACAGAGAATGAAGCAAAGAAAGACGATGCAAAATAAACTAGGAAAACCTTTGACAGTATGCAAATAAATCTATAGAGTTTGACAGTGACATATGAATATGTTCTGATGAAAATGAATGTGCTAACATGAGATAGAGGTCATCCATATATCGGTAAGTCATTTTTTCATCTGGAACAAAGATACATAAAATCAATTACAATTTTTACTAGAAAACATTTGATGCTTCTTAATACATTGCACACTTTCCATATTATCAACAAAAATTTTACTTAGTGTGTTTCAAATTATTTACGTAATATTCTGTATAACAAACAAATAAAAGATACAGTACAACAAAGAAATGTCAGTTTGAACACAGATAATTATGGTTTGTTTAACTATAGATAGAAATAAAGAACTGAACTGAGAATTTTCTGTATCTATTTGAAAATGTGTTGCATTTGCTGTCTCTTAAATTGATAAACTATCACTCAGAAAGATCTACCATTGCCATCCCAAAACAACATTACCTTTAGTTTCTGCTCATCTTTGTGGTCTGGTAGACTGGCTAACTTTTTCTCAATGTCATCCAGCCATGTCATTAGGTCATCAGCCTGCCTCTTGTACTGATACCATTGATGAGAAATCTCTAAAGCCTTTTTTCTTCTTTGAGATCTCAAGTCCTGTTCACAGTGCAGACATTATTAGAATATGAATTAAAGGCTTATAAAATATGAATTGGCATGTGTGCACACTGAAGGGGGAAAAAGTGCACAAGGCCACTATTTGTTTTAATTAGGCGTTGATATTTAGATCAAGTATATAAGTATCTAACGGCAGCATATTTTCTTCAGTTTAACAGTATATATGTAACTGAACACAGCGTATTTTCATCACTTTAACAGATTATTTTTTCTTTTAAAATAGGTTACCTAATTCAGGGTTCTTCACATGTTGAATAAACTGCTGAGACAGTCACCAATATTCAGAGAAGTTAACACTCTTACATAAATGTCAATATTTTATACAAAAGACTTCTGCTCAGAACATTTACTGGACAGATGGAAACACAGCCCACTTAGTATCCAGCCATAAGTGGGCTTCCTGTGTTTTGTGGTCTCCTGTGAAATTCTAGCCTGCATGCAAACTCTGTAGCTATTCAAAAGAAAATCATTTCAATGCAGAAATGTATGCAAAGACAGGTTTCCTTTTTCTAAATTAAATACCATTTACATAATAAATGTCTTGTGTTTATGACTCAGCTTTATAAAAGTATTAAAACCTCTCTTTAACAGGAAGTTAAAAAACATCATTTTGTTTCATATAAGTATTATTAAATATATTGCATTTGCATTTGCTTTAACCGCTTAACTTCGCTCATAAAGAATTCAGAAAATATTTTCACTACTGTAACTTCTTATTAAGAAGAAAATTTAAAAATTGCTGGTATATTTTATATAAAAATACTCAGATTAATTTACTTCAACCATTCTTGGATTTCATTTCACAAGGTTGAATGCCTTAACTGAGTCACCCAAAGCAAAATCAATGACTCTATTCCATAAAAACAGCCAGTAAGGATCTGGTCAATAGCATAGTTCTATAAACACTTTTCTTGTTTCTCCTCCATAAAAATTATTAATTACTTCCATTTAACTTGGAACAGTCAAAGACACACTGAACAGATTTCAAGTTTCTTTTAAATGTGGACAAAATAATGGTATATTCCAGCTATTCTTTTACTGATTCACACAGACCTGAAGAACTGTAAAAATTAGAATGAAAACCACAGAAAAGGAAAGATGCTGCTTAAAAATAAGTAATAATAAAATGTAACGATGCCATGTTCCCCAAGCCAAGAACAACTTAATGAAAAATCTTCAAAAGAAAGAAAAATTCTGCTTGCCAATAAGATGAAAAATTCTTCTACAGTAGCCAAAGCCTACTGCTCCCAGTAGGTGTCCAAGGTGACTTTCCAACTGCAAGATTCTTTCTTTCCTTACTTTTATTTTTCCCTGGAAAGACAACACTCCCAATTATGACTATTAGCTTGTCCAAATAGGTCTCACTGTGGATGTAGGAACAGTATCATACAGTTATACCTCCAGGAGTGTGGTAACATGGAATTTTGACATGTGACTTTGGTTTTCAGCCTCTTAGCCGCTAGGTCTATTGGCACTACCACCTACCCTATTTTAAAAAGGCTGAAGCCACTTCTCAGACTAAAAGAGCATAGCATGTAAATCTTTTACTAAAGGATAAAACAACTTACTCATTGCCAGAAGTATGTTCTACAGCTGAAATTATAAGTTTGTGAGAACTGATTCTAACTAAGGTCTTGAGTGCTGTTGGAGAGACATAAAACATGCATAATGTGTTAAAAAAAAAGGAATTATTAACAAAGAAACCATTGTAGTCCAACTGGCAATCACATGGTTGTAACACTGAGGACAAAACAGTACTTGTTAAGCTGGAGATTTAAAATGTCTTTTCCAAGGCATCAAGAGAAGTATATAAGAAAATATATGTTTATAGCCAAATAGTTTTAAATTACTCATCTCTAAATAGTAATGGAGATTCATTAATTAAACAGAACAATGCCCTGAAATGAAGAAAAAATGGTTTTAGTAGCATGTGCTTATAACTGTAGCTCCTATACCTTGAGAGCATTATGTTTAGTCTGCAACAGCTGCTGTTTTATCTTTATTTCCTCCCGTTTTCTCTCATCTGTGATTCTCTTTTGAAGCGTGTCGCCCCTTTGCAGCAATTCTTTCACTGTGCTCTCATCGTCTTCTCTCTGATTTGAAAAAAATAACAAGTATAACAGGCATTTTAATCTAATTATTACCTAAGTAAGTAGGTACCTAATAAGTACTAGGAGACACAGACATATAAAAACTAGACTTCCTCTGCTAAGGTAATTATCTAACAGCAACTTGCAGTTCTATACTGAAGACCAAATAGCTTTTACTTGCTTTCTACAATACATGTAGACACTTGAGGGGTACAAGTAAAACAGCACTTGAAAACCTACAGATGTTTGATATTAGATTTTACACAGCTTCCAGGATAACAGGATGAAACATTAAAGGCAAAAAAGTAAAATATATTTTACTTTAAAACAAAAAGAATAGAAATATGTAAAATATTCTAAACCACCGTCAGTAGTCACTGAAACTGCCAGTATGCTAGCAGGCCATGTAACCCCTGACTATTTCATGTATCATCACAATGCAAAACAGCTATTCTAGCAAGGAAAATTATACCACTAAGTACTTTCTACATAGAAGTTGAATCTATGCCACAACCTCTGGGAGCATATCTCTTGAACCACACTAAACTTTTTATTGAAAGAAAGGGAACAAAATATGCTCAGGTAGTGGAAACTGCCCTATCAAACTTGATTCACTTAGAATTTACCATTGCAGTACATAATGCCTTAAATCTTAATTTTCCTGCATTAAAAAAAAAAAAAAGAAAAAAGAAAAAAGGTCCTGTAAAGATTCCTTTCAGCATTGACATAAAATAGCTATCTTTGAAGAATTCCTTAAAAGGAAAAGAATATTGCTTGTAAAGAAATACATATCTGATCTTGCTGAGAATTCACAAAGAGAAGGTCATAAAGACAAATCTCTGTTATTGCCAAGCCAAGAAATGTCATCCCTCTGAAAACAGTCTGGAGAAAACACACAACAGTGACAACAGTAGCAAAGCACAGCAGTATTTTACGCCTCTCTTTTTTTCTTTTTTTTTTTTTTTTTCTCCCTAATATGCATGAACTCTTTTACTATTTACAAAGAGCAAACGTGAGTAATAAAGCTTACCACAGCCACAAAAGCTATTTACAATAAATGGTCAACCAGATCTGTTAAGAACTAATTGGCAAGTGGCATTTCTTTCAATGATCATTGCCTAGCATTTTTTTTTAGTGAATGTCTTCTTTTACTATATTGCCCATTTAGATAGATCTCTCTGAGTTTTCTTCATCTTTATACTGCTACAGAGATTTTAATATTCATTCCCTATTCTGTAATATTGCTGGTACTAGTATAGGACACGTAGGTAATATTCCTGCTTTGCTTAGTGTTTTCACAAGGGTCAAAAAATGTTTTTCTTATCAACTAACAATTAACATCACTAAAACTTTTAGTTAATGCTAACTTGGGACTTTTGATTTTATAATATATTAGCACCGTAAAATTTTGTCCAAGTCATATCTAAAGATCCTAACACAAGTATGGAAGTTTCTAATTTTTACTCAGGTTTTTTTCATCTCCCTGCCTACTTCACTCAGACTTCCATTTCAACCAAATTACCATATCTTTATTGAAGTCCTCCTCTTTCAGATTCACCCCCTGCTGAATTTCAACCTCCAGTGGTTCAAGCAATTTTTGTATATCGAAGTCAAATTGCTCCAATTCCTTCAAAGGAATGAAGGGCTAAAATGGGAGAAATACAAAGATTATTTATTTAAATCACATACTTAATAGTTTTGCTAGAAACATAAATGAAAAGAGATATCTCTTCTACCCCCTATTGCCAAAACAATGGTGGACTTTCCATCATGTGGAAAAATATCTACATCATACAACTCAAAGTACCGAAGATACAAGTAAAGATAGGCATTTAACAATACTTTAGAACTTCCATATAAGAAAACATAAGAATTCTATGGTGAGTGGAAATTAAAAAAAAAAAACAAACCCAGATACTCTCACATTTGTGTGTAAGAACAGGTTCAGATAAACAGTGTAACATAACAATTTGTCTAAAAAAATAAATGTTGACACTACTTGGCTAAATCTGGTTTGTCACAAATTACTCACACAGCAACAAGCAATCCATTCAGAGGAAAAAACACCTACTACTACCAATTGAGAAAAATGTCATGATAATTTGTTTCAGCATTTTGAAATCATTGCTGTCTCACAACGAATAGCAAAAATGCCAGGTGAATTATACAAAACACAGATAATCTTTGTATAAGATATTCCCCTAACAATATTTTGTAGCATATTAAAAAAACTTCACTAGAAGAGTTTGTGTTTCAAAAAAGCCTCAACAAAAATGCAGGACCAAAAAACCCTCAACCAAACAAAATAGACACAATGCCTCCAAAATGAATCACAGTATAATTATGGTGCTTTAGCTTAGCATTCAGTTTTAAACTCTAGAACAAGCGCCACTTATTAACAACAATACACCGCCCTTTATCTACCTGATACCCGAGTGCCTGTAGATAGTATAATGTACACCAGGCGATATATTTATAAAGTGCATTGCAAAGGAGCAACAGAAAATTTTTCTTCTTTCAAAGCTTTAAATGCAAGAACAAGCAACAAATTCTTGATGATTCTTGCATAAAACTTAGATTTAAAGGTAATTAATGCTTTATGTTGTTCTAGGAACTCTTGGATATACAACTGTCTTGTTGCTAAAGACATAAATAAGCACATTATATTCTAATCAGTTGTCTTTTACTCTTTCCCCTCCCCCCTGTACAATTGGTGTTTATTATAAAGCAAAGTTTCTAATGAAGATGATAACAATCAAAGTTAATAAGCTAAAACAGGAGAGACTGGACATCATCTATTCTCAGCTGTTCCACTGATGACCTGGGAGAATTAGGGTAAAAATGCCTTAATTGTATCTGTTTGATTGTTTTAATGACAAATATTTTGCGCACTTACAAACATTAATGGAAATACAATAATGTATGATATTTATAGAGAATAATGTTCACAAATTTTCATCAAGAAGCTCAGATTACACTCAGCGAGCACTTCAACTGAGATAGAAATAATAGCAAACAACACAGTAATTTATCCTCAAATGCTCTGAAGGATGTCTTCAAAAGTACTTAAATCTCACTAAAAGACAAATCAACTAATAAAACTGGAATATAAAATTACTAATCTCTGACAAATGTTAAAAACAATAACAAAAAGGAAAATGGGAGGAAAAATACGAAATGAAATTCCAATAATTGAATGAGGTTCAAAGACCACTTGAAAATGTTAAATCTCATTTTAGTACACTGTGATCATTTTGTTCATTAAGGACACAACAATTATATTCTACTGTTTACTGACTTCACAGGTTGTTTCTTATTTACTTCACTGTTGTACTGATAATTGTTAGTATTTAGAAAAACATACCTAATTTGGAAAGAGATGAGAATTGACTGAAAATAGATTATGAGAGCTTACTATCCTCTTGAACTGATTTTTTAATCTGTTATTCACTGAGCGAATAATTTTACCAAAGTATGAAAAAACCTGAAACATTTAGGAAGCATAAGACCACCCTGTAAGAATAATAATTTTTCAGCCCATGAAGTTGAAATCATGACTAAGGGAAGTGCAGTTGCCTACATTATACAGGTGGACAACGAGGCACTCAGCAATTTAGTCCTTTAATCCAAATGCGTACAGCAAGTCAGTAGAACTGCCAAGAATTCAGACAAGCTTTTGCCTCTCTATCTTATGCAATATGTGTAACTATAGATATGCTTTGTGAATCATACTCTAGCTGTCCATTCCCCAAGGTCCTGGAGAAGGTCCCCTAAATCCTAATTTACCGTTAAAATTATGTGCTGTAGTTATTCCTCTCATCTTGTTAGGGACATAGTGTATAAAGCTTAGTGAGGTGCTGCCATTCCAGATCATCTTGCCTGTACAATCATAAATGGGAGACCACCTGAAACGGAAGGCTATCGGGTAGAAGACATTTGCAGGCTGTGTTCTGAAGACACTTTATCTTCATAAGCATCTTTTTCCCCTTCTTTGAGTGAGCCCAAAACACACAAACCCATGATAAACCATCTTTTTAGCAAGGCCTGTTGTGACAGGACAAGGAGTAATGGTTTTAAACTAAAGGAGGGTAGATTTAGACTGGATATAAGGAAGAAATTTTTTACAATGAGGGTGGTGAAGCACTGACACAGATTGCCCAGAGAGGTAGTGGAGGCCCCATCCCTAGAAACCTTCAAGGCCAGGTTGGCTGGGGCTCTGAGCAACCTGATCTGGTTAAAGCTGTCCCTGCTCACTGCAGGGGGGTTGGGTTAGATGACCTCTAAAGGTCCCTTCCAACCCAAAGCATTCTACGATTCTATGATTCTATGATCTACAGGCAGTCCCACTGTTCCCTAAGACAAGCAATAATTTCACACAACCCTATCAAAGGCTGCATCAGCCCTCTATGCTTACAGCGTTGTGAAAGTGCAAGGTAAAACTGAGAAGGAAATCCAGACTGCAGATAGCAGATGTTCAGAATAAAACTGTCACACAACACAGTTGTTTGGGCTTTGTGCCAAGATATTCTCTGTCTACAGTTCGTACTTCTGTAAGAAGTAAGCGAGAAGCACGCTGGAATGGCTGAAGTACTACTGATGGCCAATAGGAAGAAAAAATATGACCTTTATTCATAAGACATGTTCTTTTCTGTTCCAGAAATGAAACCTAAATAAACTCGAATATCTACAAAGAATGCGCTAGTTACACAGGCTATTGAGCCCTGCATAAACCCCAGACAACTAATGGAAACAGTACGTCTTTGCTTATGCTTTTTGCAAAGCTTATTTCCTGCTCTGCCACTGATCCTCTGTGCATTCATTTCCAGTGCTATTACACTAGCCAGCAAAAAGAGTTAAGATCGGGATCCACGCATTCCCATTAGCCTGTATACCAACCTGTACAGCTGCCTGCCTCCATCTGCTGAACAGCTCTCCGCAATAAAGGCAGTAAATACAATGGAGAAAGTAGGTGGCTTACGCCCTCCCTCATTTCAATTCAGAAGTCACAACTAAAAATTACTTAATCCATATCAAATTCAGATTCAGTAGTCAAACTAGCTTTACAGATGAGTAGCTGAACTATAATTGATACAGTCTGTGTATATCTATCTATCTATCTATGTATATGTCCAACCTTGGTGAGTCACAGCCGCACAGGAAAAGACTGGGTGCATTTAATGAAAAGTTAGCCCCCAAAACCCAATCTATATCAAAAAAAAAGCTACACATACTTTGAGAAGATTAAGAATCTTACTGATTCCCAGATGTTGCTCAATCTTTGTAAGTTAATGAAGTAATCATTGTAACGTTCATATAAAGTCAGCGAATACTTCTAATTGTGAAATAGTGAAAGATGACCTTAATGTCAAAAAACCCAAACCTTCACACTTTAAAAAAAAAAAATGTATATTCTTAGCTTCTACCTTTTTTTCCTTTAAAAGCTTAGTTTTTGGAGAAACTGCAGCCTGCTATGTAGTTGTAACTGTGCACCTTATATAAATACCATTTTGTATGCATCTCCATATGGAAGCAAGTCCTCCTACCTTTCCACTCTTAATTCTTTGCGATATAGTTGCAAATCGCTGGTTGAGCTCTGACAGTTTAGGCTCTATTATTTTCCTGCAGTGATCTCCGTGGTTTGTCATCAAGTCTACTGCCTGGTCACGCACAGAGTCCACCTTTGGATGCATATCACTCAGCTCAGCCTTTAAGCGCTACAGTCCGTGAGCAAGAGACAGGGCTTGAAGTTAGTAATAAATGCAAAGAGAGAGAAAGAGAGAGAGAGAGAGAGTGTGCAAAGGAATAGGGAGCAAAACCACAAAGCAAATTCAGATAATTATGCATGAGTGTGTAAATCCAGTAGAAATACATTAGATAACATTCCCACTCCTATCCCTCAAATTTATAGCAGGAATGTATCTACATGTCTGTTTTAATATCTCCTAGAGGAAATTAATGGTGAACATTATTTCTAGGCAGGTTCTTATCTGTAATAATACGATCCTCAGCGTATTTCAGGATACGTTAAATTATTTTATGTTCCTAAAGCTAAGAAAAGCTGCTAATTCATGTATTATGGAGCTGGATGTATAACTATACAAAGCAACCATTGCTGCTTTCATTACTGTTCATGCCTACAGTTGAGGCAGGGAAAAATGCCCAGCTGAAAACCAGTGGGATTTTTTTCTATAAATCTATCACAAAATTACAAAAAACTGAGGGCAAATACCTTCTTCCTCTGCAATAGTAATCTTAACAGTAGATCCCAGTATGGGCAGAGGCCAAAAAAGATAGCCAGGTATTCAGGAATCATAAACACAGTTGGACATTAAGAATTACATTTCAGCATCTGTATGAAATGCCTTTGTGCAACACAAATATATATACCTGTATTGATGGCAAAGATAATTGTACTTTGTACCTGATGGTGGCAAAATTGTTCATTCAACTACAAAAGTCTGTCCTGTAATCCTGCTGAGATCAATGAGGCATTGATTTATGCTCTGCCTTGGAATTTGTAAAGTTTTGCTTCAGTAAATGGTGTCATTGTGTTAGTGCCAGCAATACAACTCTGATTTTGATTTGCAAACTGTTCCTCTGATATTGTATACTGACCATAGAGTTCAATACAAAGTAAAACATCACACTGATTTCAGAAGAAAAAAAAAATCCATATAGATAATAATTTGAAGTTGTTTAATCTTAAGAAAGAAGGTATTTTAAATGAGATACTTTAAAATTCACATCTACCTTGCAAGTTAGTTTTTCATCAGTTGGTCAAATGATGTAATGGACCAAATAAAATCTTCTGTTCAATACACTAACCCATTATTATACAGCTAGTTCACCATATAATATTCTTGTCTGTGGTGTTGGTCTGTCATCAACTCAAACAGTGTTTATAGAATTCAAACAATCATATGACAGAGATATCAAACACAGATAGCATAGATATCAGAAAAGTATCACAGAAAAACAGAAAAGCAATTCAAAATTAAGAACATGGAAGAAAAGGATTTTGTTCAACCAGATGTATTTAAGGAGTATTTTCCAGCAAATACAGGTTTAATAAGCTGCTGTTCTACTCACCAGGAAGTCCCCAAGACTTACAATAACATATCTGGTTTTATTTCTGCAGGAATTTAGCTTTTCAATGCAGTGCAAATTTATTAAGTAATCTACAAGTTGCCAGAGGGTGGTTTTATCACAGAAAAAAGAATGTTAATCAATTTGTGATACCTTTCAAAATACGCTAGTTTTGACACATTCCTTTTTTAGAATAAAATTAATGCTTTCCAGAAAATCGCATTTTTTTACCTTAAGAATTTCCTCTTTTTGCTGGGGCTTTTGTTTATCAGATTCATCCAACAGTATTTCAGCACGATACATCCAAGTTGTGACATTAGCTACATTCTGATCAAAAGCCTCCATGTGCTTTTGATATTCCTGTATGTGGAAAAGGTAAATACTGCATACAAAAAAAGTCATCAGAGCTGAAATAATAGCCGTAATTATGCCAACTGTGGCAAACATGCAGACATTCTGAAATTAAACTGATTTTATACAGTAACTGCTTGGTTTGTGAAGGATAGAATCTGTTGTTTGTTTGCTCTCACTTTATATATTATGTTTCTTTAAAATGACATTCTAGGAGAGAGAGAAGCTTCCAAAGTGACAGGCAGGAGGGTGACAGAGTTGCAGCAAGACACAGGTGTCTGCAGCTCAGCCAGGCTGCGGAGGGGAACAGGAAGCTGACAGCCAGACCTACTGGAGGTGGAAAGAAGAGTTTCCCAAGAACCAGGTACAGAACTCATGTTGGAAAGCCACTAAGTCAATTGAAACTAAGGTGGAAACAAGGATGCACTTGCAAAGTCACAATCAAGAATGCGAGCTTTGTATATAAAACTTTTATTTTCATTTCACCTAACTTCTCAGCTTTGAGACTCTGCTTTTTAAAAAGTTATTCTAGTTGATATTCTGATCAATCTTTTTTTTCCCTCCTTAATTTAAAAACCTTTTACCTTTTTTGGTGAGCTCACTAGAATGAGGTCTACACATATCCACCTCAGAACTCCAGGCCAACTACGTGTAGTTTGGCGTAATACTTTTGGCCTAATAAGTAATACTTTTTATGGCCAAAAGGAACAGCTCAATGACACGTTGCAGTGGTTACCACTGGTACACTACTAAAATATCCATATTCAGTCTGTGTTTACAAATTTGCCAACTGTGGCAAACATGCGTGCATTATAAAATTAAACTTGTTAAATTTTATACAGTAACTGTAGAATCCAAAGCAGAGAGAAAGTAGAGGAATACATAACTATACCAGTCTATAAACTCCATTATGTGTTTCTTATAATGAGTTCCAAATTGAAGCTGAGCACCTACATCGTACTGAATGAAATGCTTAAGTTTTCCAAATAGGCACAACCAGGTGCTTGCACTTGTATACTGCATACAGCCGAAGAAGCCCTGCAGTGATGCTGTATACCCATCACCAAAGCGTTTGTAAGGTAGACACACAGAGTCTAGTGGACCTCTAACACATCAAGCTCTGAAAAGTCATGATAAAGGCTAAGGCACCCTCAAGAACCACTTCAGTTTCTCTGCATTGAAACTGCATTCCCATTCTCTCAGCACCAGAAACAGCATACAAGATTTCCCACAGCATTCTGGCAGTCAAATGGTTAAGACTATTCTGTGTTTAAGGGTTCAAGCTGTCATCTCTTCATGGCAGAATTAATTTTAAGGGAGAATATAGGTATGTGACTTATCAGCAGTGTGAAGCAGCTGGTGCTGGGGCTCCTGAATCTGAATTAAATGCGGTTTAGGGGTTTTACTTTGGACTAAGCTTAATCTGGTGCCCTTAACTAAGTATCTGCACCAAAACAGGCACCACAGAACACGCACATCATGCAGTTCTGAAAGACCAAATCATAGTCCTTGAGCACATCAGGTGTGCTCCCTGACCTTCTGATTCAGTTGCCTCTGAAAGAAATCTAGTTCACGCACACCAAAGCTACCCTGTGGACCAAACAAACATGCAAGCGGAGACTTCCCATCTGTACTACTCTTCCAAACAGAAATGTTAATGTAGCCAAAAGCAGATGATGCTGTTGGTATCAATACCAAGACTTATTCAACTTATTTGACTATTTTTTTTCACTTGATTCACATTCAAGTAGTCTAGGTCCTTGGGGAGAAACTGCATTTCATCCATTAGGAAAAAAATAAGTAGTCCAGGAACTACTGAGGCAGACAGGAACGGGAAGTGCTAACAGGCAAGACCCCACACATCCATCACTCTGTAAACAGTCAGATTCTTAAAATATATACAATGTACTAAACAACAATAAATCTGATTGTCTGTGTACCTACGTATTCAATAAGCATAGTCCAGGGCACAAGAAAAAGCACTTCTATAAGGCTGAGCACCTACGACTGGGCACCAACATTTCCTCTGTGTGAACAAATGCGTTTTCCTTACCAGTAACAGATTGAACCATTCCTCAGCACGTGAAGTTACTGCTATCCAATTACTGTTCAGGAGGCTGAGTTTATCCTCCACCAGGCTCTCCTTTCCTTTCAGCACTGTCTTCAAATTCTCTCCTAAATCACTGATGCTCTTAAGATGGACCTGGCGTTTCTCAATCTCCTTCTGCGTTGCCTACATGAGCAGAATGAAAAATAAAAGTTCAGGAAATTAAAAATTCTCCACACTAAGAACATCAAATATTAAAACAGCCAGTAAGTTCATACTAGAACACACTCTTTCTTCCTATAGGAGGCAAAAGTGTTCTGTGAAGAGCAGTTAAGTTAAACATAAATTGTTCCTCTTTAGCTCTGATAAAACTGTAAATGTCCTTCATATTCTCATAATCATTTTTGCTAATAGTTTCATTTTAAAAAGTGTGAATTCTCTCAGTCCAGTGTTCAAAATATAGTTTTAATACTTAATTGTTAAACAATAATCCACTTTTTACAGTATTTATATTGAGATGTTTAAAGTTACTTTGCACATAATAAAATGGCATAGTTACCAAACAGCACATAAAGCTTACATAATAAATAGAATGATAATAAAGCATGATGATGACTTCTTAAGACTTAGAGAACTCCACTGAAAATACTCTCGTGAAATACTTTAATATTCCTTTAATATTTTTCAACGCAATATTTTCCAGCAGAAACCATGTTCTCTCCTGTTAGATTTCTTGTTTCCTAACTGTAGAAATGCCTCTTTTCATTCCATTCACTTGGGATTTCACTCTGTGAACTAAAATACTAAAACAAGCTATTATCCATAGCATCCCTAAGCTTGAATAACTAAGATACATATGCAGTGCTACAAGATCAGACTTCCAGCATCTCCTCCCACTATTATCTTACCTTATATAAATAGATTTAAATTATATGTAAGGTCACATAATTTACTCATTATTATTATTTCTTAATATTTGTTGCAACATGCAAGAAGTCTAACAAAAGGAGAAAACCCCAACATATTTAGACAACATGTAAAAAAGCAGGAATTTAATACTAAATACGGAGATGACACAATGCAGAGTATAACAATCTTGCTGAATACTAAAGGAGAGGCACAAATTCCTTACACCTAACATCACATATAACCAGTTTTATGAGGAAAATTTATCTGAGCTCCTTGGTGCCTGATAGCAATGATCCAGGCATACAGGAGCTCTGCTTATAAAATAAAGCTCCAACTAGAAATGAAGTGGTCCACAATAAACACAAACAGACTTTAGGAGAAAAGTAAGAATCACTGGTCTCCAGACACATTGATTTCTCAGAGATAACTTGAATATACTAAATGAAGAACCACTTCTAATCAAACTGCAATCACAACTCTTCCATCTCAGGATCAACACTCTTACTGCAGTAGAACCTTTACCACCTCCACGCCATCACACCTCTCACAGTCACACATCAGTATGATTTTGTTGATGATGTGTTGTTATAGAAAGTAATCTAGTTTGCAATAAGGATGGTATAGAAATTACTTTTTGGAACAATACAATCTTAATAGCACCTACAACTTACTTGGCATATATTATGCTTAAAGCAGCTGCTCGCTTCCTATGCTTAACAGAATTAATGATCTAATTCTGCAATGTTACTTCACAGAAAAGGTTTTATACTTGCATTTCATATAAGTACAAGAAATTTTCCACATTCTACCAATTTTCTCAAATACAGAGGATTTGTAATAGAATCAAGACATGATTAAGGCAAATAATTTAACTATAAACTACAGAATTATAGAATCTGAAATGGAGAGTTTCAAATTTCAACAGGTTCTAGTCAAATTAAAGAAAAAAAAGCCCTCTTCTAATAAAATTTTATTGGTTTCACTGCAGGTACAAAATGTCATCATAAAAAAAGAATAAGGCAAAACATATAATTTACCTCCAACTCAGGATGGAAAGTTTTGATCAACTTTATTACCTTTTCTGAACAATTTGCTTCCATTTGGAAAAGAATGTCTGAAGCACATTTACTCTTGGTTGTGGTTTCCTTTGTATTTTACATGTATGAAAACTCAGACAAGTCTTGGGCTATATATGAAAATATTAAGCCCAACTAGAAATGCAAACAGATGGATCAGACAATTAAATATCAATTAAATAAAACTGCTACCCAAAAGTCAGATGTATAATTCCCAGTGTATGATAAAAAGTGCAACAGCACTCTGCCTGATCCCTGTTGTTCCTTTCAAGGTAAAGAAATAATGTTAAACCAAAGACTAGGTGCACCTCTGGGCAATATGAATATTAATGCTCCTGTGTACTAACAATTAAGGGACATAAATAACCAATGAGATAAGTAAACAATCACACGCCCCCACCTTCTTAAAGAAAAACCACTGAGGCCTTCAACACAACATCAAAGTGAAAAAGCCATCTTCTGCAATACTTCAAATCTCTATTATTCAAAGTTCTTATGTATAAAATCCTGGACCCACTGAATACAGTTCAAGAACTACCAGGGTCTGTAAAGGTGGTGGGATTCCACACTGTATTATCAGCTAGGACCTCCTCTGTATGATATAATGCATACTAGGCAAACTAACAACTTTTTTTTCAGTTCTTTCACAACTTTGATAACAGGGGTTTTTTTTTTTTAATTTGACATTTCTTCATTATACTATTCAGAATTCTCTTTTCAGTATTACTAGGCAGTGACAATCTACATATACTTTATCCATTGCCATATAACAGATAGCATTATTAAATTTTCTGTACCAACAAGACAAAAGGACTGCTATTAATTCAACAACAATATATAAAACAGATTTAAAAAAAAGTCATTATCCCAGGATTACTTCATTAAAACTCAGGGAGTGGCTTTCAAAATCTGCCAATTTTTGAAGAGCAAGTTCCACTACTCAGTGAATTGGCCTTTACTCATCACCTTTTGCTGTATGTTTTTGGGGATTAGAAGAGCATATTTCAAAATTAAGGGAAAAAACCCCAACCTTGCTGGATTTAAACCCCCCTCTGGTTGCCCTAACATCAGATTGCTATTCAGCTGTGCAGTTTATTCGAAAATATGTGAGGAAGATAGATTTTTAAATACAGAATCAAAAGTGTTAGCTTTGTAATTTAAGAAGTATAAGACAGTTCAAGCACCAGAAGCCTTAAAAAAACAAAGCTCCAAATCCCAAAAATGACGACAATGGGTACAATATGAAACATTAACAAATAAAGTGGTGAAATTCTTCCTGGAAGGACTAGGCGATTTATAAATTTTGATTTTGTGTGTTTATCAGGATGAAACTATGTAACATAAATAAAACACAAGCATGAAAGGACGTTGTAGTGAGGTGGGGGTTGGTCTCTTCTCCCATGTAGTTAGTGATAGGACGAGAGGAAATGGGCTTAAGCTGCGCCAGGGGAGGTTTAGGTTGGAAATTAGGAAAAATTTCTTTACGGAAAGGGTGGTCAAGAATTGGAACAGGCTGCCCAGAGAGGTGGTGGAGTCACTTTGGGACATGGTTTAGTCTAGTCTACCCTTGATTGGTTTAGAGTGGACTTGGTAGTGTAGGTTAATGGTTGGACTGGATGATCTTAAAGGTCTTTTCCAACCTAAACGATTCTATGATTCTATGATTCTATGTTAGAAGTTGGGAAGGACCTAATTTTCTGATGCAATCTCACATGGCATTTTGTGGAAAGAGAAATATGTAAACAACAGGTTGAACTAAGTGTCATAACACCCAGAATTCATTTGCAGCTGTTAAAATTTGTCAGCAATGTTCAATAGTGTTTTCAAACAGATTACATGAACTCTTCTACTTGCCATTATAAAGAAGTTATTAAATTAACTTTCCATTTTTTTTTTTTCCTTTAGGACTAGTATTTTTATTTATAAAACAAAAGTTTATTCAAGTCTGTATTACCTGCTCAAAGACAAAGCTTCCATAAATAGAATCACAGAATCATAGAATCGTTTAGGTTGGAAAAGACTTTCAGGAAAGAAAGCCCCATTAAAATGTGCATGCAAATTATACATATTATATTATGGAGACATATATGGTCATCTCTTCTATACATATGCCTCCATGTAGGATCACACCTACTAGCAGATACAACAGTTAAAGATGATAGCAATCTCTCCATTCAAATTGCTGTTCTAATTTCTGTTAGACAGAATTCTGAAATGTCCCTTTGGAAGAAGCTCTTGTACTTCCACTTTTTTGAAGTACCAGTTGTGGCTATTTGGTACAAGATACCACAACGGAAAGTCTTTGACCCCAAAAATTCATTTGGATTTCACTGAATGAAAGTACTGGAAGTACAAGAGCTTCTTCCAAAGGGACATTTCAGAATTCTGTCTAACAGAAATTAGAACAGCAAGAAAGATAAAGAGTGCACCACAGTACAGTGGGTGCCAGGAACCCAGACGCCATTTCTCTTGGAAATGTTCAGATCCTGGGATTTCAGTGGTGACGTTTTCCCAGTTTTGATTAAGGCACACTACCAGCATTTTTCTGAGAACACAAGTGAGAAAAGAATAATGGTTCCTTTAACAGCTTTTTTTTTTTCCCGAGAGACATGGCATCTGGGTTCCTGGCACCCAGGAAATGAAAGCAATCAGACAGATCCTTCTTCTCTGTTAAAACTCTGCATCCAGAACATGCCTCAGGTGACCAGTTTCTAATCCCCATCCCAGTAACACCAGAAGGAGGAGATGGAGATAAGACCAGCTGAGCTTCCCCGTACCGGTCCCTACCATTGAAACCTCAGGAAAGAGGTTGTGTAAAATAAAGTTGTATTTAAGAAAAACAAATTTAGATGGCACACTCTTTCAGTTTACTAACAAATACTACTGAGGTTTTTTTGGCTTTTTTTTTTTTTTTTTACTTGATGTTTCATAAGGGAGTGAAAATCAGAACCTCCTTCACATTAGCAAATACTAACTAGGAACGAATGATGTTTGAAAACAGAAGCTACATTGGAATGCCTTTTTCTGAGGAGATGGTGCAGAGGGTTTCTGAGCTATACTTTATAATGATAAAACTACCATGTATCAGACTGAACTACTGATGTTTTTTCAAACAAACCCGAGTTGTGACTAAATACAGAGGACAATATTTGTGCTGGTCATTAACATAGGCAGATTAAAAAAATTCAACACCAACGAATTATAGAAGAAAAGTTCTATGTGCGTCCACATTGCCTGTACACTGTGGATTACTTGAAAGTAATCTTTGCAATTTGAGCCTCTCTAAAAGAAATGAGTTAGGTGGTCAAGTCTCATGGGTGGGATTACAGAATTAATCAGAAGTTGACATTATGGCCTTCTCAGTGGCTGATTATACATATTCATTTGTTTATTCACGGCACATCTTTCATTTTTATTGCATTCTGGCCACTGACTATGAATCAGTTGACACAATTTTCAGATCATTTTCTTTCACTGATTTTACTGACGGAAAATACGCTGCTAAATGGGTTAGCTAATGTAATTCTAAGTACTTCAAGTCAACTTCATACTCACTGGTATTATACACTGTGCTAAAATAGAACATTAAAGCACTGGCAGACTCAAACTGCTGATACTATGGAGTGATACAGGACTTTTCCTGGTAATACCACCTGCCATTTCCTTTTTCAGAACATGGTTTCCTGTCAATCTAATTCTTATCGGGCCAGTTCCTGATTAAAAGACAAATAAACCCCGCGATAGTTAACATCTTCAGTGATAAATACATTCACTAAATCAGATTTCTAATTATAAATGGATTTCTAATATACAATGTTTAATGACTATCTTTCCACCCACATGTCATTTTTCTTATCTATTATAACATAACTGAATTCAAATGAAAAGATTTAGCTTGTCTCTACTGAGTAAAAAGGCAGGATTTACAGCCTTTAGTATGTTGCCCATCTCATTTCACATAACTCAGCCAAGCTTTTGTTCCATCCTTAAAAAAATTCTAGACATAAATAAATGACACACTTCCCTTCATGTCCAGATTAATGCTATGTTTCATTAACATAATTTCCTACTCCAGATGAACATTCCTTTTTATTTCTAGGTGTTTATACCTTGAAGACAATGTTCACATGTATGATTTTTTTATCCTAGCCTCTATAATTATCTCAGAAACCTTCTAAGTTCCTTTGACTTTTAAGAAGTCTTGTGTACTGAAAATTAATTAGAAATAATTGCAGTAATAAATATAACTACTTCCTTGTGCTGTAAAGGAAAACGTTTATGAGCTCTCTGCCTGGTTATATCAACAGCAACACACATCCAATTTTCAGTACATTCACAGTATATAGTTCTCCTCTCTTCCCCTCCATTTTCCATTTTAGTTTTTCTGCAGACTTTCCTCACAATGGCAATCCACTGGGCCTAATTCATCTCCCAGTGCATTTCATTAGATCTGTTACTGTCTTCGGCAGCCTACTTAGCCAGGAAGTCCAAAGCCCAAAGCTGTGACATTAATCAGATACTGTGAGGCCCTGGTTCTGGGGACTGAATTATTGATGTACAATTTTTTATGATGCCTCATTGAAATCCACATAGGAGTTTCAGTGTCATACTTATTTATGAAGTCCTCATAAGAATTTTAAAGTGTCCAGGAAAACATGCAGCAATTCCTGTCTCTTAGTGGGAGCAGATTCTTTAGGAAAAAGTATGCTCACATCACATAATTTCTGCAAATACTTACATTTGGAAGGCTAGGATCTGCCGCCTATACTATCTGTTGGATTGCTCAAAATTAAAAGTCTGCTTATATTTATGTAAATATTGATTTATATTTCCTAAAGAGAATCTTAATAAAAGAATTCTGAAAGCCACTCACTCAGTACATACATACTTCAACAACAGACAGCTGCTCTCATCTGAAGTTGTCTGTTTATTCTTATTTTAGTGATGAACTGACTGAAGGAGAAGAGCTGCGGTATTATATGAAGTTGGACTGCAGTGAAGGCTTTGGGCAAGATTTGAAGTCAAAACATGCTTTTTACCATTTTTTTCTGCAACCCTTTATGTATCAATTCCTTGTGAAAATTCACAGTATTCAATGGAGTTCTTTAAGATTAGTAGGTGGAGTGGTTCCCCTTTTTGATATGTTTTTCATGTTAGTATTTCTTATTTCAATTAGCTCTTGTTACTTTTTTTGATTGTCATAAGATAAAAATACGTTGTACTTGTAGCAAGTGTGAGACTTAACAAGGACTTCCCACTGTGTAACTGCATTGATCATCAGACTTTAGATTCTAATTATGCAACTTCTGAAGCATTAAGGTCCACATCTAACAATTACATGATATTAAGGAGAAATCTTTCTATTTAAGCTGCTGTGAAGCTATGTACATCTGGATTAACTTTCCTGAACATGCATGCAGGAACAAACAGCGTACATTTCTGTTTCAGTAGAACTGTACTGTGTAGTTTAACACCACCAAAGATGATTCTTATTTTCATGACCGGGTAAATGGACTGAGTAACTGGCAGGTTAGTTTGGGGATGTTAAAACCAGATGATTGCGTAATCCATCTCTTAAAAATCTGATGCTTGTCCTTTATTATGGATGTTAAGAGCACAATATCAACCAAAAGTAACGAGAGGAACTGCACAGACTTTACTTTAGGAAAGGCAGAAAGTGAAAATGAGAGAACTTCAAGCAGTAATTGTTTTTATAGGGATCAAGGTTTTGATTTGAAAGTCAAAGCAGCAATAGTCAAAGAGTAATTGTAAGATAATAATAGCAAAAGTTGATCTTTATATATTTTTTGATACTACTTTCCACATACTGTCATTCTTAGAGACAGATCACAAAAGACTTGTAGACTTCTTGTTTTTTGTAAATCATCAGTGTATTTCAAGGCTAAAGACATTTTATCATGCTCAGAAGCTTGAAAGGGGGAGTTAAAGACAAAAAACCGCCACCAACAAAAAAACCCAAACCAAAACCCAGATTTTACTGCAGTGTCTTTAATCCGCACAGCCTTTAAAAACAGTAGTAAAGTTGCTTGTGTAGTATTCATGACTATTTCCATAATGCATGGTGAAACTGGTAAAATGTTTAAGGAATTCTCCATATTAAACAAAGCAGAAGTGGTAAATTTTTACACAAATAAACAATACTGTTTAAGGGTTTTTTTTGTTGTTGTTTTGTTTTGAAATTACATAGGAACACTTATCCAAAATGCTGCTGGCTTCACATAACTGTTTGAAATTTTGAAGCTTTGGATAATGATGAGCATAGTTTCCTCTAAAGCACAGATTTTGGTATATGTGTACAATAATGGCTTGGTTTGCTTATGTTCTGTTTGGATTTTTATTACATATGCAGAATATAAACTAGATTAGCTAGTATTGAATGATAGTGTGCTAAGTCTTAATGTTACAGAGAGATATGCAGTTTGATGTAGAACTCTTGCATTCCTCAGTAATTCTGTAAGATGTTTATCTAAACTGTGGCACATGTAGTAATATTGAGGGAAGTTTCATGTTAGGCTTTGAGTTATAACCTAAAACAAGAGTTCAAGGTGAAGTCTCATGGAAGCAAGAAGCCCCCAGAATGAAAACAAATGAGCTACAAACCAAAAAGGGTAAGAAAACAAATATCCCACCTCCTGGCTGCTATCTGAACATGTGGAATATGGAGTGTTCAGACATCCTTAATTTTCCATCTGCTGGAGCTGTTCTACTGTTTAATACTTTTCTAATCATGAGTAGAACGGGGTGAGAGAGAAAGGGATCTCCATGTATATGGATCTCTATTTACATGGATCTCTATTTACACGGATCCTGGATGGATAATTTATAGTACTCCAAAAAATGAAATTTAACTTTAAATTCATCTCAGTGAAGATTAGTGCAATATGAAGGTGAATTGTGCTATTGATATACGCACAAACAAGACGGTTTAAACTTTTCTGAGCATTAATGTTAGGGTGAGATAATGCCATAACAGTTACAAAGTTCCACTAATTAAAATGCCAGAATTTTTATTCGCTTTCTTTATCAAGAAAGGACGCTATCTTTCTGTGATATGCATAACCTGAGATACATAAAGGTACAGTGTATGTTACGTTGTTACCTTGCCCCAGGCAATTTCAGCATCCAAATTGCTAGGCATCCCCTGCACAGCTGATCTCTTTGTCAATTCTGCATCTGTCGCTGCAAGCCACTCTGTCATAGCATTAATTTCTTTTCGTAGCTTCCGGGACAATTTCAAGCATTTCTCTAACTCTTGCTTCTTTTCTGTCACCTGCAGAAAGAAAACATGTGTTTCTTAACTCTTCAGTCAAACAAGTTTAATGATTTTTATATACCTTTTTCATATGTCGTTTTTCTATAAAACCTTAGCTTGCAATTTTACAAGCCAAGCTGCACTTTTAATATAGTTATGTCTTGCCCTAGTTCTCTCAATATCTGTAATTTTGCTGCTAGAATGCAAACACCTATAAGAAAAAATGTGCATAAAGACTCATTGAGTCTGAACTAGCAGCAGACCTCTGCAAACCAACTCCTCCATTCTGAAGTCATGCATAGCAAACTAATTTGGAACAACTGAATTAACAGGCTTTCCTTGAGACACAAAATAGATGTCAAAACCCTTCAGAGAGAACATTTTCATATAGATGGCCATACAGTGATATTGAATGCTCAAGGTTTGCTCAATGTAGCTACATCACATAGAAGAAAAAAATTCTCTGCCAAAGAAATACCAACATCTTGAAACACAGGAGTCACTGAATGATGTCAAACTAAGACAGCACAGTTAACTTTAAGTTTTAAATTTCTCAGCATATTATTTTGTTGTCTTTTTAATACTCTTTAAATGTAGGGGGTTTGCATAGGAATTTGTAATTTTTTTCTTTTTTCAAAACAAACTGAAAAATAAATTAAAAATCAGCAGAAATGTGTCTCATTAGTAAATCCATCCCATGGTTTAATAACATTTATTTGGGTCACTGCAGAACAACTCATACAGTTTGTATTACATTCTATGATGCACGCTTTACTAAGCTTTCCTGACCCCCTCCCACTTCCTTATCAAAAATGTGTCTGCCACTTTAGTGTGATGCACATTGCTCCCAGCATGCAGTCAGACTCACAGCCATCCTGCAATAGGATGTTTTGGTTATACAATGATTTTACATTCTTTCATACAGAGGGGGAAAACCAAGGTGTCCTCAAGTGTCCTCATGTGATTCTGTTTGGCACTGACTAAAGATTAGGCATATCTGTTCTAAATAAATCAACAGAAGAAAGTTGAAACACACATTTTCTAGAGAGCTTCACAAGCATTTACTATCAGTAGGCTACATTACAGACTTTTTGAAGAAAGCGCAGTTTGTGCACTGCAATCCCAAGATTCTTTTCCACAGACCTCCATGGTCCATCATAGTCCCCTTTCAAATTCTTTCTCCTTATATGCAGTCTGTTTTCTCATGTCCAGTTTCCTTAGAGCATCAACCTTTGTTCACATTTCCCTGAAACCTCTCACCCAGGTTAAGTCCCAGGCCACATCCCTATGGAACTGATTCCCAGTCCCTTAGATGGGAGTCTTCACCACAGACTTATTTGCAGCACCTGTCTGCTTTCTTCCACACTTTCAGACCATCCTAAGTCTTACCCTCTACCACTAGCTTCCAATCTTCTAGATCCCCATATTCACCTCTTTACATTCACAGCTTTTTGGTTAGTCTCTTCTGAATGTTTTGGATGTGAAGTACTGTGAACAATCCCTGGTTTATTTGTTAAGTTCTTTTAAGCATATTACACGCTACCTGGAAGGAAGGCTGAGTATTTATGTTGTCTTGACTGTCTTACAGTACTTTTTGGTGTAACCTGGAGGAACAGGGGAAAATAATCCTCCTTGCAAGCCCCTGAGCATATTCAGAGAGAGAAGGAAGGTTCCACATAGGCAGAAGAGTAAATGAAGAGATCTCAGATAGACATTAGGCAACTGGTGGTTAGAAAATACAAATTAATAAATTATGTTGCGCTGAAGTTTAAAAAAGGTCATGAAAGAAGGCGGATTAAAAGTGTTCCGTAGGTCACTAATATTTAAAAGAAATTACTAATTACCTTGCATGTCAATTAATAATCAAGTGATATTGTAGCCACCGACTTCTATTTAAGTATTTTTAAATAGGAAAAAATTGTCTACGGTACTGTCAGATATCCAAAACTTGTATCGATAGGTACTAAAACTATTTTGGGCTTTGACACTGTTTGAGTACAAGAAGCGGTGCAATGATCAAATTGATTCCTAGCTCTACTACCAAGGAGAGTTTGAAGTTTTAAAATGTAATAGGGTGCCATGAGGATAGGTACATGGCTTTTGTTATCCCTGAGTAAACAGATCAGATTTTCCCAGGGAATAAGCAATAAAATGTCCCTGATCGTATATTATCACTCTATAGAGGCTTAATACTAAATTCTCAGAACATTTCTTCTTCACTGAATATGCTTTATGTGCTTTCTTGTATGCCAGCTTTAGTAAATGAGACCTCAGAACTTGCAGTCAGGCCAAGAGGTAAGTCCCTTGGAAGGACCATAAAAATCAGCTTTTTAGGGCTCCATTCACACATGGATCCAGGAATCCACACAAATTTTCACCTCCTCTTCTGATGAGTATTAACAGTCGCTGCAAATAACTATTTGCAGATCCTTAGCAGCAATACAAAGCAAAGTGCACTACCCTAAGTGTGATTGCCTGTGTAAGAATCCTAAACACCTGATATACTCTAAAATGAAGTTCCTGATACGTGCCCAAACACAGAAAGAGTATTTGCATAACTATATACATCTCTAAATTCTGTATATATTATCAATAATGTTACACTATTTCCACGTACATTATATGTATCCAGAGGTTACTGATTAATCAGTTTCGGTTTGTACTTCAATGTAAAGATGTATTTCTAAAGAAAAATAGGAAACAGTGCCCTCTAAAGGCCTTCTGTTTCATGCTGTGATACCAAACATCCTACCTCCATAAATTTTTTCTCTATATTTTAAAGATATTTTAGCTATGCTAAATAGTTTACTCACAAGAATCCTTGGATGTAATAAATAAAAATAAAATGAGAAAAACAGATATTTGAATCAAAAGAAAGGTATTTTACAGCCTTTTATTCTTACAGCCAAAAATCCTGTGCAGCAGTGCTACTGTGAGGGAAGACCTGACCTTGTAAGTAATAGCCCCTACTGCACGCAATGCCCTTAGGAGAGCAGCAAGAACATTATTACTGCCACTTTCTTTTAGAGTCCAGCTCCCTGTTCTGATGAATTACCACAGGGAGATTTGACACAAGGATGCTACAGACCCTACCTCACAGCCACTCACAACTAGCAAACTCCCTAAGCTTTAATATAGTGGTGTGTGTCTACATATGCATATGTGCCTGTGTCAGAGAAAGAGAGAATAAGGGCAAGTGAATGCATAAGTAAGCACAGGCATGGAATATTTATCATAAATGCAACCACTACACCATGATATTCAAATGACATTTTGCTTTCTTGTAAATTCATCTCAAACTTGTTTACAATGAGGCCACTACTACAGTTTCAAAATTATCGATTATGCTTTTAAAGAATATTAGGTGAAAAATGAGGGGCAAAACTTGGTGTTCTGAACAGACTACACTCATTCCTGGACCACAGAGGGGTTTAAGGTCTGATACTATCTAAGCAATTAGTAGTAATCACAGGTATTTATATCCATACGTGTATATGCTAAAACCAAAAGAAACAAACAAAAAAATCCCCACACCTTCCCATTCTTCTTAAAGGGAAGAATTCCTAGGTTCACAGCATCTCAAGTTATGATACCTAAAATATATAGAAAAACTACAGTAAGTTGTGTATGAAATTATTAGAAATTACCATAATTTTCCTGTCCATCTGAGAGCACAACACTTCAGCACATGTTTAAATTAAGCCATTCCAGCATGCTTCAGAATGTGCTTAAGACTGTTTCAAATATGGGGGTCCTTCTGAAGCAGTACATATGAAATCATGCAGTAGAGTCTACACTTAAAGATGTGTTTTTTACTCAGCCTATACATTCAGTCCTCAGACTTACTATTAGTTATAACTATTATCAGTTTTTTTCTTAAAAAGACAGATTTTGACTCAATGCAATCAATTAGGGCTGATGATGGCTAACTGATTCCTTTAGTTCTGTATCTCTGGGCTTTTGTGACTGTCTCCAAAACTGTTAACTACCATGCTATATAAAAGTAACTGTGAGAAATTACATCTAGGACAACAAAGCTAAACACAGCACTGCAGATTTTTGAGACCCATTAAGTTGCAACATGGTTCACTTCAGATCACTAATGGCTTCCTAATGGCACATTTTTATCCCTTCATTAGTTAAGAGAGGTTTCCTGTAACAATGGCACCTGTCTGCTGTTAAGTTAAACATAATGCAGGAATAAATGCTACAGTCCTTTCCAAAATAACGGAGAAACCAAATACATTGTCTAATCTCAGGTAATAGCTATCCACACCTTAATGAAGAAGACTCTTCAGTTTTCTTGACACTCATTAAGCGACTGATGCTATTAGAAAATAAATACCTTTATTTTCTAGCAAGAGAGAGAACTGGTTTAATTCAGGTTCCCAAATCAGTATTATCTCTGTCAAAAGTAATATTACTCTTACTGTTTTATTGTACTGTAGTCAGCGGGGCTTGATTATCAGTATGTGTTTAAACCACATACTGAACCTCAGTATTACCATGGGCTCATTTTCCTAGCTAGTAATAATTTATGGTTCTAATAATTTATAATCTGACAAAATAAAGTATTTGCACTCTGTCCTATTTCATATATGTGAAGTATATAAATTTTAGAAACCAATAGACAACTATGTCTGTCATTCACAATCTTCAGTCAGCCAGTTACAGCACCAAATTCACTTTTATCCTACAGTTTTTAGAAGGTCTGTGGATAGTTTTAATGAGGGCAAGAGGAATGAAACAGAATAATGAAGGATAGTTGTTAATTGAATTATTTGTGCGAAGTCTTCTTTAGGACAATGCCACAGCTCCTCTTCAGAGCTCAAAGGTCCTTGTGTTGTCCAAAACTGATGCTGCTATAGATGTCCATTATAAGGCCCGACTCTAACTGCGCTTTTATTTAGTGAACAGATTGTCTGAGAGCAGAAGTCTAGGTGATATATTACTGACTTGATCAGTAAACCATGAAAGGTTGCTTGAGATCTGCCAAGAAGGAAATTAGGGGAAAGGTAATTCTGGCATGGGGAGATAGTGACCACCGACTTGTGAACCCCCTACCACAATTACACCCCAGACTCAAACAGAAGACCAACTGAGCATGCTCATTAACTTAAACAGTAGGCAAAGAGATTTTAACGAATCATAGCACTGCATATGTCTTAGAGAATTAAATATGGTAATGAACGTGTGTATAAATAGATGCTGACCTGATGATTCAGTGTGCTAGCTTTGTGGAAAGCCACCTAGCACCCAAACGTGCGCAACTTTGTGAATAAACATTATGTCATCTCAGCGTGTGAAGACTGGCTTATTGCACACCGGGTAAACGAGCCCTATTTGGGACAACACTTGTAGAGGATTGTACCTCAGGAGGAGGCAACACACTCCATAGATAATGCAGACCCAGAATAAAAAGCCTTTAGGGTTTGACGCGCAATTTTTTTTTTCAATCACAGTCTTGTTAATATTGGTTAGTAGCTTGTCTTTCCTACTGTCTGTTTAGTTGACTTTTAGGAAAAATTGAGTAAACAAAAACATTCTCCTTTTGGGAAGTGTAACAGTATTTAACTGTATATGAATCGATAAAGAAACAGATCATGTATAGATGAAAAGTTTACACAAGGAATGAGAGTGCTTGGGAAATTAATAGGGATTGATTCTACATGGTTAATTATATATAAATAACTTATCACTGGCATCATAAGGTAAAAGTCTGCCACATGTTGAGAACTATTTGTTTTTTTCTGCAGGTGAAGCTGACTTATATAAAAGAATATTGAGAAAGTATTCAGGTAGTCCTCCTAATTATATGCTGACATTCACTAAGTGCTCAAACTGAGTACTGTACAGATATCAGATTTTTTTTTGTTTTTTAAAAGTTGTATTCCAAGGCAATACATTCCTCATTACAGAGCTCAAAGGATGATGATTCAGTTTTGCCCAACATGAAGAAATTTGATAATCCCTATGGAATGGAGGATGACAAATTACTAAATTCTAAACAAGGGTTTGCTGGTATCTGAGATGTATAACAACAGGACAGTTATTCCATATACTCATAACTAAAAAATAGTCTATGTGGCTTATATATTAAGATACCATGAAAAGGTAAGTCAGGGTTGTACATGACATTTAAACCAGGGAACAGTTATGACAACAACTGAACACATGTAGTTAAACTCAAGAGTGCAGAAGCAGCAAAGCAGAGTGGTATACAAATGCCTCCTGAGGAAAGCTGCAGTAGCAAGAGTTTTTGGTCAACAGATTTTTGAACAGCAACAAACGGAAATGATATACTTAAAGACCTGTACAGTCAGAGGCAGAAGGAAATCAGAAGGTAGAATTCTCTCTTTTATGAAGCAGCTCTTCAAGTAAAATGTGAAAAAATCACAAACAAAATCTAAGTATTTTTCTGACCTGAAGTGTTTTGAAACAAGTGACTGTTTGAGGCATTAAAATGAAACAACATCCCCCTCTGACCCTAAAACAATGAACTAGTAGGAAAAAAAAAATTAAAATACTAAGAAAGTGTAATTTTAAATTATAGGAAATAAATGAATTTTCTATTTTTCTAGAAGGTTATTTCTTCTCAGAGCAACTGAATAGCCATCCTGGTGACTGCCTCTGCCTCCATTCTTTCTGCTCCACTGTTTAGAAAATGGGAGGGTCTTGAAAGGAACGAATAAAAAACCCCATTTACTTACCATACCAAGATTATTCTTCACTTTGCCAGTTAAAAAGAGGGCATAGTTTTGTATTAAAAACACAGAACTTACCTTTGCACCCAATTCATTATATTGCAACTTCAAAGCTGTAAGTCTTTCATCCAGTTCTTTCGGGTTCTCTGTTTGCTGCTTTTGAACAATCTGCCTCCCAGTTTTTATCACTGTTTCCACTTCAGACTTCACCTCACTCAGGCTTTTATATAATTTCTAATCAAACAGAAATATGAAAGAAAAATACCACCATTAAAATATGTAAAACAGAAAAGACTATTGAAGGTATTATAAAGGCGCACCAGAAGTTTTTGCATTGTTTGCTGTATAAAAACCACCATCATGCAAGAGTCTGAGCACCTTCCACTCCCATTTGAAAGCTAAAGGAGTTGAGAGGTACCATGGTATGTGACCTAAGGATAGAGAAAACTCACCCTGAGCATGTATGTGCATTAAAAAAAAGTTTATGAGAAAACTTGATCATTTTCTAAATCAGATTTCAAATTAACAGATTCAGAACAGCCTATCGTTGCTAATATTGGCTTCAAAGACTTGTCACCAAAAACAATGGTAGAAATATTATAGATAAGAAAGTACACACCATTACTAATTTTTTAAGATACGACAAAGGCTGTTTTCAAACTGATTTAGATAATGCAGTACTTAAAACAACAACTGATGTCTTCTGTCAATTCATACAGCTTGTTGGATATATTTAAACTACAAATAGCCACTAAATTAATTTAAAAATCTGACAGCTTTTCATACTACTAAATCAAGAGACTGGTAGGATAGAGGATTTCCCCTACATTTACTAGGTGTAATACTGGTCAAAAAATCAAATAATTTTTAAAAAACTACATGAAAAAGTAATGTAACAATTCAAAATATATAATTTACTGCATTTTCCTGCACTATTTCAATGACTAAGCAAAAAGTGATAAAGAGCTGTTCAGTAAGCAATGGCATGCAAGCAATCTGTAGACACAATACATTTCCCTAATATTTCAAACGAGTGATACTAAGAAAAATGAAAGTATTCTTTCTTTCCATATGCAGAAAGTCAGTATCATCATCTAAATGTATGACTTGGTAACTCAAGACATTTAACAGCTACATAAATGCCCAGTTAACATTCATGCAAGCAGAGCAGAAACTGAACTTTTTTTTTTTTTTTTAAATCTAAGAATAAATTCTGCTATGGCATGGAAATTCCGCTGAACTCCAGAGTGGAAAAAGACTCCACAGAGATACAGAGTGTTCATTACCACACAGGTACATGAAGAATGGCAAACGTGAAGCTGTTGAGAAGGTTTATTGTGAGATGTCGGGTTGAATTCTGTGGTCCAGCATTTTGCCATCATGCATTGAAAAATTAACTTACTGTCCTGTACACTTAGACAGAACTGCAAAATAAATTACACTGTACTTTTTTAATCTGTAATTTTTTGAGGTTTACTTTTAGCGGCAGTATCTCCCACAATGTAAAATCTGTGTCTAGTGTGTCTGGACAGTAAAGATGACTTTTTTTCCAGCAGATATGACAACAAAAAAATCCCAAGTGCATTTTCTCCATAATCTAAAGTTAATTACCAAGCCAATTCTTAACATTATTTTATTTACTTAAAGGAAGTATTTATATAGTCCAACTGCTTTCTAGGTGCTTAATATGCCAAACACTTTCTTCATCACTGAAAACCTGTCAACAAATTAGGAAGCTGTTGTATGACGCACATTGGCTAACATCTGATGGGATACTATGACTAGGTTTTTTTAAACAGAAATGTCATGAGATTCTTTGTAGATAAAGATGCTCTAAAACCACTATAAGACTTCCATAGATTATGACAGGGCTGCAAAAGCTAGCTGCCGATGAAGGCAAAAAAACCCCCATCTTCAGGCATGTCATCGTTCCAGAAAAAAAAACAGCTGAAGACAAGGATCTGATTGTCCTGAGTTTTGCTTTTAAGTCTTCTTTTTACTCCCATCAAGCACACGGTGTTCATCTTTATCTTTACCTCCCTTCAACAGTAAAGGGGTAAGGATTACAGGGATATTAAAGGGATAAGTACAGATTCTCCTCATATTCTTTAGGACATATTCAGGTCATCTTTTGCCCTTGAACTGTAAGAAAATCACAGTATGCCATCTCATGGAAGCTGTAATCTATGGTTTTCCTTTATGTTTTGTGTTTCCTGGCTAGAACAGACTTGTGCACTGCAACATCTCTTTTGGTTACATCATGGAGTTCTATGACTGTAGGATATTGTGGAAAATAAAGCGAATCCAGGGAGATGAACTCATATGCAAGGTGGGAAGGGGGAATTAGAAAGGGATCCTGACTGGCCTTCACACATAGCGAAAGAGCATGACCATTCTTTGAAAGTTCACTGAAATGAGAATGTTTTGATTCTCCCCCCGCCCCCAATTTTGTGAGTAACTGATACTTTGTTTCTCATCCTGAATTCAGGACAACAATCTGTAATTTTTAGCTTTCTCCACATAAATCCATATTTTCACTCATTTAATTTTTCACTCATTTAATTAGCATCCCATGCTTCTGAGACGTCTTTGCTATGACAGAACAAGAGAACAACATATAGAAAGAAAAAGTTACTGTAAGACTGTTAGAACTATTTCACTGTGTTATTATATCCTGGGAAACTCTGAAATTGAATACAATTTTAAGTGTACAATGTCCTTCTAACCTCATTTGCAAACAAGAGAAGTAGGACAAGGAGGATCAAACCCTTCTCTCTATCCTCCTCTCCTTGAAAAAATCGAGCTTTAACTAAAAAGAGTCCTATAACTTTCATTGTGTAACTTTGCTCTTAAATATTTCTTAGAATCTTTTCTAACATCTCCCAAAGAAATATTGACATTGTCATTGAAAATACTTTAAATTTGAAAGGCAGAACAGGCAGGAAACAAATAGAAAGACAGAATCTTTAAATATTCACCATGCAATGATCCAGCTGTGACTGTACTACTTCCTGCTCAACACTCTTCATCTCCAACTTGGGCACCTGCAATTTCACTTCATCTAAAATTCTTTTACATTCTTGTAGGCGCTGTTCAAAGTTGGCTGGCTTCTGAAACAAGCGAAATTTCATGGAGACATCCTGCAGCTTTTTCTGAAAAGTAAGCATGGGTAAGTAGTAAATGTGAAATCAATTCAGCACTGAAGCCACATCTTAGACCCATTTCAGAATACTTGGAATCCATTAGCAATCAGTAGTTTCTTTTTTAAAGAATTTAAAACTTCTGGGGAGAACATGAGCAGCAGAGAATCTTGGTCTTCACAGGAGGAAAAAAAAATCTTATATCATCCAGGGCACTGGATGCAGCAGAGACAGTAAGCCCATATGCTCAAAGTGAAGAAAGGGAGTGTTTTCGTACTTTCCAATATGCAAAATGTTGGGGTGTGAGGAGTGAACAAGGTTTTATGGATTCTAGTCCCTCAAAGAAACCCAAATAAAGTGGCTGGGCAGTAAGTAGTTCTAGAACAAAACCTGAGATTTAGAGTATAAAATTAATTTCTATTTCAATTTAAAAAAGGATAACCTAGAGTAAAAGGAAAGTAATTTGAAGACAGAAAAATCTACGACAAGCATGGCTTCTAATCTCACAATTTTCACAATTTGTTATCTTTGTCCATTAATTATATTGCTTGCTTACATGATCCCTACCTCAGGGGGAGGAGAAATAATTAAAAATAAAGCAAAGAAAGGGCATTTTAATTATCTACTTGAAGAAGAACTAATTCATCTTTAGAAGTACAGAGCAAAGTACTAGTAGAATAAATTTTTCTACTGTTTGGGAAAAAAAAAAAGAATGTCACTAAGAAATGCGTAAGTAATTAAATAGGAACTCAGCATCTGCAAACACACTTTTGATTTTTTTTACCTTCAAATCCTGGACACTTTATGACACAATACAGTGCTGTCTGTCTTACACAAACTTGAGAAAAACTATAATAAGGAATAGAATTAGCTAATACATAGGCATTAGTAAAAATGCTTCCAACATCTATCAGATTTCTGTGAAGGAGGCAGGAATCATAAGCAGAAGACAATTCTGGGTAACAGAGAACTGTGCAGATTTCAGCAGTTCCTTCCAACAACTTTCCTCATTAAATACTCTTAATGAAATTAAGATCCAACGGGTTAAGAAAGGAGGTCTTTCCCTAGATAAATAAGTGAAAACTGAGTAAAAATAGGAAACAAAGGGTAGGAATAAGTGGTCTTATTTTTCTTCAGTGTGTTTGCATACACTAAATTCATACTTAATTAGTTTTTCATTTTCTTGTGACACTTCAACTTGATGAAGATCAAGTCTTGTGGGAAGCTTGCAATGTCACATCAGTATCTGTTACAATTTGTGTTGGTCAGTACATTAAAAATGATCTAGAAAAGAGAGAGAATGACAGTATTAATGGTAGAGAAAATTAAAGCCATCTGTGAAGAGTCACTGAAGGATTGCACAGTACTGAGGATCTGTAGGAAAAAAACAAGCAAATTATATGTAATTCATCCAAAAGTTAAGTAATCGTCACAAAAGAAACACTAAGCATGACATACGAGGGGGATCTAAATTATCTATTAGCACTCTTACTTGAGTTATAATAGATAACTATAACAGTTATATTATATACTTATATTTATCTCTGACAGTTTTAAGGAAATATCATCTCAATACTTAAAAGCAGCCAAACAAGCAAAGTGGGAATTTGGAATGATTAGGAACATAACGTTAGGTTAATGTTAGGTTAATGGTTGGACTGGATGATCTTAAAGGTCTTTTCCAACCTAAACGATGCTATGATTCTATGATAAAGAATAAAAAAGAAAATACCTGCCAGAGTATAGAAGTCATTGTATAAATCTATATTGTGCCTGAATAATATGTGCTGTTTTGATCACCTCGTCTCAAAAAACATACAAATAGAAAATGTGTAGAGAATAATGACAGGACAATCAAAGCTATATAATCTAAAGGTCTCAGTATGATTTAACATGCTAGTCAGCCTAGAAAAGATACAACTGAAGGGGATTAAAATTAGTGGTATGCAAAAGTTGACTAGCAAATAATTGTTAACTTTCTCAAAATTCATGAAGAAGTTGGCAGCAAGTTAAACTCTTACATGGGGAAACCAAAACGAACAAAAGGAAGGACTACTTCATATAGCATTCAGTTAAATTGTGTAACTAGCTGTTAAATGAAGTTGAGGATTCCAGCAATTTACAAGACTTCAGAAAGCATTTAGACATGAGCTTTTAAATACCTCTGACCCAGAAGTTGCTCAGCTGCAAATCACTGTGGAAGCATCACATACATTCACCTTACTGTACCTTGTCACTGTCTTCTGGCTAGTACTGAAGATATGATTTTGGACTAAATGGATCTTTGGCGAGAAGTAACATGAGCATTCTTAAATGCTAAAATGTGCAGCCAGCTGAATTTACTTCATACCAACAGCTGAAATGATGGCAATACTCAAACTTCATGGTCAGTTGGCAAACCTGGCTGGCCTAGATAAAGAGCATAGTAACAACTCATGGGAGAAAAGGAAAGCCCACAACTAAGTCAGTTTCATTCCTTTTTGATTTGAGGAAAATTTCTTTAGAAGCAAACGATCCGTAGTTATTCACAAGCAAAACTACAGGTAATTAAATATTTTTAGAGATTTAACATTCTTTTGTATTTTATTACATTAAATTATGTTAAAATATCACTAGGAATAAGTAATGCAGTAAGGGAAGGGAGTCAAATATCTTTTTACTGTGACAAGTGTGTTTACCTTAAAAGACAGATGAAAGTAATAAACAAGAATGTCATTTGTCTGCTGTATAGTTTCTTCCCACAAAGAATTTACTATTGAATTTCCAAAAATAGCCCTTCTTGAGAGAAGATTTCACTTTCATGTAACAATTCTTAGCCTAGTAGGACTAACTAGGTCTTAAATCACTATGGAAGAAATAGATTTTTATTTTGCTAATCAACCTTTTCCCCTTAAATTTAAAAATTAGAACCTCTCAACCTACAGTAATCCAAAAAGGTGGGATAAATCTGGTTACTTAACAGTTGTTTCACTATCTTATTGAAATTACTTATTTTCATAATTGTTTACTTTCTGTCTAGGTAATTCAACTAATATTAGAATAAATATATGTCAAATTAGAAATATTAGTTAGCACAAAAAAAAAAGAAGAAATGTATGCTGTATTTGTTTATAAATGAGAATGCTCTTCAGGAAAAAAGTAAGTAAAGACAAATCTTGTGAAATGTAATTTACTGCCGAAGGTACTGCACAATGATGGAAAAGAATTCAAGAGAGTTTACTGGCCTAAAATCAAATATAGTCATAAATATTTGGAACCAAGGGTTCAGCTTTTACCCTTTTTGGTAGTTGATATTTACATTATGCATGTACATTAGCTATTTTTTGTTCATATTTTATCTAATGCAAGCAAAACAGATTCTCAAAATGATCCCACCAATTTGTCAAAATTCAAACTGGTGCAGATGGTCATCTAGAGAAGCCTTTTGAAGAAAAAATATCTGCACAAAGATGGATTAAGAAAAAAAAAGGCACCTAGAAAGGGTAGTGCTCCCTTGCATGCTGCTGAATTTATAAACATTTAGATACAAAGTCACCCGATGCCTGCATTTCACTGATGAAATATGGGCAACATCACAGCTGCCATGGAGACCATCAGAAGGTGAGCTAGTGTGAAGGAAGACAGAAAAATAAGGAAACATAAATATTCTCAACAAAGCAAAGCTAGTCCTGAAGATAAGAGGAAACATTAAAAAAATGCAACTTGTTCATTTCAAATTGATTAACTGTTAAAAGGCCATTAATATTATCCATAACAAAAATATAAAACTGAAGGTAAGATACCTAGAAATATTTGACAGAGATGAAGAAAAAGATGGCCTTTTTCACTGTTAACACCGTAACAAAATTCTTTGTCTTTCCTAACGGATTTTGACAATTTGTTTTGCAGCCTGGGGAACTTTGGCACTAATGCCAAAACCAAAAGCAGCAAAACAGTCGAGAACCCATCACAGGTCAATGGGTAAAAATGTGTATTTTTCCTAAGTGTTAATTAAGTCTTCTTCAGTTTCCAACAGGTCTCTCTATGTCTATTAAGCTAGATGAAATAATGCAGTAGATAACTTTTTAAACCGATGCCTGCAATGCACTGCTCAGCATAGATTTGTCTTTCAAATGCAGTTCTACCAAATACTTCCAAATATTTTAAAATACTTTTAACTCTGAATATTTTCAAATACCTCAACAGGTATACCAAAAAGCCTCACTGTAGTTTTACTTCTTGCAACCGCAGCACATTCAAAACACCCCTCATATAGTGTCCCCACCAGTCAGTTACGTCAGCTCTGCGTACCACAGAACTGTTGCCAACTAGCTAGGAAGGCTGTAATGGAAAAATGAGCAGTAAGATGATATGGATGATATGCTTTATCCACTCTAATTTCCAGGCTAGAAAGGAGCAGCTAAAACAGAAGAGATACCCTCAGAACATTTCATACTATAGTAACAGTATTACTCATGCTGTTTGCATGAGTGAAGGGAAGATGGAGGAAATAAAATTTGCATACCTGTGCCACATCAATTTGGGAAAGGACTCTTTTGGCAGCATCTTTACCCCGGTTTCTTTTCTTCATTTCTTCCAAACTAACCTCATGGCTTGTTAATTCAGATTGTATTTTCTATTGGAAAAAAAAAAAAAAAAAGACATGAATAAGCAGGGTTTGATGAAAATATTTATGTTGTTAATATTATTTGGAACAGTTGATTTTAAAACATATTAAACAGAAGTACTACACTATATACAAGATCTTTAGAGGAAAGTATTCAAACAATTACTTGTTCACCACCCTGTAAATTATTCAGTTTAGTTTCTCTTGACCATTATAAAACCTTCTCCTGCTCAAACATATGTAACTCTGACAGTAATGACATAATCTTGCTAAGGAAATTGTGATTAAATTGTAGGCAAAAAAAATATAGATTTCTTTTATCTGAAGGAAAGCAACTATTATCATTGGGAAGAAAATTCAAAATTAATCATAGAAAAGAAAAATACAAATAGCAAAGTGATTTGCTTCACTTTCTTATTTCTTATTATTTCCACAGTATCATTAGTTGAGAGAAAACTGATCAAAGTATCCTGTATATATAAGAACATCTTCATCTCACAGAGCTGTATTATATCTAAAATAGTATATAATTTGTGGCATATTACTGACCAGAATCTGTGTTCAGTATCTGTAGATATCGTAAATGCATAATGACATATAGTTCATTAATACTCTAACTTAATCCATTTTCTAACACACAGTTCTGGTTATCACTTTCTGCAAAACCAGCATGCAATCAAATAATCACAAGAAAAATATCAGCCTTGTGGGTTCACCATAAATCAACCTTACACAAAACAATTAACTTAAGCAGCGCTGGCTAGTGCAATGTAATGGAAAAGAATTCCCATAATGTATATTGATGCAAGATAATTTAGGGAGATTCACATGTTTATGTCTAAATTGTTAGAAAATGAGAAACTGTTATTAGCAGTGTTACTAGACAAGTACTACTGAGAACGATTACCCTATGAAATAAAGACAAGGTATGTCCCCATCAGGAAAGGTATTTGAGGCCATTGTTCCTGCATGAAAATGTGATTTTAGATTTAATCTTTCTTTCCTATGGTATACAAGCATTTCTCAGATACACTAGAGACGAGCTATAAGTTCAAATATATGCACATGCATTTATCTTATACTACAGTAACTTGTAAAATGTGAAAACTGTGCAGTTCAAAAAAGACTATAAAGAATTTTCCAAATGAAGAAAAGGGGTTTTTAAATTACAATTTGATCCTTTAAAGTTTGATTATAAGAAAAAGTAAATATCTAGGTATTTTTAATAACATGTTATTATATAATATTATATGTTATTATATAATAACGTATGATATATGTTAATATCATATGTTAAGTACAAAGCTCTCTACACTGTATGTTGTCTACTTTATAGGGGTATTATATGGTTATAATGACTTATATAACATTATCATGTCTTGTATATAACAATACTAAAAGCAGTTTTTCACAATTTATGTTGGAAATGTATTAAAGTAAATTTTAAGAGAAAAAGACTTACGAAATACAGAAAATTATTAAGTAATTGCTAAATTTACTTGAGAAAATATATTTACAAGTCTAAACTATCTAGTGTTATTCAGAGAAAAAAAAAATTGTCTGAAGCAAAGCATTTGCAAAAGCAAAATGACCGACAGAAAGCTGTCAATTTAGATGAAATTTTTCATTTAAAATTATCATAATTGTTCATTTCTATTTTTCATATTGAGTATTCTGAGTTCTCCTTGTCAAGGCTATTTACTGAATGGCCAGTATTTGGAACCAATAACAGAATTTTTCTAGAGATTATATTTTAGTTTTGAGAAAACAAAGGCGATCAATTAAAAGGACAATGCAATACAAGGAGAGAAAGTTTATTAAATAGTTTATTTTGAAGTATTTCTTTTCTTCTTGTCTAAGTTTAAAGTTCCCCCCTTGAAGAGTACAAGAATTGTAACAAGATTATCTTCTGTGTTTGTGCAGCACACAGACGAAATTGGTGGTGATGACTGCGTTAGTGGGCTTCTGAAGCCAAATCATTCTTGGATGTCTTGGAAGTCAGAACTGTATATACAAGGATGAAGCAAGCCTGCATGTTAGAAAAATACACTGTATCACATCCAATATTTCAACTCTTTGCTTCTGCGCCTCATCAATTAACCCATTTTTGGTTGTATTTTCCAGTTTACTTTGTTGAACCTGAGGCACTCTGGAAAGCATATAATTGAACAGTTCTTATCTGAATAGGTCAGAACAGCACAGTACAGGTAAGAGTAGTGTTTAAGCAATTAGGTAGTGTGGGACATTGCACGGAGATTGCTCTATCTTCTTTTTTTTTTTTTAATTGCTCTGCAGGAGAGCTTTCGTCTAATGTTTGTTCTCTCTAATTCTGTATTTTGATGTCAGAGTAGGTGATAAAGAGTAAAAGCTTTGCAGCAAAAACTGCCTTAATTTAATTTCTAGAACATCACAATGTAAAGTAGTGTATGTAACTAAAAAATATCACTGTGCTTAAATTATTCTGTCCTACAGGTTAAGGATTTTCATTTTCCATCACTGGCATTTTTTTCAGGAAGTTTATTAATTTGTAATATATATATATATAAACTAAGATGTAAGTGTGTATATATGTATATAAAAACATAATTATATTTACCAGACCAAAGGCACTGATTATGTTTGTTTTCACAAGGACCACTTCTAGAGCAAAAGGATTTCAGTCCCAATGGCATGCAATACATTATTTTTCTCAATTACTAGTCTTAACTTTAAAAAGATGAACAATGAAATGCAGAGTCTTGCTATATTGACAGCAAAAAGCAGAGGATTGGCAGTGTAGCTAGTTCTTGGAAAAAGCTTTCCTATCTTGAATCAGAGAAAGGAAAGCCAAAAGAACCAACATGACTATTTGCCTCACTAGCTGCAATCTCATGCTTTGAAAACAGCATTTAGAAAAAAAGGTAATAGGGCATAGAAACAAACTCTATAACATTATTTGCAACAGAAAATTGAACTAGAAAGCTTGATTATATGTCACTTCGCATCAACACCTGCTACCATAATTAGAGAATCAGTCATCATCTTTACAAAAACCAAAGAAATGCCTATCAGCAATAATCAGCAAAATCATAACAATGCAAAGTAATTTGGGAAAAAAACCAACCAAGCCAAACCCCCAAGCTTCTGTATTTAATTAAAAAGAAGTGATTTATTCACAACCAAAGGATAAAAACACAAAACCATCATATACGTAGAACTAATATTGTGGAATAAGGACTGAAAAGACAAGATTAGGTGGGTTGTACACCTAATGTGCAAACATAGATTTTAGTATGAGTAATGCTGAAAAGACTACACTACAGAAACAGCTGACAGTTCCAGTTGATGTAGTATCAACAAGTTGAAAAAAAAATTTGAAAGATAGTCTGGAAAACACACTGGTGAAAATGCTTCCTCACGGCAGGTAAGGGATACCATTTTCCACCCCAGACCTGGGGGAAACCTCTCATCTCTCTTGTCTGCTCCTTAAGAAGGAAGAAGACTCTGTTGGTTGTGTTATTTCAGGAATGGGGCAAGGTCACAGGAGATGTGTATTATAGTGCACATTATCCTCCAAGACATCTTAATTTCATGTTGCCAGACCTCATTGTATTGTATTGTATGAGGAATTACTTTGCAGTCAATATTGACTATACCACCAAGATCAGCAAATTGATAAGTTCTCAAAAGCTGGATACATCCAGAAGAAGAAAGATACAAGTGATATGTATATTAACACATTCCAAGACGGGACAGAGAACCCTGATGTCACTTGAACTTAGAATAAGCAATGAATAGGTGAAATATTTCCTATGGGCATGCACTGTAATGAGAGTGGACAATTTACTCGTCTCAATTTGATTTATAAATTTCCACAAAAAATACACTAAACATAATGAATTATAGTTCATTAAACACCGCTACAGCAAAGGGATTAGGTTAAACCGAAGTTGCTAGAATTAACCACACTTCTTCCTTTTTTTCCTTCTGATTTCTTTTTCTCTTCAAAGTCCACTGCAGAAAAATATTCACTAAATTCCTGTTTACTAACTAAAAACCTGATTTATAAGACCCGTTCATGTACAAAAACGTTCTTTTCATTCTGTGACAAAAAAATGGCCAAATCCTTAAGGAGAAACATCCTGTTTTCTCCATGGGAAGCTTAATGAAAGACATCGAAAGGCTTTCTATTCTAAAGCAAAGATTTATGGAAACACAGGGTGATACGCTAGAGACAGGTAGTTCCTTAAAGAGAGGACACTTGGATCTCTTGGGTTATGCACAGTAAACAGAAAGACCTTTTGATCTCTCTCTCCGACCTTGCAAGGTTGGTCCTTTCCTCACAAGGTTTCTCTCCTGCCTAGCAACTTCCAGCGGCATCCCGAGGGACAGGCAGAATCTATGGCAGGTAGAAGTAGGTAACCCCTGAGGGCTGGCTGTCCCGCTGCCCCCTGCTCTCGCAGGTGCTCCTGCAGCGGCAGGCTGCACGCCCCAGCCCAGGGGTAATGTCCTTTTCTGTCCCACTGGGCTGCCAGAAGTTGCTCCCAGCTCAGCATCTTTCTTTGCTCTCAGACAGGTTCTCCCCCTGGTTTGGAGGACGCCAGAAAATAAATATTCTGCTCCCTTCTCATAGATGTTTTTAAGCAAAACATGCTCTGCAAGACATGGTCTACAAAATAAACAAAGCAGTTATGCTATCTTCTACTATACCCATGTTCACCTGTCCATATTCCACATCCTCCAACAAAATACATCAGGTAGTACTAGTGTTAGGCAACTGAATACTGTTTCATTCTCAAGAACTGAAAATTACATAGCCAGAGTTGTAAATTTTTCAGCAGTGAGTGGTGGATCTGAAGGCAAGGGCAATTACCTTAAGTTTCTTCCACTGTTTGTTCTAGGAAAACAAGGTCTAAATTTAGCCTAGAACATCACCTTTCTACTCTGGATTTCATTAAGATCTACTGCATAGAAAGGCCTGTACTTGACAGCAAGCCTATGAGTTTTGTAGTGGCACAGGAACATGGTATGACACGATTCAGGCGAAACGGTGAACTTCTAATTGTTCTCTGCTTTTTTGTATATTAATCCATTAGGAACTCAAATTATACTATATTACCTTCGTGATTAACGAGTCCTTCACATAACTCTTACACCAAAATTGCCTGGATATGAATTTGCAGATTTGGCTCTCTTGAGTTGCAGAGAACAGCCTGCCAGCTCTTCTTGGTGTATTAGGTTTTCTGATTTGTATTTCTCTAAATACTACTTAGCTAGCCTAACAGCTCTCAAGAATGGTTCTCACTTTAACCTCATTTTTGCTTATTTTTGTGACTGCTATCAATGCCTAAGGAGTCAGATCTCAGCCTAATATATGGAGAAAACAAAACATTTAGAGAGCATTCTGGTAAGTAAATCTTTATAAATTGAAAGATCATGATTCTAGCAGACATAAAAAACATATCTGAAACAATGCCAGAACTCTTAGTGGTTACCTTTGAAAACTCTGAAAGGATAAACAAAGTACCAGGAGATTAGAAAAATTAAGTTGAAGCACCCATCTTTAAAGGCATGAAAATAATATGTGCCAATGATGTCACACCTTTTGCAAAAAACGAAGAGCATATAATACATACAGAAGATGATGTTATAGCAGGAATGACATACAGGTTCAACAAGAACAGCATACTTAGTTTTGGACACTACTCTTCAAGAAAGACAAACTGAAGAGTCCACATGAGAAGACCAAATCATCAGAGGACAGAAACACGATTGACAAGGTAAGACTGAGTAAGCTGGACAAGACAAATGAAGTTTGCACAGCTAAAACACAGTTAATGCAGTGTTCAGATGCTATGAAGATGTGTAGAGTGTGAGAACCTGTATAGTACAGAAAACAGCATAGATATTAAAACTTAATACATAAAAAAAAAAAAAGCTTACATTTCTGAATAATGCTTATCAGCTATTCCCTCTTTGACCACTGATCTACGCATGGCTGAACAAAATAATTCTCACAATTTCCAGCAGAGGAAAAGTAAGTGTAAATACTTTTAACATTAGACATTTTACGAAGTAGACAATTGTGATTTCTTTGTCCCAAAATATTAGTCTGAAGGCAATGAAGCATGGCATTATTCTTGTCAAGTAACACATTGTACAACTGAATAACTCTGCCATCCTATCGTCACATTAACTTTGGTTTTGAACATAGGACAACAATATTTTAAAAACAGATTAATAACCATCTTCACTTAGAAAACAGTTAGGTGTGTAGTGCTTATCACTACAGAACTGATATTATTCCGTGAGTTCATTGAAAAGGCAAAGTCTATTTCTTTTGCTTTTCTCAGAAACACAATATTGTTGATTTATTCTCCACGTTGCATTTTACATAAGTCTACAGGGAGAACAACAGACAAGTGATTTGTCACATGCAGGTGAGAAATGAAATAAGTGTGTTTTCTGTCCCATAATATAAAACCCCCTATATAGTATCTCAGACTAAACAGAAGTACAAAGTGGAGATTCTCTCTCCCACCAGAAGTTATTTAATAACAAAGCTACAAATAACTATCTGAAAAATATTTTGTCATATAAATGTAATATTTTCAGTACAGATTTATTTTTTTCCTGTCAGTTAAAGAGTACTTGGAAAAAAGTCAGCAACTGGCAAATTCCTGTGATGATGACTTAATTCCCTGTATTTTCTTGGTAAATTTAGAGAAATTAAAGAGACTTCAGTTGGAATCATGAGACCAAGCTTGCAAACAAATAATCTTTCCTTCTGCAATACTGTTTTAGGCTTTACCTCATTCCAGCTTTTTTCATCATTACACCTTGAGGAATCGGAACTGATTTATCTGTGCGGTTGCTGTTAGATTGTTTTGTCTGAATACAGTATTTTTAGTTGTACTCAAAATGAGTTGAGTGGCAGTGGCTCCCTAGCATTAAATTCTCAGTGCCACATGGTGGAGTAAGAAGCACACAGAACTTGTATTCAAAAAATGATCCAAAGGAGAAGTTGAACAGCACATAACTCCCCTTTCTTTCTGTCAACTTTCTGAATAAACTAAACCGATCATTTAATTTAAAAAGAGGAGCTAAATAGAATTTTTTCTCAGATTCATTTCTGACCAGCTGAACCGAAGATTATTGCTCCTACCAAAGCTCTAAATGGATTTGAAGTTTTGAAGTTTACACACAGAGCTCCCAAACCCTCAACAGCTTTCTGATTATAAATTCTCCCGTATGTTCTTTTCGAAATGTGATACATATTGCTGAACAGTTTGCTAAATCCCTCAGCATGGATAAGCTGACCCCTGCCCAGAAACCACCACCATTGACTGAAAGATTCCCATTCCAGCTGTGCAGACACTATAGTAGGCTATCTTATATGAATGAACTGTTTTCTGCTCTACAAAAGAGCTGTGCCAGCAGAGGCTCCGCAGGCGATGTGGCCATTCAGTATGCGCCCATTCTGCTACCAGCTGGCGTTGCCATTCACTAAAGGAATGACTCAGGATATTTACCCGCATAAAACTGATTGTTTATTTCCTTTCCCTCTAAGGATTTTAAAGAACTTCACAACCAAACTTCAGAGAACTTCAGTATTCGCTTTAGTTCAGTTGAATTCAGTTGTTAATTAAGTTTTTTTCATTAGGTCCCACTGGCATCTTAAAATAAAAACATGAAAGGGAAAAACACAGCAGCCTCTATGCTGGTTTCCCACAGTGGATATAGTATAATCAGGTGAACTTGACATCAGACAATAAAATCTCAAGAACAAAAACAAGTTCTGCAAAAGCATTGAGCTGAAATTTTCCCATGAAAGTGTGCTAATTAACGTCGGTTGAGTTTTATGCTGCTTCTGGTGTTGAAGTTCTGAATTACTTCCTTTTACACAGTCTGTGATCATTGCCAATATTGTACCTGAGGACACACATAAACCAGAAGTGTCCATGGGAGATATGAAGCACCACTGAAAATTGCTACAAGGTAACGGTCCAAATACACCAGAAAAAAAATCACACTTTCATATAAAATTTTTGTTAATGTGTTAGAGTTATATAATTACAAAATGAGAAATTAAACTGATAAAACTTTAACAAATGCTGATTTGTATCCTATTTCATAAAAAAGTTGTTTACATTATTCACATTGCAAGGAAGGAGAAAAATAATTCAGGAGAGCCAGTGAATACCTAACATAGCTTAGGATTCAAACTGGAACAATAATTCATCTGAATGATCCTATTCTTATACTGATGTACTTTAGAAGCAAATAAATTAGAATCAGTTTCAAAATAAGACTGAATGCAAATACAATGCTGTTTTCTAAATATAACCTTTTAAAATCAGTCACACACACATAAAAATACCTGTATGCGCCTACAAACACACTTGCACTAGAAAAGCAACTGAAAGGTAAATCTATCTACATTTTAATTCAAAAGATACAGAAACTTTTATTTTTAAAGGACATAAAACATGATTTTCAGGGCTACATATATTCAGCTCAGAATATATTTAAGATCATCTAAGCTACTCCATACAAGACAGTCATTTTTTTACAGTGATTTAAAACTCTACAGGCATGCCAGAAAAAACACAATTGAATGCCTCTTCTAAAATCATTATAAAGCATTTGTTTTCAATTTCACTGTAGCTTTTTTTGTTTGGTTGTTTTTTTTGTAACCCGACTTCCTAAATTTAGGTGGAATTTACAGAAAAGTTGCTGTATATAATATTGTACACTGTTAATAATTTTATACCAGAGATATTTGTTTTATTTAATTTGTATTTTTACCATTTTAATGGTGCAGTAAAGCAGATGTTATAGAAGTAACAGTGAAAGAATAGAAATGAGAATTAGATGTACGATTTTATTTCAAAGGCTCAATAAACCATTTCTAAAGAATGGGAAAAGCTGTTTCAGTTGAACTTACATGAGCTGTAAAAACTGAAGTATAAGTACATTTATGTCCACATCATGAAATAATCAGCAATGTTGTCTATGGTTCAATAATTTAGTAACAATCCCTAGGCCACATAATCAACTTTGTAAGAGAGCCATCTAACAGTAGTGAAGATGATGAGTTTCTTCTTTCTAGGATGGGAACTGGATTTTAAAGACTCACATTGTCTACCTTTGTCATTTTGAAGTTACTGCATAGCCTCCCATGACATTTATAGTTCTTTACATCTTCTGGACAGGTATATAATATAAAACAGAAGGAAAATATGACTTTATTAGAAAATTAGCTTGAACTTCTCAAAGTAATCCTACCTAAAATTTACTTGCACTTTCATAATGATCATGTTGCACACAACCATTATTAATAGGAGGCTGAGGGACAATCAAACACTCTTTGGTTGATTGAGAAAACCAGTAAGCACATCAGTTCAAGCTGTATATAACGTACCTGTGCTTCCTGAGGGACCTGTGCAGCATCAACTCTGTCTGCTATGTAGGTTGTTAGCTGTTTGTCAATAGCAGCAAGAGACTCTTGGATTAAGCGGAGGGTTTTGTCAGTCTCCTGGGCAGACTGAATACTCTGTTCAAGACTTTTTTGTCTTCTCACAGCCTAAAAACAATGACAACTTTATCAACATTCACAGTAATAATGCATATAATACATTCCCCCCCCCCCCTTTTTTTTTCAAAAAATGCAGGCAAAGAACCAAAAATACTGCTCCTGACTTGTGTTCATCCACCTTTTTGTATGATAAGTTGCGCATCTTTTTGCCACCCATTCAGTTCTTTTTAGTGAGAAACAAACAAAGAAACCCCCAGATCTAAAAGAACGCAGGAGCCTGAAAAACCAATGCATGCGTTAAGGATTTCTATAGAGAGTGGAAGTTGGCAAAGCTGCATAATAAAACCATCCTGATAGCGCAGTCTTTCATTCTGAGGCATAGCGGTCCTCCTGGTCTTATTATATAGTTCAAGAGATTTTGTTTGCTGAGAATAGGGTTACTGTCATCACAATCCCATCCGAGACAATCCACTTCAGTAAGTGAGAGGGATAAAGACTCTCTTGAGAAGGAGCTCTCTTATTTGAAGTATAAATAGCTGTCTGGAACCAAGGCAATGCCTACTCTGGAAAAAAAAGAGATGGATCCTTGTCTTGTCTTGTCTGTGGATTTGCCCAATCTGTTATCACACTAAGCATAGTCTCTTTTACTCTAAGAAGTTGACTCTTGCTTCTACTCCACCATCAGTGCCACAGTGGATCGCCTACCACCACGTTTTCTACAATCCTTTTTTTGAGAAGGATGCTTTCCTTTCAAAGGAGCTTCCTTTATCGTTCAACAAATCAGACCAATAAATTCTCCTTCCAAGTTGTCCTTAAAACACACGTATATTTAAACACTTGACATAAACAAGGTAGCTTTAACTATTATTTGTAACAGTTTAATATGGTATTTACCAGGTAATAAATAACCTGGCACTTTCTTCCATTTGTCATTTTGTCCACCTGCGGACTCATATGTTACTTAGACTACAGCTTCTGCCTAGCAGAATTTCTGCTTTATGCAAAGCACATAGTAACTACCAACAATCTCAAATGCAATACAGTTTTTCTCTGTACAAGCTCAGCCATACTGCTGACCACAGAATAAAGTGACTTTCTTTGACATGAATCAAAGGAGGAGGGAGAAAGCAAGCACTCTTTAAATAACATTGCTAGGTGTCCTGCCATTTTTCAAGCCAAATCACCCTTTTTCTCTTTGGTGAGCCAGCTATACTTTAATTTGATTTCATAGCTATTATGAAACTCTTGCCTTGAACAAAAATATCTCTCAGCAACTCAGTGAGAATTCTTGATATATCTCTACCTTCTTCATGGAGCTCAGATTCTTACAGAGCTTCACATTTACCAAATGAAAAAGATTATTTTTTGCAAGTATTCTGGCTAGCTGTTTGAGTTAGTTAAAGGACAGGGATCCAAACAGTATTTACTATATTTGTGTTTGTAAGCTGCTTTGTGCTATTTCAAAACAGCTGATCAGGTAATCTTGTATCACTGCCAATTTCAGGAACCGTCTGTGGAACTGAGCAGCTTTACATATTGGACCCATGCTGGCAGTGTTAATGGAAGCACCTGAGCCACTAAGGTATTCTTACCCCACCAGATGAATCATTAAAACTGTGTAACTTCCCAGTACAGTACTAAGACTTGCTATTTAAATGACTTTTACCTTCATCTGATTTGAGAATGTGTATTACAACATTGGAGGGCTTTACAAAAAGGGACCACACCCTTACATCTGTGATCCTGAGTTTCAAATTTGTCCTTAAAACTCATATGTCAGTGCATGTGAAAATCTATATATGCATATTATTACAAGGCATGTGAAAGTGGAAATTTTATAGATCTATACTACAAAAATATTTTAATCTGTCATGTTCTGTCTTGGGGGGGTGGTGGTTTGGGGGCTTGGGTTTTTTTTCTCTGAAAGATTATGGTTGTTCTGTTCCTCTGTGGAAGAAATAGATGGTTTAACATCGCACTGTATAAATGGGTCTGAGGACGTAACAGGAAGCTCTAGCTCTGCTATCAGATCATAGTCCATAAAGCTGAAGGCTTTGGTCTCTAAAGGGAAGTGTCTGACAGTTAATTGCTAAATAGGAAATCTCAGGAAAATAACCAACTGTTTAATTATTTCTAAGCCAGTGAAATGTTGACAGCTGTCAAGGAAAATAAAAACAAACAAAAAATCTCCTGTTAGGCACTATCAGAATGAAATGAGAACAGAAAACATATCTATGGACTGAATTTTTTATTAAAGTCTCTACAGGTTTTCATAGATTTTTAGTTATTTTTTATGATTAAGCATAGCATTTAATTTCTATGTTATGGGGTATGGCATAAATCTGTTTAAGAACAATGGTAAATGCAGGAAATGGTAACACTGCATATTATCCATATAAAATGCCACATTAAGAGAAAGGCTGCATTGCGAGGTGATCAAATATCAGGAAAGCTGGAGGCGCTCAGTTACTTATGACTGTAGCTCATTCTTTGATGTTGAATTTTATAAAGCTATAGTTACAGACGTTGCCACTTTTTGCTTAAATACTACCTTTCATGTATTTAATGACATTAGTCATACATGCAGTTACCAAGATGCTGGCTACTGTTTTATGGTGAAAACCGAGTAGAGTTTTGTTGTTAAGGCAGTACTCAGTAGTCGTGCTGTGGGAGAAAACCTGAACAAAACCTTTCCGAAATTATAGTACTTTTACTACAGGGTGTATGTATTTATAATGCAGAAGCAAATTAATTAGTTAGCTTATAAGTTACAGCTCATGGAAAGGGGTCTGTTAAAAAAGGGCTCTTTTTTTTTTGGTTCAGTTGTAGTCTCTAATTATTGAGAAATGTTACCACAGTGTAAAGTTAAAAAGTAAGAACTTAGAAAACTTTAAATTTCCTTCTTAACTTGTTTAAATTACTTTAAAATTTAACCCAAATTCTTGGTGTTGTAACAGTTGTGTCTGAGATATATTACAATATCTCTGTACATTTTGCATCAAATGGTTAATGTGTTAATATCTGCTGTCTTTTTCAATCAGAGTGGATTAGTGTTTAAATATAGTGTCTAGTCAGGCAAACTAGAAACACCTTTTCTAACATTCAAGGCACTCATTTTGGGTCCAGGAATTTTTAATACCCTCCAAGCTGGAACTGATTCTTCTACTGCAAATTCTAGTAATTTTTCACAGTGTGTTTTTAACATAAGTGGCTACAAATATTTGACCTTTCAACCCCAAAGTGACTTTCATATTTGATCAGCTGTATTCCAAATCTGCAAACTATACAAAGGAGAATTTCTTTCTCTCTTTAGGTTACCGCTGCAGACAGATAGTGCCTCAGAGCTTGTAAAAGCAGCCCCCTTAGCAGCCTTAAAAGCAATCATGTGGAGATGGGGCATGAAGAATTCTTTCTCCTCTTGAGAAGAGAACAAAACAGAAAAATTGTGTGAAATGATGAATGTGTGCTCTTTGAAAGAAGCAAAGGGTAATCTGGAGGGGAGTCCTATAAGAAACTAAGAGACAGTCCCCAAGAATGAAAATTGAATCTAGTGTAAAGCCCATCTGAACAGTAATTTTATACAGTTTTTTGCAAGCATAGTCTCAAGGATACCTAGCTGACAGTTTTGAAGTTTGCTGGACAGGATGTTAATCACTTTCAGCACTACAGGGGATGATAGCCACTTGCAATATTAGCCCAAAGTTCTTCAGACAACAGTGGTTTTTAGGACCAATATATAGAGTTGTAAGTGAATTAGTCCTTGAAAAGTAAAGATAGGGTATATGTCGCTTATCGATCAGCCCAGATGTTCAACAGTAAGCTAAACACACTCAGTCTTTGTTAACTAAAGAAGATAAGGCATACAAACATAAAGCTGTTATCTGCCTTTAAAAATGAATCTCTATCTCAGTAGCAATGCTGTATTGTCTTGCAGCATCATTCATATGGCAGTGGTTTGGTTTGGTTGCTCTATTAGTAGTGAATAAATATTTCATGTATCAGTTTCTGCCCACGTGAGCTTATTGTCTTGATAATTACCTGCACAATTATTTAAATAAAAATAAATAACTTAACCACATTAGGATAGCCTATTAGTCTGTCTGAAGTAGAAGTGACCTTGAACACAAGCTGAATAGTGTTATGTGCCTGCAATGTATTTTTATGCAAGGAGAGTGCATGTTGTTTGGATTTCAACAGGGCTACACAATCAGCACAGAAAATTCAGTGCCAGGAATCTATGAAAAAAGGGTGTGAGACTTCAGTGGAAAAATTTATAAAACATTTTGTTGTAGAAAACATACAGTAAAGAAGTGGCATGACTGAGTCACTTGTGATTGAAATAGTTTCTTTACAGCTCTTATATTCATATACAGATCTCACCGTTAGTGTTTGACTACTAAATATCAGATCAAGCTTTCAAAGAAGGGGGAGGGCTTCCCTCTCCAGCTTTTTGCCTATATTTAAATTAAAATGGAAAGCAGTGAATACATTTCTAATAGATTTTGCTTATATACTCATCCAAATTGTTTCCAGAATATCACACAATATCTTCATGTTGTACTTTCCACATTTAACCCCTGCAGCTGGCATGAATTTTGATTTAATGCCTATTATTGTGAAGACTGAATAGTATTCTTCCATCACTCAGTAAGATTATTTGAAAGTCCTGTTTTCACACACTGGAAGCTCTCTGTATATTCCCAGTTTTCTCCTCCAAGTCAAGAAAAAACCAACAGATACCAAGTAGCAGAATCCCAGGGAATGTATCTGCTTTCAAACAGAAGTTAGATGAGAGAAAAAAAAAAAAAAAAAAACCCAACAGGTATACAGAAGGTTATGTCTACTTTTCCATTATGACACTGTCCAGCAATATGGGACTACATGAATGCCTGCACTGCACCAGAACTACCACCAGACAGTTAGTAGAGGCAACCAGGCTCTTTACCTCCCCAACCTTCAAGTTTAAGCTCAGAACAGCTGAGGACCCTTCCTTAAATTTTATTGTAGTGTTTTCACTTCCACTGTTTTCAAGAACGAGTACATTTCAAGCGCCATGAAAGAAGCAAAAATGTTACCATTGTCATGGTAGATTGTTACCATTCTAACACAGCTGCTTTCCAAAAATCTCTACTTGTGCATCGTTTCTGTCATTTAAACTGAGTAACTTTTGAATGTCTTTGTAGCTCATCTTTGAACATGTTCTGGTTCCCGTCATAAAGAGGGTCTCTGTGTGCTTTGCTAGGTCTTTCTCTAATAATTCCTTTCTGATCTTTACCAAGTACTGAGCTGACATCTTCCTGATATTTCTATTCATAACTCCAAGATCTTCCTACAGAAACAGTCAGCTCAAAAGTTACAATTTCATATATGAAGTCAGAAGTCCTCCATGAGTATCACTTTTCACGTATTTGCACTGAATACTTCTGTAATTTAACTGCCTTGTTACTCTGTCCTGTAAGGTTGTTCTGCATTTATTTAGAGTTTGTCCCCATCTTTGTTATTAGTACACTACTAGTAGTTGAACTATTTCCTTACATATCCTTTGGTTGTCTTAAAATTCTTTGGTGAAATTTTTTTGGTCCTGCCATCATACACATACACACACAGTTGTATTAGTATGCACACAAACGTATGTTAAATAAACTCCTAGTATTAAAAGTAAATATTCATGCACAAGTATCACAGTTTTGAATTGATTTACCAGCAAAAAAAGTACAATGTCCCTCCCACTAGTGGGATCTGTTAAAGAATTAGTAAAATTTTCTTCATGGTATCTGTGGCAAAGATTGCTAATTTAGCATATTGCTCAATTTGATTCTCCTTGTGCTCAACACATTTCTATATTGAAGTGCCTTTATAAAATCTTTCATTAATACAAAGACTCCTATTTATTGTTTAGCAAAGAATATATCTGTAAGAGAATGTTACTCATATGTAACTTTGAAAATAGTTTGCTTCTCAGTAAGAGTTTTGTCAGAGAAAGCATCTCTAAATATGCATTTGAAGATTAAGTCCATTAGATGGTCACTTCAATTTTGGAATTTCAGGGTTACCTATTGTACTGGTTTTGGCTGGGATGGAGTTAAGTTTCTTCACAGCAGCCTGTGTGTGCTCTGTTTTAGATTGGTGACCAAACCAGTCTCGATAACACAGGGATGTTTTAGCATTGCTGACCAGTGCTTGCACAGTGCCAAGGCCTTCCCTTCCTCACTCTGCCCCTCCCAGTGAGTAGGCTGGGGTAGGCAAGAGGCTGGGAAGGGACACGGCCAGGACAGCTGACCTGAAGTGACCAAAGGGATATTCTGTACCACACAGAGTCATGCTCAGCAATAAAAGGCAGGGCGGGAGGAAGTTTTTCCAAAATTGACATTGCTCGGGGACTGGCTGGGCATTAGTGTCCTGGTGGTGAGCAATTGGTTTTGCATCACTTGCTTTTTCCCTTTTTTTTCTTTCACTTATTAAATTGTCTTTATCTCAATCCACGAGTTTTCTTGTGTTTCCCTTTCCAATACTCTCCCCCAGTGCACTAGCAGACGTGAGGAGGGAGTGAGCAGCTATGTGGTGCTTTGCTACCTGCCGGAGTTAGCCCACCACATCTACACAAACTGTCCACTTCTAAAATAACTCTTTGTGTACTGTTTAGGAACTATACCAACAAAATAACTTTTTTTTTTTTTTTTTTTAAAACAGTGCTAGAGTGTCAGCTGTTTAATGGGAGGACAGGTCAATTATTAACTATACCTCCTGCTGAAGTTCTTCCCATCGAGTATTGAACTTCTCAAGTTTCTCATTGATCAATTCATCCAAGATTCCACCATCAGTTAAAGTCTGAGCCAATTCCCGAATCTGATTGCGATTATCTTCTGGATGTCTCATTAAACGTTCCAAAGACTGAAAGAAGGTCAAAAAAGTAGTTTGTTTTCCTTTCTGCAAATAAGATTCTACAGAGCAATCACAATCCCCCTTAAAACTGTAAGAAACTTCACATTTCATACACAATAAAAGTAGACAGAAAAGATAAAATTATCAGTGTCCCATGACTTGACAACAAATGTTCTGTACTACTTACTACTGAAAACAAAGAAAGATTTTTCACAAAGCAGTTAAATTGTCTGCTTGATTTTAAGAATGTGGACTATGCCCAATGAGTTCAGTGGGAGTATTTGTGTACTTAAAAATAAAAAATTTGCTTGAGTATCTGAATGGACGAAGTTCAACAGCAAAAATGCATTATCAGTGTAAAATTTTGTATTTTGATCCACTAAGAGTATTAACTTAATTTCTACAAATTTGAAAGGTTCCATGAATAAAAATTATGTAATAATAAACAGTGTTACAGTGCTAGAATGACAGCTTGCTCTCTCTGAAGTCTTCAACATCTTTTCGACTGGCTGAAGTGAGGCCATGGTTTTTAAGAACATGTATTTTATTGTCACCAAAGATTGTCTATGACATCAGGCATAACACATTTAATTACTCTGTTTCACTTAGGTGGATTCAAATTCAAAATCTCATTTGTTGAATCAGGTGAGAACATACGACTTTCCAAATATTCTGCATCATGCTCATGTATAAAGTTGATTCATAGACTGTTTTGATTGTAATGTGTGCTTTACAATTTATCAATAGATATGATTTGATATTATTTAAGTCAGCACTTACATCTAGAGACTCAGAAATCTCTTCTGCACCTCCCTGGATATTTTCAGTTGCCTTGAGTTTCAGTTCAATCTCATTCAACCATTTATTTTCTGCATCCAAATAAGACAATAATTCACGCCAACATGCCCATACCTCCTGATGGAGAAAAAAAATTTTATTGAGCTGGAAATTCTCACAGCTAACTTTCACTTATTAAAACTTTGAAAACATTGCAGGCTTCATCCCCAAAACAACATGGTTGATATCTGATGGTTACGGTGCCGTACAGATGATTTTTTTCTCAGTATTTATATGTTCCAAATAAATGTAACACACAACCAAAACATTTTGATTAAACAGAGGAAAACCACAGAAGATAACATGAAAAACTGAACGCTTCTGCAAAACACTACTTGAATCTTCTGTCTCATGAATTATCCACTTTATATGCTTTTCTGAAAAATTTTCTTGTAATATATAAATACACAAATTATCAGAATTTTTAAAGACTCGTGTTAGAAGTTTATGTCTTTATTACCAGATGTAGTTAGGTTGCTTATACATTCTGTGTATTAATTACTTAAAGCACAGATTCATAAAATGTCTAAAAACACAGCTTTCAAGAATTCTGACTGAAATCTCTATGGAAATTATTTCTAAACCACATTTAGTGCAATTTATAGACCACTTAAGTGCTAGAGTACTAAACATAAAGTTGTAAAATGAAATTATGTTCTTATTCTCCTGCAATTAAATTATTGTCTAATATTTTATTTTTACAGTGTCTGAAGATACTTAAATAAGCAGATAAAAATGGCACTTTACACACAAGCAAAACATTTAAACTTTCCATAAATCATCTTTTCATTGTTCCTTTTTTGTTAGTAGAAGTTAAACCAATTTTATTGAGATGATTAGGCTGTTTGTAGATCGTTTCCCAGAATGCTGTTCACCTCACCTAACTTTTGGTCATATCAAATATAAGTGCCTGGTCTAGGAGGATGTTATAGAGGGATATTACCACACAACCACAACAACATCAATGATCAGGGGAAATATAGATTACCAGATTAGACTACACACCTAATATTCCACAGTGAAATATAGAGGAGATAAATTTTATCCAGGTAAATAATTGTCCTGTATGAAGTCAGTTATTGTAAATTAGTTCACAACAAAAAATCATACCTAATTCACTGTGACCACTCTGCAATATGCAAACAGTGATATGGCAAGAATCTGTAATGGAGTTGGCCAAAATGGCAGGGTCAGCTCAAAATGCATGAGACATATTCAACTTGCCAGCAGATCAAATGCTGTTCCTATGCTGAGATAACACCACCTGCCCAGCTTCAGGGCCATTTAATCAAAATCCTTAGCCATGGAAGAAAGAAGCCTAGAGGAGCTGGTGAAGACAACGTCACAGCGTTGCTACAGAAGCCGGATACTTGGCTTAATATCAGGAGGTATAAGAGCCCTGAGCAGCCACTGCTGTCTCCCACCTAAAAGCCATGTCTGAGGCTTCTCTTTTAATATGACTCTCCAATATGCATGATTCTCAGAAAGATTTAGGTATATGGCTCATACCATGTGGTATTTGGTATATGACTCATAAAGTGAGGAATGCCCTGGGCTACTCATGATCCTATATGATAATACATCTTTGTTCTCTACCTTACTTTTGCAGCTAGAAGGGCTATAAATATAATAACTGACAAGATAGCCAACCTCCAAAGTTTTGCACTTTCCATTCAGTCTGCTGCAGAGTCGCTGGTAGCTGGTAATTAGAACATCAAGCTCCTTTTTCAAAGCCTCATGAGCTGCAGGTGGAGCCTTTGCTATGAAATTATTCACAGAATCAGTAATAAGCTTCACTTTCACTTCTTTCTGCATGGCTTCTTCCTTTGCCCTCTGGGAAAAAAAAAAAAAAAAAAAGTTGTAGTCCTGATTTAAGAAGGAAACTTATTTCTAATAAATCTGTTAGAATTCTCTCTGACAGAATTCTGTCAGAGGGAAAAAAACCCCAAACAATGTCACAAAAAAAAAAAAACAAACCCAAACCAAAAAAACCCCAACAAGAGCTATTTAATTCCCAGACGTTCTGACATAAACTTGAATGCATCCAAAAATCTTCTTTTTTCATTTTGTTGCCAATACATGATACTCAATAGAATTTAACATCTTCTCACGACTATTTAGTTTTCTGGAACTCTCAGAATAGTAAAACATTTCAGTATTTTTTTTTTTTCCCAAGAAAAGGTCCAAATACCTTTGCCATGATACCTTATGAACCACAAATGTCAAAAAACCCCTGCTGTTTACAAATTCAAGTACCCAGGTTTAAAGTACAATCACAACCAGCAAGACAGAAAAAAAGGAAAATAGTTCTGACTGATTTTCCTCCCCTTGCCACTGTCATTAACCTGCATTTAAAGAGAAATTCAGAAAATAATTTTTCCCCAGTGTATCTTTCACACTTTTATCAGAGCATTAATGTTGATTTCATTCTCTCCCTTTATGGAGACAGAAAAATCAGCACCATTATTCACCGCCAGTGAACATTAACCTAATGTGAAGAGAGGAGAAAGTGAAAAGGGAGCATCCTCCTAAACAGCACTTTTTGTGTTAGATCCTAGGCAGAGAAGTTTTCACAAAGGACAGACGTAGGAAATATAAAGATCTGAGAGACACAGAGAACCACAAATGGGTGATGAATTAAAACCAATAATTAACAAAACATATGTAACTGATCTGGAACCACCAACCTGCCACCTTTTCCCTGTTTTAGCCTATGTAACCACAACAACTGATAATCCAATTCTCAACTTCCTTCCTCCACTTTTTGCTACTCTCCCTTGTTACGCCATCTCATTAATAAGATACAAGACTGCCCTACCGAGCATTGTTTCCCCTGAATGCTTACAATGGGACGGTGTCTATGACTGGAGTCATATCACTTCTGGAAACAGAGTGATGGTATACATAGTGTCATCAGTGTGTACCGGTCTTCACAGGAATTTAAGTGAGAGCTCCCCTTGGCCTGAAAACATTAAAACAAAACCTTGTTCCCAACAACTTTCATTCTCTCTGGGTCTGAGGAAGGCCATGCACCAGAATAACTGGGATCAGGCTGCCATTGCCCGAGAAAGTTCACTAGGTTGCTCTTGGCTTTCCTCTTCCCTAGCTGTGGGAATAAACGGGCTGCAGGAGGAACAAAGAGTTCTGGTGCAGATTTTGCCTGTTGTGTGACAGGAGAGGTGGCTACAAGCCACGATGGGAAGGATCATCAGGAGCAAGTGAAGGGATGCAGACAAATGATCTGGTTAGCTGCCTAAGCCGAGGTGCCACAGTCTGAACATACCTGTACTTCAGCTGGAAGTACATAGAATATTCACTAGGAAATCCATAATGAGGGTTGTGTCTAAAACAATACATTTTACCTGTTTTACTATGCAGTGCAATGTATAAATTTGAGTTTTGTTATTTAATTACTAAAAAAATGAACTATATCTCTAGAGCAGATGTTTACTTTTGATACATTTGTCTCATTTACAATGAATCGAACTTGTTCCATGTATTGCCATATATTCTGCATATTCTGACTGACATCAAGTAACTTTTATCAGTGAATAAAGAGATCATCAGCTGCATGGTCAGATACTCTCAAACACTGGAAAAACCCTATGGACAGTGAAGACTTTGCAAACAAGTGTTGGATAGATTGTTCAGGCCATATCTGACTTCCTGAATAGCACAGGCCAAACAATTCACCTATGAATTAAAAATCAAGCCCACATCCAGTGGCTGAGCAAGAGTATATTTGAGCATGTATCACAAATTAGTGGTTTTGTCCAAAGGCCATATTCACCCCACATAAAAGAAACATTATTTACTTGAGACCAAAATATGCTGTTCCCATATTACCATATAAAAGAAATAATAAATCATGCATACTTAGTACATACCAACATGCATCCTGAAGTCCTAAATATTTTTTTTTTCTCTCTCTAACATAAAGAGAAGACATAAAACTGATTTTACTCTATCAGTTAACTGCTGCTGACACCCGATTCTTAGGAATTATTCCTTAAGGAAAAGAATGTTGAAGCTGCATCAAAATCACGTAGTCAATAAGGCAAAGAGAAAAAAAAAAAAAAAAAGCAATGCAGTATTGTGAAAGATTAAATATCTTCCACAATATTCTGAATAGGAATTACTTCAAGCTGCCCACTGCTTTAAATTTTAGGCTAACAAGTAGATCTCAAAGTCACCTTTCTAAAAGAAAGCTTCAAAAAGAACTTTAAATACAGCTGAAGGAATTAGTTCATCTTTTACCTTCAGTTCCTCAACAGCTCTCTGTAATTCATCAGGTGTTTTATACTCAAAATCTCTTTCCAGATATTCTTCCTCAGCTTGTGTTATCCATTCGTGCATCTCCGACAAATCTTTTCTGAGACTCACAGTCTTATCCAAACCACCTTTTAATGCTGCCTTTTTAGCATAGGCCTTTAAGAAAGAAAACATTACATGGTACTTGAAGCAAGGCTTGACAAAGTATGAACTTGACAGTATTTCAACATGAAAAGAACCAAATTAAATCCTATACTAACAATATTGCTGTAATAAGGCAGATGTTAACAAATAATTAGATAGATATTAATAACAGGTAATCGAGAAAGTATTACACATGTGTACACATCCTTGTTTTGGTGAGTCATTGATATGCAGAATGAGTTTTCAATGATCCTAGAAGAAGACTCTACACCATTTGCTGAGGTCATCAGAAAACAAATCTGAAAAAAAATCACCCAGAGACTATCTTCTAAAAGATATAAAAAGAACCACCACGGGAGACCTTGAAAGTGCATCCAAGGATAAAACCAGAGGCTCTTGAGCTATAAAGTAAGATAACCTTCTAACCAGTTTGAATGCAACTTGCTAGAGAATAAAGTAATATGCATATTTTCTTCCACTGATGAAATTATTATTGAATCTCTCAGAAAGGTGGATATTCTAAAAATAGGTAAGTAAAGAAAGAATCTCCTTTTTTTTTTTTTTCTTTCTGGAAGAAACTACTTATCTTAAAGGGAAAAATATTTTTGTCAAATCCTTTGCCAATCACTATATAGGGGTCATATAACTTATGTTATATAGATCACATACAGAACTAGAACTAGATGATATTTACGGTCCTTCCATGCCAAACCATTCTATGATTCTATGAATTGTGCATCAGCCTATCAAAATTGTCCATAACCTATTGAGCCATTGGCTGAGCCATCTTTCAATGGTATAAAGAAATTTGCAACAAAACCAGTTAGTTGCACTGGTGCCATTTTTCAGTGTTGGGCTTGCAGAGCTAACCACTCCAACACCCTGCACTGTGATGCTACTTCAGTGTTATTTTCAGTAACATCAGGAGGAATTCTGTCTTAGTATTTGGTCCTAGTTTCTGACTGTTACTGGTTTCTTTACTCATCCTTGAGGACGTGGTGTTAAACATAAATGTTGTTCTACATAAATGTTGTTTTACAGAATAAAACATATTAATAAAAAGGTGATGTCCAACAAGTATAAAAGCAGAACCATAAGTGGCCCTGCAAAATTGCCTCTTCCTCACTCACAGCACCAGAAGAGAGGGTAATCTCCCATCACCTGGAAAGAGTATGTGAATGCCAATTGTTAGTTCTCACAGTCCAATTAACTGCATGTATATCAACTCAAGCCAACTTTTCCAAATCCTTTCAAGAAATCCCCACAGACCAAACTGATTTTTATATTTACTACTCATGTGTTTTAATAGCTATCACTGAAGAAGTTGTGTTAGAAATGCCCACTAAGAGGCAATAATTTGTGCTGTGTATTGAATGGAACTATTACAGGCAGATTTTCAAGGAAGTCAGAAGAAAACTGTTACAGACTTCTAAACTTATAGGGCATTACTTGAAATTTCTGCAAGAGAAGTGCAAAGACATCCAACTTATTAATATTACAAAAATAAGCAATTAAAAACTCCACATTAGTTGAAGGGGAAAGACTACAGAACTGCATCAATAAAATGTCTTACAAATTTCAAAGATCAACTTCTTTGATAATTTTACCAGAAAAATAGACAGAGGCTATTTTTCACGTCTAAAGTTAAGAATAGTAACTTTAGAAAACAGCAGACCACCTTGAAAGGTAATAGTTTTACTATTATGGAGATATATGTTTAAAAAGGTGGACAACAGAATGAGCAAATAGAAAAAAAAGTAAAAGTAATACAACATGAAAGATGTTTCCTTTGAACTGTCATAAAGAATGAGAATCCAAATGCCAGTAATGAAATAATAGTAATTTTCAGTTTTCTTAATCTGTAAAATTATTTATTAAGAATGTCTTTATTAAAATAAAAGAATTGTCCTTTCCTGTTATGCTCCATTCTCTCAAATTCATGTGATCATTGGAGACTGTAATTTACACATATGTATATGTGTACATGCTCTTAATTACAAGTTATTGCATTCTGAACTCTTCACTGCTTTAGTGTCTTATTGCATCTAGAGTAATGACACATGAGTACAATGACACAAAAGAAAATGTAACACTAAATACAGAACTTGATTTTTTGGCAAATGCCTATATCCACTTTCAGAAAGCTAGTTTTGCAGGAGGCATAAATTACGTTGTTGTTAAGATCTAAGATATTAGTATATAACTTTGTTATAAAAATAGTAAGATATTGTATTATAATATAAAGAAATATCCATGCATTGCTACATGCAAAATAAAATTTCTAAACCAGAAGTTTAATTAATGTGAACCAAATATGTCTAAATTCAGTTTTGTATCTACTGGATATGCACAGAAGGACAAATTCTGCCAATGAGAGACCTGATTATTAATTTAAAATGAACCAGTCACTGCAGGATACTTGATACCTGTTGGCAAATGTGTTCCCATTGAACATTGAGATCCTTTAGTTCTGTCTCTATTCTGGAAGCAAATTCTGGCTCTGCTTCACTCTTCATTTTCTTCCCAACCTCATTAACACTGTTCAAACTGGGCTGGATTGTCTGGATATCATTTACTAAAGCCTGAAGGAATAGCAGAAGATTAGGCAAGCAGCATTCACGCAAATTTTCAGATATGCTATCCCTATCAAAATGTATCTACATCAGATTCTGACATGTCTTTGGTCCAAATCTCCAGTCAAATGAGCACAAGTAACAGACTTAACTATGAAAATAAATAAAAAATGAATGAGCAGCTGTGATGTGGTAAGCTGTGCTATATCAGATATAGTTTTTCTAAATATATATTATGTAAGTTTCAAGTGTTATCTATATACTATATATATACACATATATAATTATAGTCATATCTTATATCTATTACAATGCCTAGATCTTTTTTTTCACATTTGTGAAAGAGCATCCCATCATAATGGTGGACAATTATTGGTCAAGCCATATTATTAACTATGCCAGCATTACCCTTGGGTTGGTAATTCATCTGATAACTTTCTTAAAATTATTTGAGTGGTGATATTCTCTGGTTATGTCTATTTATTAGAATTTTATTTGTGCTTGAATATTATTTAAGCCCTGAGGCAGTTCTGAATTGCCACTTCCAATTTTATTTCCTAAGGCCTTCAATGCTGCAGATGTTACCTGGGCTTCCTACACAGTGGAAAAGGCTGGAAGTGTAAACACATAAAAGATGATTAAGATTTTGGTAGCTTTGTTATATATTTGACAGTAATGGCTAATATTTGCGTAAACTCTTCATAAATTCACGTGACAGAGTCTAAAGGAGTTACGTGTAACTTACTACTCTGTGGAGATAACAGTTGTCCTATATAATTTACAACCATTTTTTATTTAAATAAGGGGTAAGAGAGAAAGTCTAAGGAGCTTGTAGTTCTGTAAGATCAATATGTATGTTTCATAATATTTACACATCCTGCCAGAACATTTACAGAACTTGTAAATTCCACTCAACATATAGACAGGCACTATCATGGATTACAAGATTCACTGCACTTACACACTCTGTTGGGACAGGCAGAAGAATTTGTAAACCCTGTGATGGAAATATCAATACTTCATGATGCTTTAAAACTCTGCTGGGACAAAATCCTAGAACTCATAAGCTTAGTGAAAAAAAATGGGTATAACTCACAACACCTGCGAGTTCTTTTGGTATAGTCAGAAAAGCTTGTAAATCATGTGTGAATAATAGATACAGAAAAAAATCTTCTGTATGGATTATACAGCTTATAACAAATACACATGCAATGTTTGTAAACTCAACAAAGTAAATAAACACTTATCTTAAGAGGCTAACATTATTTGCTGCAAGTACCCAGTTTTGCTCCTGCTATGAATACATAATGATACAGTCACTGTATGCCTCTTCTCTGTATTAAAGTTTCCAATTTTTTAACAGAATTTTCATTCAAACCCAGGAAATGCAGGAGGTTCAAATACGCTGCAGAAGACAGCCCCCTTACAACATGAATTTATTTTTAGGAACAATAATAATTTGTGTAACTTCTACATAAGCTAGGCACATACAGAATAATTGAATAATTGCCAAGCAGGCAGGTAATACTCACTGTACATTGCTCAAGTTGCTTTTCTAGTGCTTCTGAATCACCAAGGGCAGGCCACTCTTCCTTCAGAAAAACATCCACTTCAGCCATCCACTTCTTCAGTGTTTTAGTGTCATTCTGTTTATTAAAAAGACATTTTATTGCATCACACAGAACCTGACTGGCAATAGTGCAATTCATCCCAGTACTATGACTAAAACTCATTGCACTGTAATTTCAAGATTATTGAACTGTCTAAAAAATACAAACACGGCAAACAAGAAAAACCAATTTGATCTGCGACTGTGACCATTTCTGCCCAAGTTTAATGTGTCTACAAGCGGGCAACTTTCTGGCTTTCAAGTTTATGCCTTCCAGAAACTATATGTGTTTAGATGCTGCATGTGTGTTCATTGGTTCCTTGTATGGCTTCAGACTACTCATACTTGGCAATTAATTCAGGCTCACCTATCAAACCCTCCTGTGCTTCAATTTAAATTTCAGGCCTTTTTTGGAAGTTGCATATTCTACTGCCTATTTCTCTACCAGAACACAACACAGAAGAACTCCCTTACTACTCAGAATGAAAGAAAGAAATTGCAACTGAAACAGTTATTGAAACAGATTCCCTTCAGAAACTAAAATCAAATAATGGCTCAATAAGTCGTTTCAGAGACTGATTCTCAGTTACTGTTTCTAGCACTAGAGTCTTTGTAATCAGTAATTTGCTTTCTATAGTCTTTAACTAACCCTTGCAATTAATAAAAAAAGCTGAACATCAAATGCTTGTAAAGAAGGAACCCTACCAGTCCCAGGCAACATTACATAGATAATGCCTTGAAAGTTAGAATGAAATTTAAAAAATGTCACTTAAAATGACCTTAAAATGCCACCTTGGCTAAACAATTAGATGCACATGTTAAAATAAAAATTATAAATGCCAAAAATTTGAAAGGCAAATTATAATGCATTTGTTCATCAAACTGTTTTCAGTACCAGTGAAGTACATATTGATACTATATTCTGAATGCAAAGCTGAATTAAAGCACAAAAAAGAACATTTCATTAGAATACAGACTGTGCCCTAAACTGTGTACAAATATGCCTTAACAACTATTACAAGATAGATAACCAAAGGGAGTATTTTCCTAATGTGCTTGATATATTTAATAACAACAGGCTGCCATGGAAAATGAACTGAATGAATAAAAATAATCATACAGAAATTATCAGTACACTTCAGAATGGCAATTACCAAAACACTGTTGAAGTATGTACTGTGCATTTCATTCTCAGTCAGTAAAAATAGTTCAGAACCATATTTCATGATGAAACTTTAATACCTTTACATGAATACTTTAAGTATAGTTCATTAAGGCTGCAAAATGTAGATCTGATGGGATTTACGTAAAAAGGAATCAGTCTCCAGCTACCAGTGAAGACTGAATTTATGACTTGCATTTTGAATCAGACTGTAGATGCATTTTATTTATCGACACTGATTTCATCGTATCCCATGCTGACACATTCCATAAATTGCAACAGCTAAAGCAATCACCTGGAAGATTAGTCATTCAAGGAGTTGGAAAGACAATGACTTTTATACTAACTGTGTACTACAGTGACTTCAGCAATAAGTATAAAGGCTAAGATTTGTATGCAAGTATAGCTCACACAGCTTTAAAAATACATGCTCTACAGAGCATGGTCATGATGTTCAGGACTTTCTCCTTTTAAGAGCAGTGGGGGAACCTCTAAACCTCTACCCAGAAAATGCAGGGAAAAAAAACAAGACCAAAGTTTTAATTTCTCAAGCAAATTCTGTTTTATGCAATTGCAAATATTTCATTATATTACTGATAAAAGCACTTTCTACCTTTCCCATTTATATTGGATTTATGTGGCAACATTTTGGTAGCAGGGATGGCCTCTGTGAGGAGAGGCCAGGTGCTGCCCTGTGCTGGAGACAGTTGGTTCCAGCTGCCTCCAATGGACCCACCACAGGACACAGCTGATCCCATGGTCAGCTAGTGACTCCCCTGTGATAATATAGTTAAGAAAGGGCAAAAATACCAGGCATGCAGAGGAGCAGAGAAAAAAACAGTGAGACACAGCCCTGCAGATACCAAGGTGAGTGAAGGAGGAGGGGGAAGAGGTGCTCCAGCTTCCGGAGCAGAGATTCCCCTGCAGTCCATGGTAAAGACCACGGTGGCACAGATTGTCCCCCTGCAGCCCATGGAGGTCCATAGTGGAGCAGATATCCACCTGCAGCTCATGGAGGACTGCCCACTGGAGCAGCTGAAGTGCCCTAAAGGAAGCTGCAGCCTGTACAGAGTCCCATGCAGGAGCAGGTATTTCCTGAAAGACTGCAGCCCATGGGAGGACCCATGCTGCAGTAAAGGAAAAGAGTGAGGAGGAGGAGGGAGCAGCAGAGAGGAGCTGTTATGGACTGACCGCACATCCCATTCCCCATCCCACTGTGCCCCTTGGCAGGAGAGGAGACAAGAGTAAAGCAATGGAGCGCAGACGAGGAAAAAGAGGGAAGGGGAGAGGTGGTGTTTTAATTTTTGTCTTTGTTTCTTACTACCCAAATCTATTTCAATTTTCCCCAAGTTGTGTCTGTTTTGCCTATGATGGTAACTGGTAAGTGATCTCCCTGTCTTTATCTCAATCCAAGAGATTTTCCATCCTATCTTCTCCCCCTGTCCTGCTGAGGACAGGGAGTGAGAGAGCAGCCGGAGCATCTGGCTGGTGGCCAAGGTTATCCCACCATACCATTAACCTTCACTTCATTGCCAGCTTCAAACATCAGAGATGTAGCTATGGAGCCACAGTTACAATTTAGAGCAATGTGGCATTTCAGTAGCTAGATTATAAATAGTAGTGATAAAATGCTTCCTCCTTTTTTGGTCCATTTTGCTTATCTAAAAACTGATGAAGAGTAACAAAATAATGAGTACTTTTTTATCTTCTCTAAAAAGTTTGGTTTTGGTTTGTAGGTTTGTTTTTTTTTTTTTAACAAAAGCAGAAGTGTAAGAATACTTTGACAGAAAATTTATTTCTGACCAGACAACTCTATTGAATTAAGCTGAAAATAACAATTACAGTCCATATGCTATTGTATTACAATTCACAACATGGAGCTAATCATGTATCATGTTCTACTACCAGCAAACCAAAGCCAAGGACAGAAATATTTGATGTTGTAAATAGAAATAGAGAGACAACACTGAGAAGAAACACACTTTGAGAACACAGCTTTGAGTAAGGCTGCAGGACCTCAACCTTCAGAATTTTCTTTGCAATATCCCCCCTGAGTATGCAAGTGTTCATTTGCATGGGGATGAGGAGAGAAAAAAATTAAAAATAGTTTCTCCACTTTTGTGACTGGTTGTTCTGAATTCCTCTGAAACCTTTCCCTTGAAATTATATAGAAATGGAACAGGAATATGTTAAAAATAGACTTATTTTAAATCTTATAACATCTAAGTCATAGACATTACATGTAATGCCAATACATGTGATTTATAAATAAGTATAAATAGAGATCCTCACAACGAGAGAAACAATGTAAGGTTCCAATGCTGTCATTCTAAAAACGTGAAATTCATACAATTGTGTAAGTCATACACACTTCTGCTTTCTGGCAGCTGCTGCCAAGTTACTACCATATTACAAATGACTTTAATTATGTAACTGAATCCATTAAAGTCAGTATGGTTACAGCTACTTCTGCTGCATGAAAAAGTACTTCAGCTACCTTGAAAAAGTAAGTAGAGGAATATTAGCAGCACTTTCACTGAAATCAAAGTTAAGTTTTGCTATTGAAACAACATAGGTAGAAACAGCCACAAAATCAGAATTCAAAGTAAAATCTTGGACCTGCCATAATCAAGCAAACATTTTAATACATTTTATGTGCTCCTTTGATATTTCACATTGGTGTTACTTTCTTGAGGTGTATAAATGCATTCTGTGCTAGTCTCACAGCCACAAGCGACCACATAGTAGTTGAGGCTGAAAAAGTTTGGTTAACCTGGAATCGCTGGAGTTTGGTCATAAGCTCCTCAAGTTTCTGGCAATGTTCCACCAGCTGCGCTGATAATTTCTTCCAGCGGCCAAGGATCACCTCAATTTCCGATCGATATCTTTGGCTGACTTCTGCAGGGGCTTTCCTGGACATGTCTTCCACAGTTGTGCTGAGATAGTTCAGGCCTTTTTGCTGCTCTTGCAGAGAACTTTGTAGGGCCTACGAATGAGAAGCAAACAGTATTCCGATTCATGTGTTGGGCAATTCTCTTTGTTTCACAAACATAGGTGAGACTGCTGAAGAAAGGACTGAAAACTAAAAACGTAGGTCACCTTTGCTAAAATATCCAATGACGTATTCTACTGAGCAATTTGGAATTGCTTCTCTCACACAAACTACAAAGTAGATCTTTTAGCTGAACACCAGAGGTGTTTATACTTGTTAACAGAGGTGATCCACACACACTTCATTGATTTGAGATAGGAATTTACTATGGCCCTAATGATTACACTTTCAAAAGAATCAGACTATATGTGGAGAAAAAGAATAAACTTAGAGCTGCTTCTATAATTCAAAGTTTTTGATAACTTCTCAAAACTTTTGCAATTCTTAGCCCAAATTTGCTGCACCTAACTTTTTTTCTGTATTCTACTTTTTATTTCTGCATGTGCATTACTAGTTGCTTCAAACAACATGCTCATTAGCCATCCAGTAGTAGAACAGTATCAAACATTGAAATGCAGGGAAGGTTTGTATCCACTGGCAAAACTTGTTCCACATTTGTGTCTGCTTATAAATCCAACAGAAAACCTGACAAAGCCCATGCTGCATTTTGCAAATCACAATTGTTTCCATGTCAGCACTGGAAAATGAAATGAGTTAAATCTTTACTTAACTATCAGAGTTATCGTCAAAGGAATATTTTGTATATCATGGGGACAAACAAAGGCTTTTCCTTAACACATTCAATATCTTATAAAATTGGTTTAAATAGTGAAGATTACTTTAACTTTAGGAATCAATACAAGTAAGTATCCACTGTGTCCTGAAGCCCTTGGCTAAAACCCAAACGGGTACAATTCATTCAAGATCTGTAGTGTAAGCTTCAGCAGTCTCATGACAACTTTGCATTCTGTTCCTCTGAACTTTTCATTTGAGACATTCATTCCCACAGCCTGACCACTCACCTTGAGCTCCCTGAGTCTCTGCTCCATGATTTCATATTCAGCAACTGCAACCTGAGGCACGGAGAGTTTAGTTTCTGACTGCTGGATCCACACAAGTACAGTGTTCATTGTCTCTTTGTAGTGTGCAGGAGGCAAACTGTCAAAAACTACATTCAATGAGGAAGAAAAAGGAAAGAAATAAAATAATTTTGTGCTTCATTATTTGGTTTGCTGACAGAAGATGTCTGATAAAAGACTGAGCCTTGTTGAAGTCAATGGCTATTTGGCAACAGATTGCCACAGGCCCAGTATGTCAGTATCAGAATTTTCCAAGAACTGTCGAAGCAGAAAACTTTTGAAGAATGAATACACTCACTCTAATGTTCATAATTTCTCTGTCATTTCCTCAGTTGTGTGTCATTTGACTCTCATTATAGGTCACACAACAACTTATATGGCCAAGACAATTAGTTTAAATATGTGTGTTTACAGATCAACAGGTAAACCATTGTACTTAACCCAAAATCTAATTTCAGAAATGCAGTAAGAAATAGCATTCCGTTTTATGGCCCGTGTTTGTGTGTTTAATGTTTCTGTTCAAGTAAAAAGTTCTGTTTAAGACATCTGTTAAAAGCTTAGAAAATTAATCTTTCTTCTGCATTAAAGCTGAATTTTATTGAACTGTGCTTATTGCGCCAACATTACAGCTGCTCTAAATAGGCAACATCTGGCACACATATGAGCAACTCATTAGCAGAGATGCTCCCTCTGCCCTCAACAACAGTTGCTTCCATACTCATTGAGAAAAATACAGACAAATAGCATGGCTGGTTGGAAATGAAATGAAATATTTCCAACTTGTACCACATAATGTACAAAAAATGTTATACCTCTTTGTATCTCCTGTATGTCTCTGGTGTTTCAAAAAGAACTGTATTGAGAAATGATATAACTGTCCTAAAAGCAATTTTGACAAACAACACAGTTAAAGTTTTTAACTACAATCTTGCTTACATTCTCATATAGCCATGCTTGGCAGAACATACTTCAGACTAATTTTTTAGTCAATCAACAGAATGCTACTTGAAAAAATTCTGAGTTGGGCATCATAGCAACATACTAAAATCAGGGCAATTTATGCTGTCTTTTGCAGTATGCACATTGTATGGCATACTTTCCTCATAAAAATCTGGGCTGATCTGATTTATCACACACATCTGGGGATTTACAAAACATAGGACTTGGTACCAGGAAAGACAAGAACTTCTTGCCTTGTGATATATTTTCTTTACAGAGAAAGCAACAGTAATACTTTCTTGGAAACACAGAAAACAAACATTTTCCATCTCATCAAATAGCATTTTAAATCTTTTTATTTGCTTAGTGAAATTTGTATTGTCTTTGACTCATTTAATCCAAACAATTCCTACTTTAGAATAGAACATGCATTTAAACACATCACTCCCAATGAATGGATGGATATATAATTTTAACAGCTCAGATATGTTAAAGGAATATACCACTCTTAATCTGCAGTTTTATTTAGAAATATGAAATGGAGTTCAGTATTGTGATGTAATGTTTGACTTCTACAAATAATTTTCTCCTTTAAATGAAAAACAAATCTTAGGACTAATGTATGACTTCAAGCAGCTATATAAAATAATAGCTATTTTCGGTAGCAGTAAAGAGTACATCAGAGCACAAGATAAAAACAAGGTAAAAACACAAGATTCGCTGCTACAGCAAGCTCCACAAAACTGCATGAAACTCTTACCTGAAAGTTTGCCAACGATGATAATTTTAGACCCATCCAAACACTGCAAGTGTTTTGTCCATTTTTAACGAATTACGTTCTCTACTATTTGAAGGATTAAATAAGAGTTCAAGAGGGATCACAGATGTTGATTTAATCAAGATAGTGGCTTTCCGATTTGGTTATTAAATATTCAATTTAAAAAGGACTTTTAAGTTCAGTGAAACAATAATTTTCCTATTTCACTTTTCCAGATTACGAGTACTGAAATACTACTTTTCAATGTCTTTTGCCTAGCTGGAGTTTTTGGGGCTTGTTGGGTTTGGGGTTTTTTTGTGTGTGGGGGGGGAGTGTTTGTTGCGTGTGTTTGCGTTTTGTTTTTTTTTTTTTTTTTTTAAGATGGACGATGTGTCAGCATTTTCATCTGCAAGGAAGCATATTAACATATTTTTGGATGACACTTAAGAAAAACCCATACTGCTTTTACAACTCATGATGCCAATGGTGAGAATTCAGTCAAAGTTCTACAGTGGGATTCACGTTACCTAATTTTAGCTGTCTAAATAATCTAACACATTTACGGTGTCTCTGTGGGCAGTACGAATCTCTAAATTCCCCACGCTCATAACATGAACATGCATCCAGACCTGTTTATTTTTATCCTAAAATTTGCTTTGTGATACTAATGTTTGTGGATTAAAGTCCACATGATAAGCACAGTGCATTAATATGGATTCTGCTATAGTACATGAAAAATTGAATTGGTAGTCAGGAAGATATAGCATGTCCGCAACCCAATCTATAGCTGAGCTAGGCCCATGGCAGAACTGTAACAAAATATCACAGACGGAAATTACAAGTCTGTTATGTGAAATATCAGGATAGAGTTCCCATCCCATAATAGGAAAATGTTGTTGCATTAATCTATTCCATTTGTAGGGAAAGCATTTTGGTGTGACTAACATTGTAACCCTTGAGAACTGACAGGCAAATACATTTATACTTGCACATTTATTTTAGAGAAAATGCTTAAATTTGGAAATACAATGTGCAGATAGATATTTCGTTAGGATATATTTTTAATAAGTAGAAATATATAAATATGTGAAAATAGCTTTCCAAATAAGTAAAATACTTTCTTTTCATATTTCCTTCCAGCTTCCTTTTTTGGTGACCAGATTTTCCAGTCAAAAATCTTTTCCCAAATCAGAAATGAAATGAGAATACAATTATCTCAACAACTATCAAATCACACTGGGTATGCTTCAATGTGTATCTCCTACACTCAGGACAAATCCCACTGTTCATCACATCATTGTGAAAGAAGAAGAAAGGCAATAAATATAATCTATGGGATCACTTCAATAAAGACTTATTCCCTGAAATGAATGAACTAGATTGAACTGAACATATTTCCCATAAAATACATTCTCCTCAGTAGTTACTGCACTGTTTAAAACCATGCTGATTTCTCACAACTTTGTTTTGCTTATTTTGTAATACAAGTACTTGAAGCTATTCATCCAAGTCTTTATATTGCTGACTCCATAAAAACTGTGATTCCCCTCTCCCACATCATTCACCAGAAACTCAAAGTGGAATTATAAGGAATCTTGTGTAATACATAATCAATGTTCTGCAAGTGCTTCAACACTTGCAATTCCCTTACAAACCTCTTAAAAGAAACAGAAGGGAATCCTTTCTCCAGTTTTACAAGATCTAATGTAACCGTAAATATCTTTTAAAGATACAACATTTTTTAGGTGGTTTTATTTCCCATCCTTATAAACTTTCATTTTTACCATGGAGGAAAAGGATAACGTGACCTACAGGGTAGAGGACATTTGTCCTTTCCTTGTTTATTTAAATAAAAGATAATTACCAGAGAAAATGGATGCAGAAGAAAAATGAAATTACCTGCATGTAATTACTTACTGAAATAATATTTTCTCACACACATCTGAGTTGTATCTTCAGCAAAAAAGGCACATTCAAAGAAAGTTAAGCAAACTTTATCCCTCAAAACCAAACAGCAATGAATATTATTGCTACTAAATCATAGTTCAGGTCTTAAGAAAAACCTACAGTTATGAAATTTACCAGACACTTGCTTAATTTTTTTCTTTCTCAAGTATGCAATGATTGGTGAAAGATTATTATACATATTGTAAGAATTTCACTGTCACTTATAACCCATCTCTAAGATACTTAGAGCCTGAAAATAACTTAGCAGTTCAAAGTTTAAGCGAAAGCAGGCAAATGTCAGACTAAAACTCCAAATGGTCATCATACTTTTATGGTTACTGCAGGTTGTTGTCTTCCAAAATTATGCCAGGACTGAGCTGCATGAACACTATGTAATGCAACCCTCTTTGAGATACTGCACTAGCGGATTAGGGAGAAAAGTGGTGTACGTGCAAAATAACTGTAAGCATGGGGTGGGTAAATAAAAAGTCTAAAGAAACTTGACATGATATAGAAGGCAAAAACTTTCTGAAGTCCTTCTTGAAATAAATAGGAGAAACATCATTTAAATGCAGATGAATGATTCATCATCCACAACAACAATAATAACAACAACCACAACAATGATGATGACTTCACCTTCAGGAATTACTGATCCTACAAAGGTAGAATCAGAATTTGAAAGGAAAGCACAGTGCATGAATTTATGAAGCAGAGAGAAATGGAAATAACTATGACTTTTCCTTTGCCATCTCCATCTTGGTATTCTTAATTTCCCCTTCCACAAAAGCTTTTTTTTTTTTTTTTTTTTTTATAGTTACTTTCTAAAAATCTAATGACACTCTCCAAACCCTCTCTGAAGAACAGTCTTGTCAAATTGAGAACATGTATCAGAACGCTGCTCACTGAAGACCATAGCAGGGTAAGAGTTCACCACAGCAAAACTGAAAACCAGAAGCACCTTAATGGAGTTTGGTCCAGTCACAGCACGAGACGAGTGCTGGAATGAATCAGCTGCCACCTGGGAAGTAGTTTGAGCCAGGGAGTACTCACCTGACACTGACTGGCAACTCTCCCTATGTTGAAAGGGAATGGGAGGCTGACCAGGCAGCTCCCTAGAAAGCTCTCTGACACAGCAGCAGTTAATTTCAAGACAAATAAATATAAAGTTTATCCCCTTGTTCTTCATCAGGGCAATTATAAAACTAAGAATTCCCTTGGGAAATCACATTATTCATATTTGGATTATTGCCATGATTCTCCATTTCACTCCCTTGTGTACATTACTGAATAGTTTGAAGCACCGTCTGACCTCTATTTTTTCTATATACCAGTATTCTAGAAATTACTCTAAATGTGTTTGGGGAGGAGGGAGAGCTGGAATGATGGATACACTATCTTCAAAAGGATCAACTACCTGTGGATATACAGACATTCTATAAAGTAAGAAAAATGAGGTCATATTTCCTCATATTTTATGAGGTTGTATTTCTTTCATAAACGACATTGCCAAATAGTGAAAAAACAACTAAATAGGTTTCAGAATTGGCTTTAAATTAGGTTTTATAACTGAAGTGCTAATCAAATCATGGAGAAAAAACATTGTAGAAAATCTGAGTTAATCCTTAATAATATTTTATTAAGAAATCTACTATGCAGCATAGAGAAACTACTAAGCACTCTTGAACCTAAAAAAACCCCAAAACAAAACCACTACCATCCTCAAAAAAACCCACCAGAACCCAACCAAACAAAAAAATATTTGAGGGAGACAATCTCTTAGAACTAGACAAAACTTTTTTTTGGAGAAAATATTCCCTTGGAAAACAGAAGAGAATAGCTAAATACCCTTATCCATCAGAAAAGATAATGGAGTAATGGAAGATTAAAAAAAAAAAAGAATCCCAAAACACAAACCCCAAATGATGAATCAAAAATCCTTTTAACATAAAAAAACCCCTAATGATGATTGAAAAGAATCTTTCTAGCACGTGTAGGTTATACGTACAGGGAAGAAAAAAGGAGCAAATACAAATATTACCACTGATCTGCAAAACATCATTCAGTCTTTAAGAAATTCATCTACCTATAGAAACTAATTAACTGCAAATAATTTACACAGATAAAAGATGGAAATATCTAAAATGCTCTAGCAAAACTTCAACATTTTCTATAAAAATAAGGCTAAAATAAAGACATGGGTTATGTCCTTTTCTCCATCTGTTCAACAGAAGAAAAATTGTCATTGAAGAAAGAAGAAGAAACTCAGACTCCAAGAGCCAAATTTTCTTCACTTCAGCTTCAGGGTTTTTTTTTACATTTTTTTGATTCATAAGACTTTCCTGAAACAGGACTAGACCTAATGCAGTATCCCAAGCATGATCGTTCATATCTACAGCAGAGTCGTGAAAGGAAGTTAGCACTTTGGATAAAACTGTGTATAAAATTTCTGAAGATAAAATATGATTGACACAATAATCTCACCTACAATATCACTACAGGTATGTACTGTACGGGATAACACAGTTTCATCTTGACAGCTGGACCACTGAGATGAAGCACCTGTGATGCAGAGCAGCCACATAAAATAATAGCAACAGACCAGGGCTCCATAAAATATAGATTCAGGGACTTCTGCTCTCTAGCTGTTTAGGAGACTCTCCCCAGCCTGTTCAATGCTGCCACCTCAGGACAGCTGCTTCTGTAGGTGGCCAGGACACTGGAGGAGGGTACTGCAGCACAGGAGCGGGAGTGAACAGCTACAGCCAGGAAGAACTTTACCAGAGGCCCTGCTTGGTGGCATTACAGTTCAGGCAATGAACAGTGCTCATCTTACAGTACTAACCAACTGGTTAGATCACAAGGTCTCATTATAGTAAAATTAGGTGAGGCAAAACCAGCAATTACACAAAATTACACAATATAAAAGAAATCATAAAGAAGCTAGCATTTACCATATTTTCCTGTTGGCAGAATGGTAACTGATTTCAACATATAAACCGGTGTAGCATTAAAAGTTTTAAAATCTTATCCATTGTATGGCCTGACTTCAGAGTCATGAACAGACTTTACACTTCTTGATACTAAATTTCTACAGCTCATTCTTTCATCACATGCTATGGCACACTGGCATTTTATTTCTTCAGTTCTCCTATGCACCATCAACTCTTCAGTTTGCGTGTGTGTGCATGTGTGAAATAACCACAGCAGCACAATAATGCAGTGTTGTTGAAAAAAAATCCATCTTTAAAAACGGAATCATGTTAAACCTCTCCATGAGTGTGGACTTGGTAATGTTAGGTTAATGGTTGGACTGGATGATCTTAAAGGTCTTTTCCAACCTAAACGATTCTATGATTCTATGAAAGAATTTAGGAGGAACGCTATAAAGATCCACTAGAAGGAGCTAGCACTATGTGTAATTTCAAAACAGTACAGTCATTTACAGATATCATTGGTTTAAGGAGCAAATAATCTCTTCACTGCTGAGGAAAATTAAATTATGTTTTTATCCAATACTTTATTTTCATTTCATAATCAAATACAGAAAGTGTGCAGTAGTCACTGACATGCTACATATCTCTAATAAGGAATACAGTCAATTTTCTATTTTGGTATCGCATTCTCCCCCTTTTGAAAAATGCATTTTATTACAAATATTGTAAATAATGTTATACCTAGCAGTCATATATTCTGTGCTGCAAAAAAGAACAGTTCACCAGATGATGAAAAACTAGATACCCTAAAGTAGCTACTCTCTTTGATGAGCTTATGGAGTTAAATTTTTATTCTGTGAAAATCTAGAGCAGATTCACTCCTTCAATTAAACTCTCTCTCCTCTCTACTGACAGAGGTAGACAGCTCTGTGTCATAACCCGCTAAACAAAGACAGTTTTATGTCACCAAAAAACATCAATGAATCTGCCCATAAACATGCTAACAAGGGGAGATCTGAGGGTAGAACTACATTGAGTGCAACCTTTGCTGCCGAATAGTGTACTTTCCCTTGTTTTCCTATCAATATAAAATATATAACACACTGATAATTTCTGAAAGACTAATTCAATTGCAAAGAAGACCACCTAAATTGTAGTACTGGCTTAGCGTGGCACAAGCAAATACAAAAGCAGGAAAGCAAAATATATACACCTGTTCTTTGCATGCTAGTCAGGCAAATTGACTTCTTGTCATGAACACTTACTGGTCTGTAGCTGCTTTTCTCTGGCCTGCATGTCAGCAAGAATTTGTTTGAAATGGCTGGTAAAAGCAGCAAGGTCAACATCCAGAAACACTGGCCCTTGTTCTTTCTCTCTGAGCGCTTGACTTTGAGCCTTTAACCGTTCAATTTGAGGCTGAAGGGTTGACATTCGGATGATTTCGTCCTGCATTTTTGAACAAAAACCATCAAGATAAAGCTGTCCAACAAATGAAATCACTAGTGCCATGAAATCACCACTGTTTCAATGCACACTGCACAACTGTTTTGCTTCCAACTACATCAGTTACAGTAAGAAAAAATTCAACATTTTTAATCATTTCTCACAAATCAATACCTCTGCTCCCAATATGATGCTCTTACCATTGTTTAAAGTCACTTTCACATGACATTATCATATTAGTAGTGTAATGCTCAAAGAAAATAAGATAGATTGTACACTAAAATTCCATGCCCAAAGAGCATCCTTTTCATGTCAAGCTGCGAAGATAAAAACTCCACATGTCCCATAATCCTGGACGCATCTCTCTTAGATTATATACAGGCTAAATAGCATGAAGTAGAAAAGGAGACATGAAGATGCGTACTGATTTCTAGCAGCCTGACAGTAACACATTACAGGTTGGGGGTTGTGCTACTATACCTTCAGGAGACCTTGTACACACTGTGACACTTGCAACTACTAAGTAAAAAGGAATGAGGAAAGTAAGCCAAATGTACAGTTCATAGTAGAGCAACTGTAAGAAAAGCTTTATGCAAGAAAACAGAGAACCCCTGTAAGCATAATGCCAGCTTGGAAATGCCTGAAAATAGAATAGCATAGATCTAGATTTGGGGTTCAAACGTTGTTTTTAGTTTGAGAAATTCTGGAGCCAGAGATTTCACGAAGTCAAACTACAAGCATGTCGTGCAATTTATAATTCATTACTCCATCTCAATAGATTCTTGTCAAATAATATTAGCTTGTAAGTAATCTCTACCCACAGAGTTGTCTACAGTAAGAGAGAGAAGCAAATTTCTATGATGGTGCAGCACAAAAATGAAAACATTTAGGGAGAGTAAGAAGTGAATGGGTGTGACTGTTTTTGTACAACAATTGTAATTCTATCGTATGGTGACAGAAGAACATTCCTCCATTTGACTACATAATCCACCCTGCATCAAAATGCAGGGTATGTAACAAGTAAAGCGGTCTCCAATGGCAGAATTTTGGACTTGACCATGAAGACAATTTTCTGGCCCAGATCCTTATGACAGAGGTGATGAGCAACAGTTTCTTAATGAAGAACCAAAGAGACAGATTCTTACAGGAAAAAAAAAGGAAAAAGAGTTTAGGGGCATAGTTTCCTAGCTTTAGGTATCTAAGTATCTTAATAACTAAATATTTGGGGCAGAGTTTTAAATACCCATAGGCTAGGCTCTACTACCGCTTTATTTCTTTACCAGTCCTTCCTTACCTTGAAAAAATATTTTCAATAATTACCTTGGAAAGAGGAGGAGTCCATCTTCCACTTTTACATTGAAATAATATAGGTCATAATCTGGCCCACTGTTGGAACACCTATGAAGTACAATATCACAAAAAACTTGGAGAAGAATCTCTAACCTTGCATTTTTCCAACTGAGTTTTTACTGTGGCAGGATCTGTTGCTGGTGTGGGTTGTGCTTTCAGCCAGTTTTCTGCAATAATTGCTGTCTGCTCCAGTTGCTGCAGCTGGGAGTAGAAGTCAATGATGTTATTTTGGTACTCCAGCCATGCCAGTCTTTCACTCAGCAACTGACAGAACTCAATCCAGCGGCTCTTCAGCTGCTCTGAGGCTTGTCTAATGTTGTCAGCATTCAGACCCTCTAGAAAGAAAACAAGAGAAGTTTGGCACTTAAAGATAAATAAGTCCCAAAGAAAAGAGAAAAAAAAAGTAAAAGAATTGAACAATTCAATTTCTGTATTTGAGAGCTCATAAATCCAGTTAATGATTTATCATCAAATAACAGTCCTGAACATACAGATGTTACACATTAGTGGAGAAAGCATTTAAAAAATATTTTAAGTTGCTGCCAGGGTACTTCTGTTGCTATGGGAATGAATTATAAACTGCATTAAAGTACAAGAATGGGAATAAAGCAGAAAGTAGAGATACAATACATAAAGCTAATTAAAACTGCTGTAAGAAATAAGAAAATGCCTGACAGCTGGATTTTGAAAACTACGTCTGGACCGTAATTAGATTTTAATGTACAAGACCGTTTTGGTTTTTTTTTATTTTATAAAAAGACCGATTTAAATGAATGGGAACTAAATTCCGCAGTTATTTTGTTGTTTCTGATGATCCAAACCTTACGTTTTTCATCACGTTTTTTTTCAGAAATATCATAAGCACTGAGGAATAAACATATGATCAGATCAAACCTCCATCTAGGCCAATCCCGTGTATCGAACAGTGACCGTCAGTAGACATTGAGAAAAGACTGAGAGCTGAGAAACCACAGGTAACACTTCTCTACGATTATTTTCAGACAGGGTTTGGTTTCTCCGATATAGTTTGCCTATTTCTGTCTATTGTTCAATAATCATGCTTAAATTAAAGTTCATAAAAGAAAACGGACTTTAGTTGTTAGAGGCAAGGCAATTATTTAGAACTATTTAAAGACCTCTATATACTCTGTGAAGTAAGGCAATATATATCAAAGATAAGCAAAGGTGTGTTACAATAACATCATTTATAATTATTCCAAAATTTGAACTCAGGTTGAGTTCGAAATAATAATATATTAACTTAAGCATCTCATTTTTCAGAAGAAGTTTAAATGTAATCCCTAACCTTTTTTACTGGCATGACATGTAATGATATACATAGCAATAGGATTGATACTGATTTAAAAATTAATAAACTTCTCAATCCATTGAGTAATGCTACGTGCTGAAGAACATTTTTAATAACATCATCACTTAGTCATACACTAGTCAACCAGTAAAACAGAAGCTATGTTTTTATCAAAATAATCAAATTTAAGGTGTTTTTCTATTTCTTAAAAACAAGTTTAAAAGCAAATGAGACAAAAGCCTTCAGTGCTATACTTCCATGATTTTTTATGTGCTGTCAATATGGTTTATCTTGTTTGCAACCCATAACCCCAATCTGCAGGAAAATTTCTTTATCAGGGATAAAAAATAGTAAAGTTAATGTGCAATTATGGAAGGCAGGACGCAGGAAATGGAGTCCTAATTACAACTAAATGCCTTAAATAAGTACTGGGAATTTATTATAATAAAATTTTCTAAGGAATGACTACAATGCATGCTATATGGTAAACCACACTAAATGATAATCTGGGATCATGTCTGTTGTGGAGCACCAGTTCTCTGCCAAATCCTATTCTGGATTCAGCTCAGAGCTATTCCGTTTAGAGTCACTTGGAAACAGCCCCCTTGGAAATGGACTGTGCAGTACCTGATAGCAGTTCCCCGGACACGGTCTGTTTCTAGGATGTGGCCCTAGCCAAGCAAATTGCACATGATTTCAAAAAGTACAAGCAAAAATGTAGAAAGATAGGAAGCCCAGTACTGCTGGGAGATAATGGCAACTGTGGTGGTTGGAGCAGCTATGCATACACATTGTACTCCGGAAACTGGATGGCACAGTTTAAAGACAGAGCAAGGGTATAAAATGAACTTTAAAGCATAAAGAGGTAAACGGTATTTTGACACATCTTAATAAAATCCAGCAGTGATCCGCTCTTTTGTGTGCATGTGTTTGCATCTGGAAATGTGGTATGTATAACTACATTGTCTTAAAGTGTAATGTCTACTGAACATATAGTATTATGTGAAGAGGCAGCATAAACCTGAATAGCACAGCATGTCTGAATAACAACAATCAAAGATGACCAGGCACATAGATACTGAATCATACCAACAGCAAGAACAAACACATATATAGAAGACAAGCCTTTAACTATGCTGTATTTCAAGAATTGCGTCTGTCCTGTTGTGACTTTGGTTATAAAAATGCTGTATACTTGTAACAGACAGCAGATACCTTTGCCGCTGTCTTCTCTGAACCTCTGAACCTGGAAGACACTGCCTATGAGTTTGGCAGAGTCGATAAAAGGAACACTTCTATTTATTCCTCCTTTCCTCTCTTTTCAGCTGTCACAGCCTCCAAAGTACCCTTAGGCAAGATTATTATTACCAGGGGAAGTGCAGTCATGGATTCTCCTTACATAATAATACTTTTCACTCTAATATTTTCTTCAAGGATTCAGACACTACTGTATTTCAGATGAAAACCTAGATTCATCAGATCCTCTTTTCTTCTTTTCACTCATATGTCCCTCTTAACATAACATTTAAATATGTGAAAATACCCAACATTATTCAATTTTCTTCAATTCTTTTCTTTATTATCTAAACTTTGAGTTTCAATGTGATTCCACAAGAGTATAGATGAACAAAGAAATGTTTTGCTCTTCATGTAACTGAAGTGGACAGTACAAGATTGAAGTGTGCAGAGCCATGTGTGTTAAAAGATTGCAGACGCACCTCCATTAGACCACACTACATCCTGCTGAAAGGAAGACCCATCTGAAAATCTCCATAGGATGCATTTTTAAAACTCTTTTAATTCACAGTCCGCTGAGGTAACTCAGTTGTCTATCAGGTGTCAGTATGTAATTTCCAGAAAGATGCAAGAAAATGGCCATTACTTGCACTTGAATTGGGGCAAATTTGTCAGAATTTTGTCTTATTTTGAAGAAAGCTAGTCCTCCATCTCATCGAAAATGACAAATTAATAACTATTTGAGTAATTGATGCAATGAGGGCATACTTTTAATGTTTTCATTTGCTCATTAAATTGGTGAAAATCAAGAATTTGAAACTTCCATGATAAGTACTGATTTCTTCATTATCTTTAGCAACTTTAGCAACCAGCAGCTTTCATTCATGATGTTAACATCAATCCTTTTACTCTGCTTCACTCATATCAGAAGTTGACAAGAAACAATATAAAACCCATTCTCTGGTAAAACAATATTATTTTTGAAATAACGGTTCATAATGTTTTCACGTTTCATATTCTAAAAGCTGACATAATCAGTGAATAAATATACTGTACCCAGAGGAAACAGATCATTATCTGAAGTGCATCCATTAATTTTATTACCTTGTGTACTGCACATAACAAATTGTGTCTGAATATTTTTAATTGTGCAGCAGCTTACATGCAAGTACTTTGGAATTGCCACTTAATATGAAGTATATCTTATCAAGTGCATTTATAATTTGCTATGGTTCTATGACAGAATAATGTAATATTATCTGTGTTTTTATACCTTTTGACTCATAAGCATATGTGAAATGGTAACGCACAAGATAATATATTTCTTCTGCAGAACAGTGGCACTTAGCAATTACATGTTTTATCACACCAAATTCATTTGTATTCACTTTAATGCTGCCTATCAAAATTCTCTTGAGCATTCATTTTGATGCCCTATTTATTTTATTCTAAACTACTATAATAGTCAGGTGTCCACTCAAACAGCTAAACTGCTTCACTCATGCATCAACAGATTTGTTATTCTATTTTAGAATAGAATTTAGAAAAGAAAAACAGAATAGATTTTTTTCCCAGAAACACTAGAAAACAGAAGATTTAAGTTTTCATTGATTGTAATCATCAAGCTTCTGCAAAAGCACAAGGCAAGGAGTGGCAGAGCACAGCCCATGTAGAAGATGGGTGGCTGGGTAAAGAATCATCCACCAAAAGCATCAATGATTTCCCCTGTGATGGGAAAAGTCCTTCAAATGGCAATATCCAGACATACTGCTTACAAACACAAGAATAGCTGCATTGTGTGAGATGGCAGTTCTTTCAGTGCAAAATACTTTTGGTGACAATGGCTGAAAGCATATATGTAAGGCAAGAATAGTGCCCTGTATAAATACACTTCCTTAGAATATTTTCCTCTGTGCTAAGGAACAAGTAAATGAAACCCTAAAAAATCCTATCCAATCCAATTCTCTTCAGAATTTGAATCCTATTTTTTACTTATTCCCCCTCCTATCACAGTGAAAATAAAAGCAAAAAAATAAATATAAATGATACAACAATGAAATTCACCACCATTCTGAACTCTCTTTTATCATCCACCATCAGTCTTCATCTTTTTATGCTCTTTGTCCGTTACATTCAGAATCTTGTTTACGAGCAAAGAGGAAGCACATCTTATGTATAAGTAAAGCCAAGAATTTAGTGATAGCATAATTGGAATCTTAAGAGTCTAATCATTATTAGTTCAGATCTAATTGATACACAATAAGTAAAAAATAACAATGCAGTTAAAATTGTCATCACTTGACTTCACAGCTTATCTATTCCTTAAATCTGTTTGCCTCATGTAGTCTTTTAATTACAGATTACACTGCAAATGCATGACAATCATCGATTGTATCACTGACTGGTTTCCCTAAAGGAAGTACCACACAGAATAACGATGGAAGCATCATAATGTGTGATTTGTAAATTGTGAGAGTGAAATAGGTTTTTCATTCAAGATAACATAGTACATCTTCCCTCCACTAGATGTTAAACTGTGTGTCTCCCACAAATCCATAAAGGCACATTAAATTCCAGTTCCTTCCCATGTTATGGAAAAGAGTTCCAGCATTAGAAGAGGAAGGTATGTAGGCACACTCTGCTCTGTTGAACTTTATTTTGGAGATTCAGCAAAATTCTCCTATCCGATACCCTTTCCTCTTGTTCTTAGTGAATCCAGAAATCAACAAAAAAAAATAACAGAGATGAAGACTGTATGTCCCAAATTAATTTCCACAAGCCACAAAAAGACTAAAGAAACTCAGTTTAATCACTGTGGAAAATATAAAGCTGCTTAAGTTTATTACAGTTTGGAGATGTAAGTTTAAAGTTGAGTTACTTTTTTTACATAACTTTTGCTTCAATATCAATTTAAAGATAATCCTGTTAATTGCAATTGCATTAGAAACAGAAATTGCATTCCGCAAACAGAAAATTTGTTGCATTTAAAAGTACAAAGTCTGAACTGGGCAGTTAACCTCCTCTGCGCTCAAAGTGTAATTCTGAACAATTAAGATACTCCATTTGCAAATTCTTTGTTAGAATCATTTTACTGTTCTCCTCAACTAATGTTAATTCTTTAATCCTACTCTCTACCATTCCTACCTGACAAAAAAGGGCCTTCATTCTCACAGGCAACTAACCCGTCATCCTTGCTAGACTGTTCTGGCTACCAAGGCTACCACGACATACGGCATGATGCAGAGCTCAGAGCAGTTGATAGGAAACAGATAAAGTCATGCTGGCTTAGCTAGTCTACCCTGTGCTTGCACCCCAACTGGAAGGCGTGCTTCCTAAAAAAAGGTGTGATTTGGGAGATATTGGAGATATTTACATGCACACCTAGCCACAGTCTAGATCACAACATCTATAAACCATGAATAAGCACAGAACCACGGACGGAGGGAGAAAAAAAGAGAACCTTGAGTTAAAACCACATGAGAAAGTTTAAGATAGAATCTACTTGATACTAGACATGGTAGGTAGTACAGTACTGGAAAAATAATATATAATGTGCTTGGGAGTTCTGCAACTAAAACCAAAATTAGTTACCAGAAAGTACTATATAATCTAAAAAAATTGAAGCTGGAATTGAGGTGCAAGTCTGCATTTGGCCAAAGGAAGAGTGGGGCACTGCCAAATGTGTCCTAGACAGATTTCACCCAAAATAACCACCTTGATATGGCAGCACGCAAATTTCAAATACTGCCTTAAAAGTCCTGTACAACCAGTTCTCCCAGGCAGCAAATGTGTCCAAAAAAACTGACAGATTTTTTTATATGATCAGCCATGGAAAACTGCCCAAATGATTTCGAAGAGGGTGCAAATGTTACCAGACTCCCTTCAGTCTATTCACTGAGCCTAGGAAGGGAACCCTTGCAACAGTTGCTACAGTAATGATAATTAAATATGCCCCACACATTAAATATGCTCACTTTTAAAATATCACACCTTCACACTTAGGCAAGATAATATTAAGATTCCACCAAATTTGTTGAGCTTGGCCAGTTAGTACCTCGAACTCAAAGCATTTCATTTTTAGCAATTAAATTATTGGTTCTTCATTATAACAATTTCATATAAAATATATGTTCTGAAGCTCAGTGCATTCAACATCTATATTTCTGGTAATCATATCAGTATGACAAATGTTGGCCCATGTTTAATATGTTATTGCAAAGTTAGACATTCTTTAGTATCAAGGACAATGGCATGACTTACAACTTTACTTCCATCTACCTTTCTTTTGTTTTCCTTTTTCCCTTAAAAATATTGAAAAGTTCAAAAGAATGACACAACAGAATTTTTTTTTTTGAAAAATCAATAATAAAAATAAAAACCTTACAACTAATTTTCTTTTTTATGAGTTGTATAAGCTTTGACATTTATTATCTTTGAAAAGCCAAATGCCAAAAATCTCTTCCAAAACCCAATAAAATCTTATATTTTCTATGATACAGAACATTACAGCAATATGTATATTACAAAACATACATTGTATATTGTAAGTCAGGAAGCACTTTTTTCCAACTGTTCAGAGCTTTCTAACTCAGATGAGTTAATGTGCCTTCAAAAGCTTAGAATACTCAGAAAATAAGATTACAACTTAAGTCTCTGCGCAGAACAGATTGTTAATATACAGTTCATTACTGTGAGCACGTTTTACACACATTTCTTTTCATGGTACTAAAGTGGTAGGATTTTTTTCTCTTTTCTAATTAACAGATTTAACATTCAGAAATAATAAAAGAAATATAAGGTAATATTACTTTACTGTTCCATTTAGACAGTATTTGCTAATATAATTCTTGTGATAAATATGAACCTGTGCATTTATCAAATCCCTAAGAAGATTATCTAAATCAACTCCCATGTAATTACCATTCACCATCTGTTCCACCAGGGCCTCAGCTGATCTGCTGGCATCTTGCAGTTTTCTGTACTTCTCAGGCTTTTCTCGCTGGATGGCCTGCAGCATGACAGGAAAGGTGAGTATTTCAACAGAGGGATTTTTGAAGAAGAAAGTAATTAATCTCAGGGATGTCTTGTGACTTCTCGAGACCATTTAACCTGTCACATTGCCCTGCCAGCCTCCCAGTTTGCAGTGAAAGCAGCAAGTACCACATACCATCAGGAAGGGAGTCAGTCGTAAAGTCAAATACATAAAATGAGAATCAGAACACAACCGAGTTGACAAATGATACACGTTAGTATTTTACAGACAAATAAAAGACATACAAATTAAGAGCTATTCAAAGCCCAATATTTCAGAACAAAAATATATGTTCAACAGAAATTCCTTGTGTTCCTCCTTGTGGAGGAATAGATTTGCTCATTTCTCATGTGGTTCCTATTGATAACGACAAGAATTGAGCACGCCAACCAAATCACAGGGTTTCATAACACACTATAGTATTGAACCCATATACCATTTGATTCCTTACTTTACTGTTTTGATGGAAAAAAACCCTGTAAAATGCATACTAAAGTAGATATTTAACCTATATATGAACATACATAGCAGACATCCATATATGAACTACTAAGTAAGAATGAGAATTAACTGCAGAATTAACACAGGCTTCTAGATCTGTATTGTATCTAATACTCTCAATTCACCTTTCTGTACTCAAAAATTTCTCACTCCTGTCTAGGCTAGCACTCAAGCTAGCGGGTAATGGCTGGTAAAGACTAGCTGCTAAAATTTCAGGATATAGTAGGAACCTAAGTTTCTCATTTCGAGTTGGTAGCAATACAGCTGGAAAGTAAAATTATTTTAGATCTGACAGCCCCTCAATGCTGTCTCATAATTAACATCATGAAGTCATTCAATTGATTTTAAATTAATTTAGTTGTATAATTTAGGTGTAATTTAGAAGCTCCAAATCAGAAGCCCAAAGAAGCAGCAAAGGGCCACAGCCAAGTTTGATACCAAAAATAAAACAGACCCATGTATCTCCCGAGGTCCTGACCAACACAGCCTCCTATAAATCAGAGCCCCTCACTTTACCACAGCAGATGCACCATACAAAAGGATATGCCACTGCAAATCCTACATGACCTGTATGGGAAGATAACCCTGGCTACAGCTTCTCAGTCTAGCTGACCCCACGAGGCTTCCTGATCACCTTGTTTATTTCCACAGCAAAGGTGTATTCTGTGTGACTTGACTCTTCGTGTGGAAAGGTTCCTTGCAACTGGAAATAAACCTCAAGTAGGTTTCTTGGGTGTCTAAGAATGTATTTAGAAGAATAATCTTATACACCCACATTTGAAAATGTTATTTTTCAAATAGATTGCTATGCTTAGGAGGAAGTAATATAAAAACTTTTGAATAAACTCTCTTAAAATAATTTTTAAAAGTGCGATGCTTAAAACATCTTCAGTTTAATAAGCAGCAGCTCCCTGGAAGACTTTCCTAGGTGGGAAGACACTCAGAACTTTGAAGAGAGATTTTCAGTTAAATTCACACATTTCCACAGCCTACTTATAACTGCCATTCATTTGTGTATATAGAAATGATTAAACAGCAGGCTTTCTAACAATATGCCAAAGCTTCTATCAAACACTTTCAATAATACCACTGTGTATAAATAAAATATATAAAGAAAGGATATTTAGAGAAGAATTAAGGATGGAAGTATTTTTTATTTTATAAACATATCTTTAATATAGACCTAAATTATCACTGAAAGATTACAAAGTTTAATTCCAATGAGTTAAAGATGATTGTATTAATTATTTATAGTTTTTGTAGGTTAATAAAATCTTCTACCATTCCACTTTACAATTTAAATATTTTCCAAATTTTTTAAAAAAATCTATTAATTCCCTGCAGAGTTCCAAAATTTTTTTATAGAATCTTAATTAATACTACTCTGTCTACAATGCTCTGTATAATTAGCATTAGTCTAACTGCAGAGAACTCAAAGGAATCATAAAAACACTAAAATATACTGAAAATAATTTTACTCCATCTGTAATGCCAGATGTGTAATTATCATGAGTGCAACTGTAGTGAGCACAAACGAATCATAAACCCCCCCACCTAAAATATACTAAAATTTAGCTTTTTGAAATACAAAAATGATACGACATTGAAGCTTATGGCAGTGAAATCTTCAGTGTCCAGTAATACACTGTGTCCAGAAAAATGTGGATAAATGTCCACCTCTCTCCTGAAAGACCGTTTCCAGGACCTGATAGAAAATATAAGCACTATATGCGAATCCCTTAGAATAAACATGAAACTTTGGTACATATCAAACTTTCTGTCAATTATTTTTCTCCATGTATTTTTGTGTAATTAGTATAAATTATAAAACTGAAGGTCTAACACTGGTTACAGGAAGACTTATGCTTACACACAGAAAGCACAATGCTAGCCAAACGAGAAAAGACTGTCCTCTTGCTCCTCATACTCTCCATTTTTTGCCAAACCTGCAAACTGTGTCTTGGATTTTTAAGCCACTCAGAAGAAGGAATTCCATAAGCACATGTGAAGTGTCTCGAAACAAAGGGAGCAAGAGTCCTGTAATCACTCTTATTTATCTCCCTGGCTCTGTTTTGTTCATTTTTTTCCTTTACTAAAAGGGGTAAGACTCTAGATTCAGGTTCATTCGTGACACGAGTAGGCTGGGAGGAGTTTGAAGAGGTTTGTGAAGTTTTGAAACTCTTGGATTCTGTACACTGTAATCAACACTTCTTTTGATGAAAAGTTGTGGTAGGTGCAAAGTCACTTCAATATATTTCCAAATATATAACTTCCCCTTTTTCAACTCTTTTTGTTTTCTATAAATGATTTTTGAGAAAAATATACACCAACATGAGGAAAGAAGTTACCTTTACAGGCTTTCATCCAATCGGGTATTAATTCTCTTTTGGACCATTTTGTAACTGGCAATGCAAATGTATAATAGCTTAGTTTTAACTGATTGAATAACACTAAAAATTCATCTTTGGTTAAATGCCAGCTGAAGGTGAAGAGGCTATTTTCACAATGCTGAGCATTTTATTTGACCCCGAGATTTTAGTTGGCAGTTAATGACTTCGTAACCTAGAAAACACTGATGGTCTGAGGAATTTGGATGTTTTTCATATCAAATCAGCATCCTACTTTGAGAGCTCTCTGAAAAAATGCATGGTAGCAGTACTCCCTGACCTCCTGTGACTCTGACCAATTACCCCTGAGGGCAGGAGATGGCAACATTATCATCACTGGCTCTGACAGTGATTCAGCTTTCAAATATCCAGGCCCAACAAAGCATGTCTGAAAAAGGTCACTGAAACAAAACGAACAAACGAGAACAGGGCTTTTGAGAATGCCAAGAGAACAAATTTAATTGTCTAGGATACCTGACATTTTCCCTTACATCTGTTCCTTCTATGTTTACCTTTGATTCTGAATTTCTATGTGCTGCTTCTTGGCTAACGAAAACTCCTTTCAAGGAGTTTTATTCCCAGTTTATTGATGTATGGTCTCAAATCCGACTTATTATTAAGCAGAATTTTCTATCTAGCAAGTTTTAATTTTTTGCACCTGACCTTCATATATTTGAGCTTGCAATATTGGATTAAGAAAAACAAAAAAGGCCTGAGTCATTGTTAGGTCCGTTTTTAATAAAATATAGTGCTTACTGGAACATCTTAACAGTGTGATGCAGCGTAATGATGTTTACAGCATTAATGTTTGGATGTCTTCGTTATTTAGGATTAGTATGGTTATTCCACAATGAAACTTCTATACTTATGGCATCCAGTCTCTCTGGCCAGCTAAGGCAAATATCTTTCTCTTGTAGCAGGGAAGGACTATAAATATTTTTGCTTCTCCCCAGACATAGGAATGGACTTTTTGTGCATATCTAATATATTAAATCTATGTAATACATCTGCCAAAGGCTAATTTCCTGCCAGTATCTGAAGAGCAGCTGGCTTAGCAAACAGTCATATGCATTTCCTACAGCCTGCTCTTGGCTCCGTCTCCCCCAGGCCTCCTCTGAGCTGGGATGGGAGCAGGCTTCTGAAGTTGATGAACCATCAATGATGGCAAAAGAGCTTTCCTTGTGGCTGTCGTTTCTGAAGTCTGCGTCCCTCCACCATACAGCAGATGCACTTCCACTACATCATATGGAAGTGACCCCTCATCCAAGAAAAATTATGAGTAGGAGCAAGCTGCTACAACAAGAAAAAAAAAAAAAAAAAATCATCCAACTAGTAATCTGTCCTCAAAAGAACAGCAGAAAAGAAAGTCATTAGGAAAAGGCCCTAGGACTCAGCACCTACTGTGGTGGGCAATAAATGGTAGGTCTGACATCAGCCAAGCACAGGTGTTCTGTGCTACACCAATATGTATGTTGTCATATAGGGAGAAAACTAAATGACAGCCGGTAAGGGCAAGATGGGACTTTTGCATGCATGTGTACATGGTCACATGTACAACACTGGGGTATGACTATGTAAGTCAGTACAATACAATCTCTTTCAGTTACCACTAACATATGTTTTCCTTTTTGGCACTTCATCTTTTTTATAGGTCTTCTACAACTTTACTAGAGATTATAATATATTAAAACCCACACTATCTTATTGTCCATCGATTTGAGGCTCATTTTGAGGCAATTAGAAACAAAAAGTGTTAACAGGCAACAATGAAACTGCTCAGATCAATGAACTGGACAGTACTTCCTGCTTTGGCTACCAGTTTTATGAATGGAGACAGACACCAGACCAGAAAAAGTCAGGTCAGAACAAGCTTTAAAACCTGGCATTTTCAAAACCTGTTTTGTTTTTTTTTTTTTTTTTCTTTTTTGAAAAGTGTGTACAAAGACTTCCATTAACTTGAAATCGTTCAACACAGAATCCATGTGGTACTTGTCAAGTGCCATCTTCCAGAGTTCTATCAAATTACTCCATACAATCAGAATGTTTTCTCCCTTAAAACATGTAGAAACTTCTACATGTAACTTGATTTTATCAATAAAATGTTCCTTTTAAAAGCAGTGATACTCTATGAAATCAAAACCAGTCTTAGTCCTTAAAAATATTTTCAGTGTTAACGAAAGATACATGTTCATTTCTCTTATTTCTATTTAGAGTTACTAGTTTGTCTCAGACCCTTTGATACAAAGCTCTTGATACAAAGCAGATCCTTTTTCTGCACTACTTTTCATTAAAGAATCAGGAAATTGGTTTATTAACCATCCAGTTAATCAATTCCCAAGGAGGTCAAAGAAACATCTGAAATATCTCCTGCTACCTGCAGTGTTGTGAATTCAAACTTATGATGCCCATGCAGTGTTCAAATTCCACACGCCTTTTCCCTCCCTCCCTCTTCCTACAGTATCATGTATGTTTTCAGCAGCCTAAATGAGATCTGAACAAATGTGCTAAGTAGTGGCCTCCCAGCCCCAATGTTCTTCCTCAGCACAAAGGCAAGGCAAGAGCTGCTGGGAACTCCAGCTGGGAGCAGAGGAGGGTCTGTGGTTCACCTACCTCCACCCCTTTACTTGCAGCGATCACCACCTCCTCGGAAGCAAAGAAAAGAAAGAAGGAGGAAGGTGAACCGTGGCTCCTGGACCCTTTAATGCTTTTATAAAGTCTTACAAACTGACAATATGAGGTGGAACATCATATTGGTTAGGGAAACCCGGCAGTGCAAGTATCCAGCATAATATGTAGGTCAAGACAAGCTAATTTGCCGTCCTTGAAATTGTTATCTTCCTCAAAATGGGAATACATGAAGGGGAGACAGGAGCATTTTCTTCTTTTTATTTCTCCTCTTTGTTTCTTTTTTAATTTTACCTACAATGAAGACTGAGGCACTTGGAAAATTAACTGTCTACCTATTTATTAGATGAATCCCATCACCCCAATATGGAAGCATCTGAACCCATCAAATCTTCTTTGTATGTTTGATCCATTTGCATATTGTTTTTATATATATATTTGTATATATATATAAAAACGTATATTTCACATAACATGAAGTGGTGCCAAGAACTAAAATCAGGATATTCCATTCTAATGGATACTTACTAGCAGTAATATTATGGCAACATTAACAATTAAATTAAAATTATTGCAAGAAAAATATAATTTAACATGAAATTTTAAAATGTATATTTACAGTTACGAAATTCAGTGTTCCTCAATCTTATCATAGCTGATTTATGATGGACAAGCAGACAGTGAGAAAAAACAGCAGCAAAACTAACTTCAATACAGTAACTTTGTTCCATCTGTTTATGTTCTAGGAATATGTATCACCATATATTTTAAAGAAGTTTCATGATATACTATGATACTGTAAGAGGTAATTATACAAAGAACTCTCCTTTACTCAGAAAAGACAGGCATTTTCGCATCTATCTACAAAAATTAAATATGGAAGAAAATTTGTATTAGTTTAGTTTTCAAGGGCTAAATTCAGAGTATGGGAAACATATACACAAACATGGCTACTCCTTAACCAGTGCAGAATCATACATTCTGCCAAAAGTAGGAAACAACTGGTTTTGGTTCAGGCGTGGTACTACAACAGAGTAAAAAAAAAAAAAAAAAAGTGGAGACTGGTAATTTTCATATACATTTTACAGCACTGTAAAAAGAATTAGATACAGATTTTCTTTAGCATACACTAAAAGATGACACTTTACACATCCTTCAATTTATGCATGTATAATGTCAAATTAAGCTGTTAGTATAGAATGCTGGTGCATATTTAAGAAGTAATACATAGGCTTTGATTCAACTTTACCAAAGACTTTCATGAATCTAGAATACCTTAATTAAATATGAGTATGTATGAATAAAAAAAAAAAAAAAGATCTCTGTATTCAGACAGCCTGTGTAGCAATTTTGGTTGCAAAATCTGAAATTTACAGAAACTGAGCACTTCTAAATTTCTTGTGTACATATGGATAATCAGTGCTTGTCAGTCTACATTTGAACTCATTTAAACTTGGACTTTGAAAGCACTTTGACAAGCTAATACAAACTAACAAACATATATACGAGTACTTTCTCCTACATTGACTCTTTCTCTGAGATCTGAGAGATTGCCTTCCTTTCGATATATTGCAAACTCGGGACTCTGAAGCACTGCTTCTGAGCGGGTCATCCAGCTATGGAGCTCTGTTGTATCCGAGTCAAACCTAAGAGACAGAAAAGTGCAGTAAGACATTTCATTTCCACAGTTTCTGAAAACAGCATTGACAGCAAACATGTTTAACTGCTTGTTTAAACAAGTGAATAAGCAGCAGTTTCTCTCAGCAAAAGGCAGTTTTAAACCTCCCATATTTCATTAGATAGCTCATAAAACTATTCACTCTAAAATTTGAAAACATTAGAAATACTTTTTCATTTTTAAGACCGTGATTTGACAGATGAAACAATTTTCACAATAAGGATCCTAATTTTACAAGCTGATATTTTTGGAAGACATGAAACAAGTGGCTCTCACAGTGAAGAGAGTGTATCACAAGTCCTGTGGGCTCAGCTGAGGATGTAAGGCCTATCTGGTTCACCAAATGCAGCTTTCATACCTGTAAGATTTCTGTCCCAGCTAGTGCTGATGATATTATGAAGGATATTCAATCAGGAAATTTGACCAATAGACAAGAGCCTCTTCAAATTGACTCAAATTTGTTGTAGGATGTAATTACTAATCAACAGTAGATTATAATTTTCCTACAGCTAAAACTTTACAAACTGCAAATTAGTATTTCCAACTCTCTTTGTACACTTTTTAACTAGTTTTTACCGTACAGCCTTTTTTCTTACAGTCTGGATTCTCTCACCAATTCCGTTAAAACGGATGTTAACTTTTGTTATCTATTCAGGAGGTAGCAGTTCAAAATGAAGGTCACCATATGCAGATATTTAAACTGCTGATGTGTAGAAGAATCAAACTGTGATTCAGTATCTAATGTAGTTTTTAAAACAAGAGGCCTGAGACAATTTTTTTCTCAGTTGTGCTAAACTGCATTCTTGATTGCATTTCTTTATTGCACTATATGTTCTTATATTTATATCTAGTTTATAACTGATTTTCCTTTTGCAGTAATACAATGAAAGCAATAGAACAGAAAGACCTAGAAAAAAAGAATCAGCTCTATCTTTCAGTTTGCTTTGTAAATACAGGTTGTATCATTTGCATACAATTGCAAAAGAACTTGAATGACAGTTATATCTTTCGAGGAATTAATTCTTTTATAACAATAATATATATATAAGAACTAAAATACAAGGATGTAAGGTAAAATCATGTGCTACGGAAATCTACATATACAGAAATGAAAACTGAATACAAGTAAGAGTTCCGTGTTTGACCTGGTATTTATGCCTCCCTTTTTTTCCTTCTCCACTGTGATCTTTGTGACTTCATTTAACAACATGGTGTGAAAGACTGAGTAATAAATAATGAAAGTAGAAGAAAGAAGAATCACACGCTATCTTAATCCCAGCCCAATATTCTATATTCAAATCATAAACTCTGAGGAATAATGCTGATGAAGCAATTCCCAATAATACTATTTGAACACTCATTAAAGGAGAAAAAATATGATTATGAAGTAATGAAAGGTTCAGAAATCTTCATTTTATAAAGAATTATAAATTCAGAGGTGGAAGACAGAAGAAAATTCCCAGATGGTTCAGGCAATCTCTGTGCTGGTACCAGTTTCTAATCCCCGAAATTGAACCGCACTGCCAGTTAAGAGCTTCCTACTTCAGCTTTATTTCTGACCCTACGTAACATTAAATCAATTGTAATTCTTGAAATATAATGTTATCCTCTGTTCTGCATATAATAACTGCATATTTAATAAATGTTCTCATGAAGTTTTAAGACTAGGAGACAAAAACTATGAAATACAGTATTCCCACATAAAACTGGAATACCGTGTATTCAACAAATTGCAAGCACTAACTGCAAATCTAATCCCACTGATTTCAGCAGAAGAATGATGAAAGCACGTTTTTGCAATGATGACTTAGGACTGTCCAACACATCTTAAAGTAGAAAACACCCAATTTTAAATATAATGGAACGGACTATAAAATAAAAACTACAAATTCATAGATCTTCCTAAGATAATTCTGTATATAAATTATCTATATTCAAGATCTAATGATGATTGCCACACCTCTGCCCAATGTAGGAGCAATCAGTGATGTGAAGTTCTAACAAAGTAGTCTCTGGGACAAAGTATAGTTCCTGAAGCCCACAGTAAGGAATACATCAGGTTAGTTAAATTACAGCAGCTGCCTAAGGACTGTTCTGTCACTTCAGGATTGCTGAGGTACAGGGAAGCCCCCAAATCCAGTGCATACTTTTTTCAAAAAGACAGAGTACTAATGCTGTACTGCCCTTTGTTTCACACAAGTACCTGGTTGGGTGCTTGTCAGCAACACAGGCAAAATGAGAAACAAGGGAACACTCAAGGCAGAATTTGGTCAGCCTACAGGTTCTCAACTGTATGGGACTGCTGCTCTCTCCACCTTTGCTTCTTCAAACTCAGTAAGCACTCAAGCCAGTCCCCCAGATTAGCAGCCCCAGTTAGGGAAAGTGTTGCCACTCACTGTTACCAACATGGTCTCCATTCCCCACTCTCCTTGTGGTCAGCAACCATATAGGCAAAGTACACAAGCAAGTCATGACCACTTCCTTCGCCTCACTTAAACCCATAGCTAAAGCTGACTCTCTCACTGCTGTCAGCTGTTGTGGCAACTAGGATGTTTTATAGCACTGGCACAAAGCAGCAGTGAACTGGAGAAGACTGCAGGACATCAGACATCTGATAACCACGAAGACAAGTTTACCAGTCCCTCAGTACCAACTCCCTTAACTGCAGGCAAAATTGTATTACATCTGGTGTTTGCTCCATTCTCAAGCTGCAGGTAAGCAGGGCCACAGAGACCAACTTTCTGAAGAACAGCCTGGTATTAGCCTGGTATAGGATGGAAATGGACAGAGCAAAATCTTTACAAGTGATCATTTCTTCACTTCTTCAACAAAAGGACTAAGCCCCTGCCTCTCCAACATCCCCCCTGGAAGAGGAATGGGAGAATTTGTGACAGTTTTGATAGTAAAACAAAATAATCAGGAACACGTCCCATGGCCCAGAGATTCATCAGATGGTAGTATCAGCTACAGCAGACAGCGTCTTGACAGAGCTGATCTCAGATAACAGATTGCTCTGTCACCTGCAGTTTCTTCTGGAGATAAATATAACTCCACAAACAAAGCCTCCTGCCCAAAAAAAAGGGCTACGAAGAGGGGGCAGAAAAGGATTAAAAGGCGTGAAAGTTAATTCTAAGTAGCTTTTTGCACACATAAATATCCTTAACATAAAGACATTTTTCAATGACCTTGGGACAAAAACATTCTCTCTCTTATGTTCAGCTTGTATAAACCCAGGAAATACAGGTAGAATACGGCATTTAATCATTCCACTATGATGATTGGATATTTACTTTCTGAGCATAGCTGCAGTTACAAACTATATTATCTGTAGATTGATATCAAAGGATCAATACAGTCTTTAAATCTCCTAAGTACAACAATACTTTTGACATAAAAAAGTAATGCAATATCACCTTTCTGACCCAATAAAGTTGAGTGCATGTAGAATTTGTTAAAATAAATCTATGGAAGACAGTAAAACCAAATCACTTGAGACAATTACTCTAAATAATTACCTTACTTTAACATGCACGTTAGCTTTCTCTCCACCTAAAAATTCAATCTGCAGCAGAGGATTTATTCTTTATGCAGCACTCATGGTTTAGTTTTCCAATTAGCCTTTCCTTCTGCTATTCCACAAGAGAGATACTATCTTTTACTGCTCCCACTACCCTCTCTCTACAGGCCAGCACATGTCAGCTGAGTTCAAATACAGTCTCCTTTTACTCCAGAACGTTTCTGAAAAACTATCTTCACATTTCTAATCCATGCCATTCAAGTTTTCATGGAAGCCCCCCAGAAATTGATTTTCTGGATCATACTAAGCCATATGCCCACTTCAAATTCCCATTCAAAACTCTCTTCCTGAGATCACCACATGTACTTGTTCAAAAATCATTCCTTGTTCTAGCTTTCCCTTCCTTTTCTGTATTAAATACACGATAAACTTCACCTTTAAGGCACTTCACCATTTCGTTGCATTTTGTTTTTCTCTTTCTGTGCAAGGAAATTCTAACTCAAATTCCCAGAAGAGTGATACTCAAGTCCAATTACAAGCCCCCTATCTAATCAAATACCTTCTGGAAACCACTAAGTAACAGCAAACGTTAATATGGTTATATTACACAATAAAAACAAATGCAATTTTTATTAATAATCAAAGGGCTGACTGACTATAAACCTCCCATCTGCGTAATATACCTTATAAAGGCCTATTGTGGTTCTCATAGCCAACATCATCTAGGGAAAGACAATGGTATATTTTAAACTTGTAATTTTGCCTTTTTTTACACACTGCCATGGTAAGATGATGACACTGAAGTAATGTGCATGCACCAACCTTCCACATATTTATACAAACAATGTGAATGTTGTGCAAGTTCACACAGGAACACAAATTGTGAAGTACCTTGCTGTCATGTGGCCATTACAGTGTACAATCTTTTCTCTAAATTGAATGAATTTCATCTTGAAACTGCTACTGTGTTACTGCTACCATGACTAGACAGTGGTTTCAGGTCTTCATTCTTTCAACACATAGAAACTGCATCACAATTTCCTTTACTCATTTGTTTTTCCCTTCCTCCCCCCAAAAAGCCACAGCAGGCATGTCACCACTGTGTATCTTGGGCAGACATAAGACCATTTGCCTACATGTTGAGCTGTCAGGGAATGATACAACTCTGATCCAAGAACCACTGAATTACTGCATTTCCAGGGCCGGACTGAAATGCCCAACTCCACCAGCAGTGTTCCTCAGCTTGTAGCTCTTCATTGCCTAGAACATGTCAAAGACCAACTCTGCAGTATACAAATCCCATTGGCAGAATTATTCTGTGATGAACTAGTTCCCTTCTGTCTGTCTTCCTCCTCTGTATTTGTAGCTGATGAGCTGTTAGCTGATAGACTTGTTCGTATCTTCTAATTCAACAGCTTATTTGTCCTAATAAATATTTTTCCCCTCCTACTTTTTTAGTTCAGTCCTCAAATAATTTTATTTCCTTTCTGAATGATATTCTGGACCTCCCTCTACACTTATGATACTATTCAGTTTAGCCTCATCAACACTATGACCAGCACATTTCTGTAATGCACACCCAGGCATCAAAGAAAATACTAGATTGAGCTCAAGTGTAAATCTCCTTCAGAAACTTCACTAGTATCATCGTATTAGTCTCACAGTTCTCCTCCTTTAGCCAACTATCCATCTTAGAATTGGTATGGGATGGTTATAAACCATAACTTCCCCAGCCTGAGCAGTAATTCCTGAACTGTAACATGGAATGCTTTGCAGAAATTCTGATAGATCCACTGCATTTCGCATATGTAAGCAAATCACTTACGGCTAAAGCAAATTAAAATCTAGAGGTTGTTGTAGAGCGTGTTCATTACCACCATTTGCCTTCAGCAAACAGCTGGTGGCTAGAGACGCAAAGCAGTTTTAAATCCAGTCATTGTGCCTTCCAGTGAGTGCCAACTGGTAGCACTCCTATAATATATGAGGTAATTTCAGACACTAAATGTGAAGAAGAATATATATTCTTAGTGTATATGTCACTATGCTATCTCTCACCTCACAAATAGGATAAAGGGTTAAAAACCAATGAGCACTAAGAAGTTATTGTGTCCATGTTTACAGACTTCAACATACCCATACCTCTTCTTACACTCTAAATGAAAATGTTGAGAAATGATTCCTGCTGTAAACAAAATAAAATTCTCCTGTTGTGTCTCAGTCATCTTTTCCTTTCCTCTGGCACTGACTACACAGATACAACACTGAAACCAAGGACCACCAGGAAAACTGAAGACATGGATTTCCTCTTTTTAGACTTGCTAAGTAATGGTCGATAACAATACAAGAGCAAAAGCTGTATTTCAATAAAAGGGTAAGGGTCAAACAGCCCAACGGAGTTGCTGTAAAAATGCTAAACAGTCAGCATTTAGTTCTGACTAATACAATTCATTGGACAGTAATGGGCTATTTGAAACAATAGCTATCAAAAACCCACTCTGAATAAGGCATTATAATTTTTCCTTTGATACATTTTTCTACAAAAATCCAAACTTTTCTAAGTAATGAAGCACTAGAATCCCAAATACAATAATTTTCAAAGAAATGAAGGCTACTCTCTGTTCAAAAAATTATGTTAACGCTTGTTAAATGAAAAAAACACTAGATGGAGCAACTATCCTATTTTAACATCCCTTTCTCTTCAAAGGGCATAAAGCCTCTTTCAAATCTTAAGATTAACATTATATCCATAATAATGTTATGACAAATGGACTTGGAAACATCAGAAAGCATGTACAAAGTTATTTACTAAATGGCAATGAAAGGTATCTCTGGACATTATTCAAGAGCATTAATATTACAAATATGTTTAAATTAAATGTTAAGCAGCTCTAACCTGTTTGCTATTTAAAAACCTACCATGAACAGAGTAATTTTCAGATTTTTCTACACTACACAACTGACCTGTTTTTCCCAGAATATGTAAATGCCATGAAAATGAAAATGTTACCTTGCAACCCTTTCTCCCATTTACAGCTTTTTCATCCTAAAACTTGAGCTGCGTTACATTTATCTCTAGTCCTAATGCCTAATACCTACTTTCAAGATCTTTACTATGCAGCTCCAAGTATTTTTCCCTTCTCAGCTTCAGATTAATGCCGTTGGGAAAAGTAGCTTTCCTATGACCAGTAACAGAACTTAGTACATGCCTGAATTATTCTGACATTTTGAAGCATTACTTCTGAGGTAGTTTTAGATTTTTTGGGGGGCGTGGAGGGGGAAGGAAAAAAAAGTCATCTGGTGCTTATCTCTGCTTTCCACCACTTATGGTAAAAAGTTGCTTTAGGAGGCAAGAAAAAGCACAGCTTCTTTCCCATACATTTATGCCACAGTGAATTGGGCAATGGAAATGTGACATTCACTCCTGTGTATGCTATTGGTCTACAGGTTGCTTGTCTCAATTTCTTCAGTATAAATGGAGACTGGCACACTTCTAATCCTTCCAAAGAACTTGGAAATGTAAAAAAAAAAGCATTCTAAAAAGCCTGATGCTTCAATCTTAGCCATCCGTTGCTTCTCAGCTAAGTAGCTGGAGACCATATTCTTACACAGTTCGCTAATGCAATATTCACAGAGTAGCCAAACTACTCTTTCTTCCTCCTTGAAACTAAGAACCTAGCAATTCACACTGCAGGTGCAGTGCATCTTTAAGACATCCTCTAGTCTTTCTAAAATATTTAGATCACAGGAAAGCAAAACTGGAGCACCAATCTTTCCAAACATGTGGCAATGGAACCTTATACATTTATTTCAGGCATATGCTTTTACAGCAACAATGCTGACTAAAGCTTGAGAACAGACGAAAGAAGCTGACAAAACCTAGAAGCGTTATTCACCACCTCAAAAAAGCCCCGACCCGCAATGTGCCTTTCCCCCCCGGCCCCAAAAATACCAGGCAAAAGATGTACTGTGACTGCAGAAAGCAGCCAACACAATCTGGTTATGCACTTTCGGAAGCTTCTGGCAAGCACTCAATAATTGCTGGATTTTTTTAATCAAACAAAAACTAAGCAGTACAGAATCATCAGCTCTTAGTCATTAAGCGCTCAGGGAAAATTCTGAATACAAACATACACACATTACAATATAGAACGTAGGAGAGGTAGGTTCAGAACCCCCATTCTTTTAGTTTATTTCAAAAGCCAAAAGCTATGCAGTACTATGGCTCTGTTTGTCCTTGGGGTGTAGGTACAACTAAATAAACACAAAAACCCCTGAAAGATCTTGCAGCCAACAACGGACACAGAAAATAACTGTTTCGAAATACAACCATGAGGTTGTCCCAGCAAAAAAACATCGATGAAAAAGGTGTCTAGTCACCAGTCCACATATATATTTTAGCTGAGCACCCAAATTTTAAGATGAGTTTTCTCCTCCCATTGTTATGCTTATGTTCAGTATAAATTTATTACGCTGGAGAAAAGACAACAGCACACTGTCAAATTTATTAGTTTCTAAGACTGCATTTTTATGTTTTAATAAAAGCAGGCACAATAACCATTATTCTAAGCTGAAACTCCTTCACTGAAGTTTCCTCTCAAAGTGTTTCTCTGAAGCTATTTATTGCCTGGTCCTGCCGCTCCGGAACACCCACTTGGACTTCCTAGTGAGGAAAGGTACATTGTCTTTTTTTGGCTGTTCAGTTAGAAATGCCAAAAAAAATTATCTAAATGGAAAAACACTGCCTTCAGATAATATAACCATAATTCATCCTGCTGCACTGCTGTGAACATTTCTAACTTTGTTTACTTTGCACATGACCATACTCTAGGTCCACTCACAGGTATTCAGTGAACAGTCATACTGAACTAGTGCACTGTGAAAACAAATCTAGTAACTCCTGCCCATAAAGCAATATTCCAGCTAGTTAGGCCATATTAAAGTGTATTAAATAATGAACTCCCTTCTTCCTGCTAGAATTCAGCTTTTGTTCCTACCAGATCAAAATAAAAATCTGATCTGTGCAGCAATGAAAAGGACTCTGATTTTAAGCATATATAAGAAACCACAACTTATTCAATTATCTGAAGTCATCCTAGACAAAGATTGAGAACTAGAGATTTTTCCAAGGTTCGTATCTTGACAGAACTTATATGGTGAATGAATATCTTTTAGATAGCATAAACCATAAATCAAAACCCCTCGAAACCTATTATGCAACGGTAAAAAACATTAACACTGTGTAAATTTGGTAGATCTGCCAACAATAGAGCTACAAGCAATCATAGTCTCCAATTTGATAATATATCCTATTTTCTGTACAAGAATCTACCAAATTTATATATATCCTTGCTAGTTGTAATGCTTTAGATGGACAACAGCTAAAACACTTAAAGAATTTATAATTCTCAGTTTGTATAAAACGAGGTATCTCTGAACATAAACAATTCCTATAATCCAACTAATTCCTCCGGTAGTTTCCTCGTATGATGACTTAGAAGTCTGTAGTCTGCTGTACCCTGCCAATTTTACTTTCAGTATTAAGGCAAATCAAAAGAATACAAGCAAGAAGGAAAATACAGATTAATATTACTGTGCTGGTTTTGGCTGGGATAGAGTTAATTTTCTTCACAGAAGCTAGTATGGGGCTATGTTTTGGATCTGTGCTGGAAACAGTGTTGATAATACAGGGATGTTTTAGTCACTGCTGAGCAGTGCTTGCACAGTATCGATGCCTTTTCTGCTCCTCACCCCACCCCACTGGAGAGTAGGCTGGTGGGACAGCTGACCCTAGCTGACCAAAGGGATACCCCATACCATATGACGTCATGCTCAGTCTATCAAGCTGGGGGAAGAAGAAGGAAGGGGGGGGGATACGTTCGGAGTGATGGCAGTTGTCTTCCCAAGTAACTGCTACACATGATGGAGCCCTGCTTTCCTGGAGATGGCTGAACACCTGCCTGCTGATGGGAAGTAGTGAATGAATTCCTTGTTTTGCTTTGCTTGTGCGGGCAGCTTTTGCTTTACCTATTAAACTGTCTTCATCTCAACCCACGAGTTTTCTCACTTTTACTCTTCTGATTCTCTCCCTCATCCCACTGTGGGGGGAGCGAGCGAGCAGCCGCGTGGTGCTTAGTTGCCAGCTGGGGTTAAACCACAACAATTACATACTTAGCAGCTGAGAAAGGAATTTCTGCTCCAAATTGGTCTCAAATTTTATAATAATGCATAGTTATTTATAGCAAGAACTTTCTTGAAAGATTGTAAAATATAGCTTTAAAAAATGACCCTACTTAATTTAGTTTTAACTAAGATAATGCTTTCCTTTGTAACAGTAGACTCACATTTCACTTCCTTATATTTACATCAAGTAAGATCATTCCTAAAACATTCCGTTTGGAAAAGAAAAGTGAAAAGTTTTAAAATACCAATTATTGACCACTTTAAATTTCAGGGGAATTTTCAGTCTTAATTTTTCAATTTCAAAATTAAGAATGCCGATATTTTCAAGGCAGGGACCATGCCTTAACATAGCTTTACTCTTGCATGTAAGACAACAGCGCCTTGATCCTGTTTGAGATCTTTGCACATTACTACCGAAACGTTAACAGGAGTACTAATGCTTATAATGTCTGTTAAGTAAAAACATTGCCATCTAACAATTCCTTGAACAAATTCAAGAATTGTGAGTCTGGTGATAATCACTGCTATGCATTATTTTGAGTGCTTGGGAATATATTAGCAAAATATAACTCTCACTATTATTTAATGGCAACCTAGCACACACACACAAAAAAACCAAAACCAAAAAAAACCCCCCAACAGATTCCAAATAAGGACTTTGGAGATTAGCTTCAATTCATTCAAGTTTACCTAACGAAGTTAGTTATTTAGTTTAAACGCTTTCTATTGGAGGAGTAGTTATCCAATTTAACAAAAAGGGGGCAAATCACTCTTCTTACATCATATATATAGTGCTCTTAAATAATGAGGCTAAACTAGAAACCTTACTTTTAGAATGGTTGAAGAGGGGTAAGATAAATCCCAGTTCAGATGCCTATGTATAAAAAACGGTGCCTCTAAGTATCTACTATTTCAATGACATACTGCTTCAATTAAAAAAAGAAGTCAGATTTCTTCTATTCTTGGTGTATCTCATTCTTCTTAATAAGTTAAAGACTATTTTACAAGAAAATAACTTATCACTGAAAACACACTGAACTAAACAAAGATATTTTCTATAGAAATGAGACACTGAATGCAGTTTCACATTTTTTTCAGTCCTTGAATCTATTACCTTGGAATTTGCATGTTTATCTGAATATCGGAAAACATTTCCAAAACCAACATTACAATGAGTGTTTGAAGTCTAGCTTCTTAGCATTTTATTCAGAAATTTAGTGCTTGAGCCAATCCTACTTAAACTCATCAGAAGTTTTTCTTATGACTTTATTAAGTGTTCAGTATTAGTCTAAAATCTCTTGTCACTTGTATTTGGAGCTACACAGGAAAAAATCTGAAAATAATGATACTGTACATTTCACCAAATATTAACTCTGCCTCTGTAGAACTGTTATTGCTACTGCTGACCCACAAGCCAGAAAGACTACAACTTGAATTTTAGAAACCAGGCAGTATCTGCACTACTACTATTCTAAGTATTAAAAAATTGTTTTTAAAGAATGTAAAAAGCTGAGAACTAATGGAATGCTTCTTGTCCTTTGAGTTGCAAGACTGTAGTCAAGTAAGACCCCCGCAATGCCATACATAAGGACTTCTACTGACTATGATTACTATCACAATGGTGTTGATCTAATGATTAACATTCTACACTGCAAAACAGTTGGATTAGAGGCACAAAAAAATCCACAATTCATCCTGAGTAAAGAAAGATAATAATCAGTTGGTACCCTTAATAGAGAACAGAAATATAATTTTAATCTCAAAAAAGCTTGACATTGCAGTCAAATGACTATTTTTGCATTCTCATCCAAACTCTGTCAGTATTCTCTCTCTGTCTCAATGGTTCTCACCTCTTCCTAATTTCTGAATCCACAAGGAGTTGCCTCTTTTTGTGGGGTGGAGGTGGTGGGAGTTCCTCTTTAGCATGCTTAACCAGGATTTGTTCTCTTGTGGTCACCATAGTTACAGTTTCCATTACAGTTGTCTCTGTTAGTGATGTCTGAGTGGTAGTGGCAGCCTGTGAAATCTGTGAGAAGTATTAAAACAGAGGTCACACATTGTTTGAAAGACTTCAGTAAAGACTGTTTGGAATAGCAATAGAAAATAATGAGAAACTGCTTCCGTCTGAACATAGGCTGACCTTCAGAAAAAAATAACATTATATGCAACTCAAATAAAATTGTTTTATCTCACTCATGCTGTGTGAACAAGTTATCTGCAGAAGTCAATATCAAAATCGGAAAAGATCCTAAACAGAATGAACTTACGGCTCCCTCTAAATCATGCTGAATGAAGAAAAAAATGAATGGTCAATTTTATGAGGAAATTGAGTGATAGCAAATACATAAAATGTTACTATTGCTGTATGTTACTCTGCCTCCATTCTGTAGATTTACTCCTTGAGAAGTAATAAAGGCATGGTAATGGCACTAAATTACCAATTGTTATTTTTACCATTTATAATAATTTTCAAACTAGAACATAATTCACCACAACCTACTTGCACAAAAGGGCAGTTAGCTTTCTGTCAGGAAATCTTAAATTAGAAAACATGCACTAGAAGGCAAATTAATTTGCATCAGTGTTATTCCATAATTAAAAACTAATGTTAAAGGGTCGTAACAAATACTAATACACATAATATGTAACACTGTAAACACTACCAGTCTAATGCATTTAACTTTGCCTGGTAATACAAAAATAAAACCTTCATATAGTTCAGCTACATAAAAAAAAGGAACGATGAGAAATATTTTCTGCTCATATTTGTTTGAAAGATACTGGTTGTACATGTACTGCCTGTTTATATTTGTTTCCATATAACACCAGACTTCCCACTGAAACATGGACAGCTGTTCTTAAGTCCCTTAACTCATGAGAAATGGGTCAGTTCTTTTTTTGGTTCTGTCAGATGATGGCTCATTTGTCAAAATGCTCTAGTTACAGCTCCAATGGCCACCTCACAGTTCAGGGGCAGTGAAATGGAAAATAAAAAAGAAGTTACACCAGGAGCAGGAAAAGCTGTGCACCAGAAGAGCCCTGCTTCTTTGCTTATTGCCAGTGTGCAAGAATGAGAAAGACTTTCCAGTTCAGCAACAGGAATGCCAGTATCTAAAATTCCATGAAACTATATACACATACATAAATAATCTATGAGTTCTTGCATTAGAAACTCCGTGGAGTGTTGAGTTACCTTAGTTACTGAGACATTAGTGTTTCTATAAACAATGGAGAAGACACATACCAGGTAATTAACTATAACTTCTTTCCCACAATATTTTCTTATATTGAAAAAAGAGTGACAAGGAAAGGGAGATACTGTTAGCAACCAGCCTTTTCTCAGCAGGCAACACTAATAAAGGTAAAAAAAACTTGGAGAAAACCCAAATTCCTGCCAGCATTGCTGGTCTTGTCCTGGTTTCAGCTGGGATAGAGTTAATTTTCTTCCTATTAGCAGGCATAGTGCTGTGTTCTGGATTTAGTAAGAGAATAATTTTGATAACGCACTGATGGTTTAGTTGTTGCTGAGTACTGCTTATGCTAGTCAAGGACTTTTCAGCTTCCCATGCTCTGCCAGGTGCACAAGAAACTGGGAGGGGGCACAGCCAGGACAGCTGACCCAAACTGGCCAAAGGGCTATTCCATACCATGTGACGTCATGGTCAGTATATAAACTGGGGGGGGGGGGGGGGGGGGGGGGGGGGGGGGGGCCGGGGTGGTGATCACTGCTCAGGGACTGGCTCGGCATCGGTCAGCAGGTGGTGAGCAATTGCATTGTGTATCACTTGTGTTGTATATTCTTTTATAATTATTATTATTATTACTCTCTCTTCCTCTTCTGTCCTATTAAACTGCCTTTATCTCAGCCCACGGGTTTTACTTGTTTTTTCCAATTCTCTTCCCATCCCACAGGGGTGAGGAGGAGGGTGAGTGAGCAGCTGTGCAGTGCTTAGTTGCCAAGTGGGGTTAAACCACGACAGGTCTTCAAAACAAAAAAGTCTTCCTGCTCTTTGTCCAGTCTGCCAGTGAAAGTGATGAGTAGGAAAGTCCATTATCACTGTAATTTTGGCAATCTTTCTTAAAGCAGTCAGCGCTTTTCTTCCCCCTCCAGAAATGACCAGCTCTCTAGGCTTTAGAGCAAAAACTGGACTACTCAGAAGACTACAAAATTAAGATTCAAAGCAGAATTATTTTTAATCTCTGGATTAATTATGTCAATTGGAGTAAGCTGCTTGTGGACTGCAGGGACTTAGCTCACGTACGAACTATATAAATTTTTGGAAGAGCAAAACACCCAGTTGACTTTTTAATCACTACAATATTATGTATTAATACTTTTGTCTTAGTTCCCTCAACAAGATGTATTGACTTTGATATTTTCAACTACAGAAATCGTAACAATAATAAGGAAACATTTCCATATAGTTTTATTAAAACTTATACAGATTTCTTTTAAATTTTATTTTTATTTAATTTTATTTTGGGGCAGAAAGGAAAAGCAAATTAAAGCTTCTGAGTTCTAAGGTTCTATGAAATTTGAGGATAACACCTGATGTCATCTTTCCCTGGGTTGACTCTGTAGGTAAGAACACACCAAGTAATTGCTTGCTCCTTACATACAGTTTTGGGTACAGTCTCCCTTTCCTCCTTCTGACAAAATTCTTATTACACTAGGTTTTATCCAAAAATCAATGATAGGATGATGTTTCTGACACCTGAGGTCATATCCTGTCATGTTTCCATTTGCCAATCATTACCAGGGTACACTTTACAGTGAAGAAGGTGTAAACCAGAACAAACCACAACTAGGGAGCTATAGGAGTCTTCTGCAGCATACTACCAATTACACAGGAGTAACAGCTTTAGCCGGTGGCTGGGAACTGTACTTCAAAAGCAGTCAGTGCAATTATCATATGCACAGAGCAGTCAAGTCACAATGCTGCGTGGGGTAATGATTTACATATCAAAACAGTAAAGAATTTTCATGCTTAGTCAATAGGAGTGGAGGTTAAATACTATATACTTCAAAAGGAGAGTGGAGATGTGAATTTAAAGCTTATAATCATTCTAATTAGAGACTGGGTGAGACTAAAAGGTACTGAAGATTACACTGCAATGTAACTCTGCAAGATGGAGTTAGTGCACATTTAAAGGGTGTACACACTTTAGAAGGTAAAAGAAAATCCTTAAAAATTCAAGGAAGTAACAAAAAAGAAGTAGCTTTTATTAGGTTCCCTGTCAAAAAAAGAACAACCCACCTCTTAGATCTAATCACTGGTGTGGTGTGTTTCATGTATTATTCAAAGATGGTCCAAATACTGACCATATAGTTTCCTCATCCCTCTAAGTTCCTGACAAACAAATATGAATCTAAGAAGGGGTGATACAGTCTAGGCCTTTAACCCACTAGAAAATCATATGGAAAGCGCCTAGGTGACTCATAAGGCTGCACATTAAAAGGCTTTCAAAATACAATGCTTGCCTGCAGTTTCACATCAGCAAGCTCATCTTGGAAACATGTTAAAACTCATCTCTTTTCAGAGCGCACAAATTTAATCTTCCTTTTCATCCTCTACAGGCAAACTTATGTATAATGTGTGTATAGCACTTCAGTAGTTTTATGTCATTTTATTTCTCTTTTATATGGCAGCCTACCTTTAATGCCATCATTTACTACTGCCTTTGGAATTGCCCTCAGTCTTGATAAACTCATAATTTTCCTTAACACTCACTTTTGGAGCTGTTATCTGTTGTTTGATGAAATGTATGTATGTGAGTGGGGAAGTTCAGAGGAGGAATACTGTTTTCTTCAGTTTGGGAAGGTTTTCAGTACAATTTAGTGAAGCACAATGAACTCACCAAAGGTGGGTTTAGAGTTTCTAAAAGTTAGACAACTAGTCTAAGCAAATAGTCCTTGTCCTTGTTTTCACTGTGTCATCAACAAAGGAAAGCTGACATTTTCATGATGAGGACAAACAGCTTTTCTTAAAAGGTATCTCTCTTTCTCACCCTTGCCATCCACTCATTTGCAGCAGAAGCTTTAGCCACGAGTTCAGATTAGATGCTTAAATTCAGCAGCAATGAATTCAGCTAAATGTGGGAGGACTCACATTCTACTTTCTGCACTTTTCCTTTGGGATGTAGAACTGCTTCTTACATCTAGTTGGAGAATCAGCTTTGAACTGAGGCTGAGGTTGTCTGTTCCATTTAATTCCTTATTTTGTTAACAAGTTAATAATTTAGTGACACTTTAGTAAGAGAGGGAGGGGAAATAACTAATGACAAAAATGTAATTATGAAGGTACTATAAGAATTATTAATGAATGGAATAAAGTTCATTTTAAAGTCAATATCTAAGTTTGATAAATAAAATGTGCATTTTCTGATAGATTTTAGTGAAAAGCATTGTATTTGTCACCCTCTTCCAACTCCCCTCCTCCCCAGTTCATTAGAGAGAATAATTAGATCTTTTAGAGGCATTTTTTTCTTGCAGTCTAAATGTGTCAATGAGCTTTGTAATAAATAAATGTATAAACCCAATAACATTATCCACCCTGCTTAGATAGAAACACATGGCATCAGTACTTCATAGAGGACATATCTAAACTGTGTAACAGTGCCTTAGGAAGCGGTCCTTCAGTTAGCACTGAATGTGCAGTGTCTCCAGAATTGGAAGCAATATGCCCACAACAGTATACCAACTCTGTGCCAAGCAAAGTAGCTTCTCCTTGGAGGAAAAGCTTATTGACTGAAGTGTGCTGCTATGATAAGACAGTTACACTGTTTTGGGAATACAAACTGTCTCCCACCTGTGCTTCTTTACGATGTATGAATGTGCAGCCTCAGGATTGCTCATTTCATGAGGAGGCTACCTTTTCTGTAATCTAAGTTCCATTTTCAAAACTAGTATCTGCCTTTAGGATCGATCAACAATCTAAATAACTCTTGAACACTTTGGAGTGAGTTACTAACTTCTTCCAATCATGTGACCCTAGCCATCCCAAATTAAAAATGCATCTCTGGATTTTCCTCTGCACTGAAACAACGGGTTTCCTGCAGCAAATATGCAAGAGTTAAATTTTCAACTGTTACAAATGCTGTGTAGCACAAACTGGATTTGCCTTCTGTTACTAAGTGAGGTTGTACCCTTTCCCCATTTTCTTCTGTTCTCCCAAAGCGTTTTTTCCAGCTTCAACTACACAAGCAACTGTGTCACAGAGGAAACTAAAAGAGTAAGGTACGAGTTGGAAGCAAGGTTACTGGCAGGTATTCAGATCACTACAGGAAGTACAGAAGCTTTCACCTAATTACCCAAACATAAGTTGGTAGAAGCATTAGTATATAGCAACAAAAAGGTGCAGCACGGTCAAGGGAATTGAATCAAACTGACCAGAACTGTGAGAGACCCTCTAGGGACAGGACAGAGGTGCATGCAGTAACATTCTGCTCCGTTATCATTAAAAAGTTTTAATGTCCATTTCCATTTCACCAGTCATACAATGACAGCACAAAAATGACTCAATGAGATAATGGAATGGAAAAAAGTGAGCTGATTTGGGTTTAAATCCACTAAGAAAGAGGTGCTGACAGATGGCTAGGAAAAACAAGTATCTTTTCGATACTACACCAGAGCACTGATTTTTGTTATCTGGTTTAAAAAATATGGAACTTTAAAACCTCAATTTCTTTTTTAATATATTACAGTTACCATAAAGCAGCTGGGCAAAATAATAGCGGAATTTAATCATTTTTCACTGTCATTTTGGCTACAGGTATGGATTGATTTATTTATTTTTCCAAGAAACTTCTCTTTTTATGGCCTCTCTTTTTAATCTGTAAATCAGCATAACATAAGCAGAAGTAAACCAGTAATCTATTATAAACTTTCACTGTTGAAAAGAAATTAAAAAAAATTCTCTTTAACTAGCAAACAGTTCTTACACTAATTTCAGACTAAGTGCCATTCCACAGACAGCCATAAAAACAGTGTATTTGAAGTGACCAACTATTATAGGTTAAAAATAAATTAACTGGAAAGAGTATTTTCGTTATGGATTGTACCATCCCTGAAAACATAGTTAACAATCCAAGAAAGCAATCAACGCTATAAAGAAAGATCAAAAACTAAAGAGATAAATAAAATTCTTGAAAGTTATATTACAGTTTTATTATGTTGTCCTAAAAATAAAATATGTCTTAGGCAGTCATGCCGGGAAAGAAATTAATATGACAAACACCACCAAAACTACTTCAAGGATTTGACTGGCAAAGGATTTCACTGTCACCAACTGACAAAATGATGGTTTTAACAAACCTGTTTCGAATTGCTCTCCACCTTCTGCACAAGGTTATCCCAGCGCTGGGCAACATTTTCGAGACGACTTTCAAGCTTTTGAGCCACTGCTTTATTTTTCACAGCTATAAGGAGCTCTCGGCTGAGTGACTTCAGCTTACCCATCATTTGCCTTTTCATTTCTAGATCTCCTTTTAAGATCTGTTAAACAAAGTAACAGCAGAAAGAAGAGTAATTCATACAGGGAGGCGGCGGGGGAAACAAAACCCAACAAACTTTGAAGAAAAATCCTAAAGAGAGCATCATAAAGAACAGAAAACGGGTAAGGGTATTTCATACAACCTCCTATACTTCCATGTTGTTGTTACTGTAAAAACTGCTGGCAGAGCTGACATAGTGGAAGGGACACATTGCACTTCACAAAGCAATAGAACATGACAGGTGGAGCAACTTCAGACATCGCAGCATGCCTCCGGTGGCGACATAAATCAAAAAGCTAACAGCTGTGTGACATTAATAACCTTAAAACTGCACTAATGTTAACAACTATATCAACATTTCAAACAATGTTTCTTTAAAGTTTTGTTGTACTTTGTCATATATTGCATATTAGAACTCACTGAGAAAAAAATGTTTTCTAGAAAAATAATATTTGACCCCAAACCAGGATGAAAAAAGAAGAAAGCTCAAAGAAAATAAGTTTGGTTTTGGCAGCATGAAGAATCATGTATTCCTCCTCTTCCTCAGATCTCAGCAGGCTCTGGTTACATGGCAGTAGCCTCCCAGGGAATGGGGAAGCATTGGGAACCCCAGGAGCTCTACTGAGTGTGCCAAGAAAAGGGCCCTGCAGCTGGGAGCCTGGAAACTCCCGCATTCAACCTCTGCGTTCTGCAAGCCGCCATACAGCTTGAACCCATGGAAGCTAATGGAAAAGGAGAAATCAGCAGTCTTCACATCTCCACTGCAGTAAACTGCCAAGGGATCTTGAAACTCCTGAGATCTATACACGCAATCCTCTCTATGAAGTAGGCTCTTCACAGATCCAAGGGTCATCCATAGCTCCAGTTCTCACCTGGGTTTATTTTCTAATGCCTCTAACAGTTTACTCCATTGATCTTCATACCTTAAGCATTCATTCTCCACACTCTAATCTGTGCTAATCATGGCCAAATTTTGAACTCTCTATGCAGCTGAGCATTGCAATCTAATCCCCAAGGCATGAAAGGGAAAATTAAACAAATATTTAGGCAACAGAATTTAGTCTACATATACTTTCCTGCAGCCTTATCATCCAAAATTGTCATCTAAAATACAGCTCAGTAAAAGAAAGACTCGTAGTCTTTGTAATCAGTACTCTTTCCATTCCAATGTGGTTTGAAACATCATACTTACTAATGTTAGATACAGTTAATATCAAAATTTAAATTGACATGTCCGTAAGAAATAGCAACTAACTTTATATTTAAGAATCTGTATAGTAGCAGATCTAACAGAGCGAGCAGACTAGATGTAAAACAACTTACCATCTTAAAATTTCAAGGATTGCTATATTTGATTTTTTTTTGCCTACAGTGTCAGAAAAAGCTCACGTGAAAGCCACCACATACACTGACTGAAATAATAAAAAAATGGTACCCTATGAAACATAATTAGTGAATTCTGAACAGGAGTGTTTTATTTCCAACGTCCACAGGTGACAACAGCTGTATAATACACAAATGAGTTCAGCATCAATCCCAGATACATGGTGCACAATCAGTAAGTGAAACACTAGAAAGAGAAGGATGATAAAACTTTCTGTGTCAAAGGTACCGCTCACTACTACCTAATATGCTTTTGTGATAGCTACAGTTAACCTGTAAAAATATACTGGGGGATTCTGTTTTCACATTTCCTAACTGAAAACCTGTCAATGTGCTACAGTAACCAATAATGTGCTCTAGTTTTGGTTTTTTTCAGTACAAGAATAGACCTAAAATACTAATGAGCTAGCAACAAATTATGTAATTTACCAATCTGCAAGAGAATAAATGGTACTGTTTGCTTTATGAAATTAATTATCAAATCATAGAATCATAGAATCATAGAATCATCTAGGTTGGAAAAGACCTTTAAGATCATCCAGTCCAACCATTAACCTACACTACCAAGCCCACTCTAGACTAATCAAGGGTAGACCAGACTAAACCATATCCCGAAGTGCCACATCTACCCGTTTTTTAAACGCCTCCAGGGATGGTGACTCCACCACCTCTCTGGGCAGCCTGTTCCAATGCCTGACCACCCTTTCCGTAAAGAAATTTTTCCTAATTTCCAGTCTAAACCTCCCCTGGCGCAGCTTAAGCCCATTTCCTCTTGTCCTATCGCTAGCTACTTGGGAGAAGAGACCAACACCCACCTCACTACAACCTCCTTTCAGGTAGTTGTAGAGAGCGATAAGGTCTCCCCTCAGCCTCCTCTTCTCCAGGCTAAACAACCCCAGTTCCCTCAGCCGCTCCTCATAAGACTTGTTCTCCAGACCCTTCACCAGCTTCGTTGCCCGCCTCTGAACACGCTCCAGCACCTCAATGTCTTTCTTGTAGTGAGGGGCCCAAAACTGGACACAGTATTCCAGCTGCGGCCTCACCAGCGCCGAGTACAGGGGAAAAATCACCTCCCTGCTCCTGCTGGCCACAGCATTCCTGATACAAGCCAGGATGCTGTTGGCCTTCTTGGCCACCTGGGCACACTGCTGGCTCATGTTCAGCCGGCTATCTACTAACACCCCCAGGTCCTTTTCGGCCAGGCAGCTTTCCAGCCACTCCTCCCCAAGCCTGTAGCGTTGCATGGGGTTGTTGTGACCCAAGTGCAGGACCCGGCATTTGGCCTTGTTGAACCTCATACAGTTGGCCACGGCCCATCGATCCAGTCTGTCCAGGTCCCTCTGCAGGGCCATCCTACCCTCGAGCAGATCGACACTCCCACCCAATTTGGTGTCGTCTGCAAACTTACTGAGGGTGCACTCGATCCCCTCGTCCAGATCATTGATAAAGATATTGAACAAGACTGGCCCTAAAACAGAGCCCTGGGGAACACCGCTCGTGACCGGCCGCCAACTGGACTTAACACCATTTATCACTACTCTCTGGGCTCGGCCACCCAACCAGTTCTTTACCCAGCGAAGAGTATGCCTGTCTAAGCCGTGAGCTGCCAGCTTCCCGAGGAGGATATTATGCGAGACGGTGTCAAAAGCTTTGCTAAAGTCGAGGTAGATGACATCCACAGCCTTTCCATCATCTACCAGGCGGGTCACCAGGTCATAGAAGGAGATCAGGTTGGTCAAGCAGGACCTGCCTTTTGTGAACCCATGCTGGCTGGGCCTGATCCCCTGGTTGACCTGTACTTGCCTGTGGAGTTCGCTCAAGATGAACCTCTCCATAATCTTCCCCGGCACCGAGGTCAGGCTGACAGGCCTGTAGTTCCCCGGGTCCTCCTTCCGGCCCTTCTTGTAGATGGGCGTCACATTGGCAAGCCTCCAGTCTTCAGGGACCTCCCCTGTTAACCAGGACTGTTGATAGATGATGGAAAGTGGCTTGGCAAGCTCCTCTAATAATAACTCCTCTAATAAATAACTCAGTCATAACTTCTGTCAAGTGCATACTGTAAACTCCAATATTTGGACATTATAAAGTGGTTTCCTTATGTGTTGGTAATGTGCTTCTACTAGGATTTTTTTGTTTTCACGTTTTTAATAATAGCTGTTTTGCTTTTCCTTAAACATCACCAAAAACTTCCATTGCTCATTGCAATATTCTAATCGGCAACATCTGCTGTAAAGTAATTGTTCGGCTGCGAAGAGATTTATTCCAGTAAAAAATGGTGTAATATCTAATTTATCTCTTCTAATAAGTAAAGAGATTTGCATTAAGTGAAGCAAGAGAAGATTTAACTCTATATTAATGGAATATTTACTCTAAGTATATAGACTTAGATCTTGTATACCTTCGCAGTGGATCTCAACATGTTTTACGATAAAGAAGAACACCACCACCTTCATTTTACAGGCTGCAAAACTTAGGCACAGGACATGAAAAAAAACTTATCAAGCCTGTGCCATAAATGACAGTAAAATTTCACCTCAGTCTGTCAACTTATGTTGTACATTCTCAGTGCATCGCATCCTCCAGCTTAGTCCATGCTCTATGTCACCCTTTGCCTTGTGTAAGAGTTCAGAAAGAATTATAGTGACAGTGAATAAATAGTAGGTGGATAATTTAAAAAAAAAAAAAAAAAAGGTGTTTTAAGGAAATACTTTTAGAACTAGAGCAACTACCCATCAACATCAGGAAAAAAAAAAAAAAAAAGAAGAAAAGTCAGTATTAATACATGCACAAAGTAGTAAAGGCTACACAGTTTTTCTGACCTTTAGACTAAGAAGATCCCAGAAGAGAGTTAATGACAAAGGACATAAATTTTCACATACAAATACTGAATGAATCCTCTGAAACAAGCCATTTGAGATTATTAAAACACAAAAAATTCTTGCAAAAACCAGTTTTATCTAAACAAAAATTCTTACAAATACATATTATGGGTACAGTATATAAATAAAGAAGAAATCTAACTGACTTGGTATCAGTTTTAACACAATGTTAGAACTGGGTGAATTGTTACACTGACCAAAAATACATTTTACCCATTCATTTCAATAAAAATGAAAGTGTGACTGCTAAAGCTGAGTGAAAAAGAGGGATGGCATCCGTACTGGGTTTACATGGCGAGATTTTGGCAGCAAGGGGGCTGCAAGGGTGGTTTCTGTGAGAAGACACCCAGGGGCTGCCCCCATGTCATAGAGAACCAGTTCCAGATGGCTCCAAAACAGACCCACCGCTGCCCAAAGGTGAACCCATCAGTGACTCTGGTGGTGCCTCTGTGAAAATATCATTAAGAAAGGTTAAGAAATGCTGCACAGAAACAGCCCTGCAGACAGTGAAGTCGGAGAAGGGGGAGGAGGTGCTCCAGGTGCCAGAGCAGAGATTCCCCTGCAGCCCATGGTGAAGACCATGGTGAGGCAGGCTGTCCCTCTGCAGCCCATGGAGGACCCCACGCCGGAGCAGGTGGATGTGCCTGGAGGAGGCTGTGACCCTGTGGAGACCCTGTGCTGGAGCAGGCTCCTGGCAGGCCCTGTGGCCCCATGGAGAGGAGCCCATGCCGGAGCAGGTTTGCTGGCAGGGCTTGTGGCCCTGCAGGGAACCCAGACTGGAGCAGTCTGCTCCCGAAGGACTGCACCCTGTGGAAAGGACCCACGCTGGAGCAGTTCATGAAGGACTGTCTCCCGTGGGTGGGACCCCATGTTGAAGCAGGGAAACAGTGTAAAGAGGAAGCTGCAGCAGAGACAAAGCATCATGAACTGACCGCAACCCCCATTCCCTGTCCCCCTGCGCCACTCAGGGGGAGGAGGCAGAGAAGTCGGGAGTGAAGCTGAGCCCAGGAAGAAGGGAGGGGTGTGGGGAAGGTGTTTTAAGATTGCTCTTATTTCTCATTATCCTACCCCGATTTGGTTGGCAATAAATTAAATTCATCTTCCCCAAGTCGAGTCTGTTTTGCCTGTGACAGTAACTGGTGAGTGATCTGCCTGTCTGCATCTCAAGATGAGCTTTTCACCTTCTTTTCTGCTCCTGCCTTGCTGAGGAAGGGGAGTGAGAGTGGCACCTCATGGCCAGCCAAGGCTAAACCACCACAGCATCATAATCTTTGGGACACCCCGAATCTCTCTTCTGTTACACAAATTTCAAAACATTTTGTCTTCCACTGCCCAGAGTGTATCCCAACCTCCATACGTTAGCGTATTCTGACACCAAATTAAATATCAAAGTTTAATTTACTTATTTTTATTTAAAATGTTTTAACTTGCCTCCTTCTCCTGTTCAGGAGAATCATATCTGAGAAACAATGTACAGAGAACTTATATTTCTTAATAATGGTGAGCCTGAAGTCAAATCATTAGGAATGATCGAATTTGGGGGAAACACATGCTTGGTTATACCAAGTCAAATAATCAGAATTTGGGCTGCAAAAATCTTCCAGCAATCCTAAAACAGGAATCCGTGTATGGAGATTTTGGTTCAGGAACAACATCAATCTTTCTGCTTACTCAAAATCTTTATTACTGTCTGAAAATATATGCATACCGACTACCAATTTAACAAATGTTGGTAAATGAAAGTTTACTTTTAAGCAGTAATAGTGCATACTATCAGAACTCCTGTCAACTAAAATTAACAGTGTATTTCTTCCCACTTGAGAAACATGAGATAAAATTACGGTGGAGAAGACCTTGATGTATTCTGCATCAGCAAGCAGTAGTTAACTCCTGATTTCTTCAGAAGTATCCTGAACTGCAAACATGCATGTGAACTACCAGCTGCTCTTTCTTATTTTACTTTCTCTTTTTTACTATTTGATGTAATGATTAATGTGATGTAAGAGTCAACATTTTTTCACACTGTGAACAGTATCTCAACAGACCTATTTCACTTCAGGCACTTTAGAAGGCTTGGGACCTTGTAGGAGGTTGTAGAATTTCAAATGAACAATCATAATGCTAAATGGTTTAATAAAATACCTTCAGAAATTTCCTTCAGGCTTAAGAGACTGAAGTCTGGCTAAAGAACATGACCTTAATCTTGCCAAGCTGTGCATATAAGAGAGACAGGAAAAATAGGCTGGAAGCTCTTATGCCATATCATGATATCAAACATAAAATTCTTAAGATCATACAGGACAAACTAATACTGTAATTTCCTGCTGGAAGTGATTAGATAACTGAGGGACTGAGCTACCATTTGTTAAGAATACAAACATTTTTATATTAGTAAAAGAATGTATGTTTATTGCCTCACAGACTCACCTTTACAATTCTGGAACAAGCTGGCCTAATTATAAAGACGATTTTTTGTGACAGCTTCTCCTTTACTATATCCAAACACATATCTATGGCCAAAATAATATGCCACAATACAGGCATGATTGCATGTCAGGGTCAGGATACCATGATCCCTTTTTTCCCTATTTCTAAAAGCCAGTCCAAGAGTGGAAGAATGTATTCTCTGACAAGAAATTTCATGTGGGTAATACATTAATACAAATTCCCTATGATTCAGAGAAGACTAAAATAGTAAATCTTCATCCACAAAACTCCTGACAATTTGGCATTGTGTGAAGGTAAAAATACTTTCTCACTGGAATTTGGAGATGACTGCTACCAGGTCTAAAACCCAATAGAGGAATTCCAGAAGTAGAAAATATTTTTCTGCTACAAATCAAAGAGACTAAAGAGGCAGTGTTTCTCCAGCATACCATCAACATTCAAGTATCTAAACTACTGCATTATGGATCAGCTGTTTCTAAAAACATCAAAGTTATTCATGTGCAAAAAACATTAAGTTGCTATTAATAAACCCCGCCTGTTCTGTCCAGGATGACATGATTATTGCTGAGGTTCAGGGGAACGGAGGAATCATTTTATTTACTCTGGTGTTCAAGCATTCAGTTTCATGAAAGACCGTCAATGCGTTCATGAGAGCAATGCTTAACAATTTAAGTTGGCAACATAATTAACTTCATAAGAGTGTGTATTTATTTCATTAAACAAATTTATGAAAATACTACTAAAGGAAAGTATTTCCTTCTTAACATCGTATTTCCAAGCAATTCTGAAAGGTACCCAAACCGGTACTTAACACTTTTAAACTATTAATAGCTTGCTACTTCATAATTTGTAATAAACATTTCAACCCTCAGTTCGTATCTCCTCCAGCAACTTGCTGAAATCCACAAGTATTAATTTATTGAATAAATCTGATCTTCTTGCCATAAATTTTTCTTCATGAAGGTACTGTAAAGCATCCTGAGTTGCCTCTAATTCATTTCACGTTAACAACAGCCTGGCTTGAAGTCAACTTCGAGACTGCTTGCACATTAAATTACTAGAATTTCCAAGAAGCATATACATTGAGACAACTGAGTACATGAAGAGTTCCTTTCCTTTACGAAGAAATTGACTTAATCCTAAGTAATCTTTAATCAAAATCCAAGTCTGTGCTTCTAAATATATGGGGTTTTTAGCCCCTACAGAGGTACAGAAGGAAAAAGGGGACAGGGGGAAGGGCATGCGGTAGCATAATAATTACAGTTTCTTAAGGTTATGCTGACAATCATACTCTGGGGTCTTGATTTTTGGAAAAAAAAGTAATAATCAACAAATATTAACTTCCTAGTCTTTCTATGAATCAACAGGGATACATACCACTAATTCTGGACCAGCTGCAAAGTAGTTATGGATTAAACAACCAAGCTGTAAGAATTTTATTTTTTTTAAAAAGAAAAAAATCATATACATTTCTATATGTAAGGATAAAATACAGTGAATTTTTAAAAGGTCACAGTTACTTAAAATTCAGAAACATCATGGTACTTTTATTGACCAGAAGCCAAAACGTTTCTATTTTTAACAAGGAGGATGAGAAGGACATCAATTCTAAAATAATTTTTAAAAATCTAAGGTTGAGCCTACTGTATAACCAAATAGTCAATATTAACTTGAGAATCTTTCTTGCCTAAAAATTCTAGTGTGCAAACTGTAAAACCAGGTCTTGAAATAATGCCATACTGCCTAGGACACTTCCCCTGCCCCTCCCCCCTGCCTCGCATTTGACTAAACAAATAATAATAGCTCTGTTTAAACAGAAGATTACCAGTGAAGTTTCTATTTACAGCAATAATAATTTACCTACTTTAACAAAATTATGGACATGAATGTTTCCTTTCCTCTAAATGCATAAACAGTCACTGTTACATACAAAAATAGCACATACCATACCATTTTCTTTACAATGGTCCTAATGCTATAAACCCATTTGCAACTCTAGGCTATGACAAGTTTTCCAACTCTATCACAGTATCTTTCTAGGCCAGTCAGACCTACATTCTCTCCATAAAGACAATGCATAATAGAGTATTTTCTGAAAAGTAAGGTAGAGGACATGTTGAAAAGGGTGCATTTTATGTATGTAACTAGACTCCTGAAATACTGTTGAAGTACAGTCGTAATACTAATGTCAGCATTTCACAACTTTTGAGTCTAGCTTTTTCAAGTTCAAGGAATGTATAACAGGTTTTGCTGTATGATAAGTACTGGCTCGTATGCATATGTCTTTGTACATATACATATATACTCAGTCTCACACACACAGCTATGAGAGGAAGTAGAAAGGTTAAGGAGCATCAGGGAGTCTGAGAAAGAGAGAGACTGGTGGAACCAAACTCTGCCCTTCCTGAGACAGAAACGGGAACAGCCACCAGAAAAAAAAAACCCCAAGATTAAGGGGATCCTGTATTGTCCCCCCACCAGGCTGAAGGCAGTAGCTTAAAGGAAAAGAGTGAGTGGAGGAAAGTCCATGCTCGGGGTGGCAGGCGAACCCCCTCCTTGCCCACCTTGCTTTCCCAGGTGCCTCTGTACAACAGGTATGAAAGTCTGGATGTGGAAGGCCAGTCAATGGATAATGCGGATGATGGTCCATCTACAGCAGAGGGGTCACCAAGGTCAGAAAGGTCTACCCCCTGTATCATAACCACCTCCACAAGGAAGAAGAGACGGGTTATAATTGTAGGCAACTCCCTTCTTAGAGTAACAGAGGGTTCAATATGCTGGACAGACCCTCCTCTTAGGGAAGTCTGCTGCCTCCCTGGGGCCTGGATTAAGGACATCACTAGGAAGCTTCCTAGCCTAGTATGGCCCTCGGACTATTACCCATCACTGCTCTTCCATGTGGATGGTGATGAAGCTGCAACGCATAGTCCAAGGGTGATCAAAAGAGACTTCAGGGCCTTGGGATTGTTAGTAAGGGAGTCCAGAGCACAGGTTATTTTAAACTCTCTCCTTCCATTTGCTGGCAGCAACACTGGAAGAAACAGACGGACCCAGTCCATTAATACATGGCTCCATGGCTGGTGTCACTGTCACTATTTTGGGTTTTTCAATAATGGGATGGCCTACACAGGACCAGGCCTGCTGGCATCAGATGGGATTCACCTTTCTCAAAGGGGGAAGAGGGTCTTTGCTCATGAGTATGCAGGGCTTACTGACAGAGCTTTAATTAGATTTGAAGGGGTAGGGGGATAGTATCAGGCTTGCCCATGACAAGCTGTGGGATGGCACACCAAGGTTAGAGTGATGAGGTGCTAGCGAGGGCCCTCAGCCTGTTGTTCTAAGACATACTGGCACACTTGAAGTCTTACACAGATAAGCCAGGGGCTCATGAGGTAATAGGAGCCAAGAGGGAAACACCAATGAAATACCTCAAAGGAACTAAGAGATGTTTCTCTAATGAGGTGACACAGCCGACAGACCAGCTGAAGTGCCTCTACACCAATGCACACAGCATGGGCAATGAACAGGAGGAGTTGGAAACCACTGTGATCCTAGAAAGCTATGACCTAGTTGCCATTACTGAAATTTGGTGGGATGAATCCCATGACTGGAGTGTAGCTATCAATGGCTACAGGCTGTTCAGAAGGGACAGGCGAGGAAAGAGGGATGGAAGGGTTGCCCTCTACATCAAGAAATGGATAGAGTGTGAAGAGCTGTCTCCGAAGAATAGCCATGAACAGGTTGGAAGCTTATGGGTAAGAATTAAGAGGCCGAGGCAACAAAAGGAACCTTGTGGTTGGTGTCTACTACAGGCCACCCGATCAAGGGGAAGTTGATGAAGTCTTCTTACTCCGGCTACAGGAGGCATTGTGCTCGCAGGCTCTCGTCCTGCTGGGGGACTTCAACCACCCCTACCAGAGGGGATGTGATACTGGACCAACGCAAGTGAGCTAATTGGCGATGTCAAGATTGGAAGCAGCCTGGACTGCAGTGATCATGCACTGGTGGAGTCTGCAGTCCTGAGGGATATGGGTCAGGTGAAGAGTAAAGTCAGGACCCTGAATTTTAGGAAAGCAAAATTCCAGCTGTTCAAGGAGTCAGTCAATAGGACCCCCTGGGAAACTGCCCTCAGGGACAAAGGAGCAGAACAGAGCTGGCAGATCTTTAAGGACACTTTTCCATAGAGTGCAAGAGATCTCAGTCCCCAGGTGTAAGAAATTAGGAAAGGAAGGCAAGAGACCGGCATGGATGAGTTGAGACATGCTGGTCAAACTAAAGGACAAGAAGAAAATACACAGGCAGTGGAAGCAGGGACAGATATCCTGGGAAAAGTATAGGGATGCTGCCCGGTTGTGTAGGGATGGGGTCAGGAAGACTAAGGCATGGATGGAGCTGAACTTGGCAACAGATGCAAAGAATAATAAGGGCTTCTACAGGTATGTCAGCCAGAAAAGGAAGGTCAAAGAAAGTGTACCCCCCCAATGAACAAGACTGGCAAACTAGTAACAATGGATGAGAAGAAGGCTGATGTACTCAACAACTTTTTTGCCTGTCTTCGATGGCATCCTCTCTCCTCACCCCTCCTGAGTTGATGGACCTCAAGATGGGCACCAGGGGTTAAAGCCCCTCCCACAGTTGTGACCACCTGAGGAACTTCAACAGATATAAGTCTACAGGACCTGATGAGATGCATCCCAGAGTCCTGAGGGAATTGGCTGATGTACTTGCCAAGCCAGTCTCTATGATCTTTGAAAAATCATGGCAGTCAGGTGAAGTCCCTACTGACTGGAAAAAGGGAAACATCACACCCATTTTTAAAAAGGGTAGAAATGAGGACCCCAGGAACTACCGACCTGTCAGCCTCACCTCTGTGCCTGGAAAGATCATGGAACAGATCCTCCTAGAAGCTATGCTAAGGCACATGGAGGACAGGGAGGTGATTCAAGACAGCCAGCATGGCTTCACCAAGGGCAAGTCCTGCCTGACCAACCTAGCGGCCTTCTATGATGGAGTAACTGCATCAATGGACAAGGGAAGAGCTACAAATGTCATCTATCTGGACTTCTGTAAAGCCATTGCCATGGTCCCCCACAACACCATTCTCTCTAAATTGGGGAGACAGGGATTTGATGGGTGGACTGTTCAGCGGATAAAGAATTGGTTGGATGGTCACATCCAGAGGGTAGTGGCCAACGGCTCAATGTCCAGATGGAGATCGGTGACAAGTGCTGTCCCTCAGTGGTCTGTATTGGGACCAGTACTGTTTAATATCTTCATCAATGACATAGAGGGATCAAGTGTACCCTCAGCAAGTTTGGAGATGACACCAAGCTGAGTGGTGAGGTTGACAGGCCTGAGGCACAGGATGCAATCCAGAGGGACCTGGACAAGCTGGAGAGGTGGGCCTGTGTGAACATCATGAGGTTCAACAAGGCCAAGTGCAAGGTCCTGTACCTGGGATTGGGCCACCCCCAATATCAATACAGGCTGGGGGATGAAGGGATTGAGAGCAGCCCTGCGGAGAAGGACTTGGGGGTACTGGTAGATGAAAAGCTGGACATGAACCAACAATGTGTGCCAATAGCCCAGAAAGCCAACCATATCCTGGGCTGCATCAAAAGAAGCGTGGCCAGCAGGTCGAGGGAGGTGATTCTGCCCCTCTACTCTGCTCTGGTGAGACCCCACCTGGAGTACTGCGTCCAGCTCTGGGGCCCTCAGCACAGGAAATACATGGACCTGTTGGAGCAGGTCCGGAGGAGGGCCACCAAAATGATCAGAGCAACCGAACACCTCTCCTGTGAGGAAAGTCTGAGAGATCTGGGGTTGTTCAGCCTGAAGAAGAGAAGGCTCCAGGAAGAGCTTATTGCAGCCTTTCAGTACTTAAAGAGGGCCTATAGGAAAGATGGGGACAAAATTTTTAGCAGGGCCTGTTGTGACAGAACAAGGGCTAATGGTTTTAAAATAAAAGAGGGTAGATTTAGACTAGATATAAGGAAGAAATTTTTTACAATGAGGGTGGAGAAACACTGGAACAGGTTGCCCAGAGAGGTGGTAGATGCCATCCCTGGCAACATTCAAGGTCAGGTTGGACGGGCTCTGAGCAACCTGATCTAGTTGAAGACGTCCCTGCTCATTGCAGGGAAGTTGGACTAGGTGACCTTTAAAGGTCCCTTCCAACCCAAACAATTCTATGAGTCTATGCTTCTAATATATACATCAATATTATCAACAAAGAAACTTTCAGTATAAAAGTATACATAGTTTTAAGACATCCAAATGCTATTTCAGTTCATAAACTTTTGATTGAAGAGACAACCAGGGAAAACATCCGTACCTATTGGTTCCTTTATCAGCAAGACCATGGACCTACCTATTCCATCCTTTTGAGACAACATCCATTTCCGAATTATGAAACAGCTGTTCTGTTAAACCATATTGTCTGAGAGTGGGATAAAGCCACCTGCACCAGACTCACAAATAAGCAAGTTGAACATAAAATAGGAGAATGAAAAATACATACAGCTAATTTACGTAGATTGGTCAGCATTTCATTTTGATCTTTAAAGCCAGTTGTATGAATTTTGCTCACAGCATCCTCTTTCTCAGTAAGCCATGCATCAAAAAGGCACTGAAAAAATTTGGAGAGAAGAGAATGAAAAGGCTTCAGTCAGGCCTTTCCTAGTACAATTTTTTGAAGAATATTCTAATTTACAACTGCTAAAACTACTCACCTGCTCTTCCGCAAAGTGCTGCCATTTACGAAGAATATCTTGCAGAAGGACCCATCGGTTTTCTGTCCATCTGCAGATGGCTGCCCACCGGTTTCCAAAGTGCTAGAAAGAAAGAAACACACAATAGAGGTTTGCATTTGTTTACATTTTTTAAAAAAAAACAAGGCAATCTGACTTTCCTATGGCATTACAAATTTTTGTGAAAACACTTTCATAATTCACTTTTTATAGTCGTAAGGCCTTAAAGTATGTTGCATGTCACACTGAAATGGATCTTATCACCATTTGAAATAAAACCAAAATGAAAAGAACAGGAAAAACAGTAGAGACAAAAAGAGAATTTTAATACTAATCTACAGACACAGTTTTCTATTAAGTCTCTGGTACTATGCTCTCAAAAAACCCCTCAGTTTCAAAACGTTATAATGCCCAAACTATAACTACTGGAAACACAATTATTGTGGCCCAAAGATGTGATCAAAGCAAAGAAGTATCTGGTTCTTAAGTTGCAACATCAGTGCAGCTGATCTATTGCAGAGGGAAAAAAAAAATAAAACCCCTTATAAGCACAAATCCCACTGAGGTTTCGCAGATATTTGTAGCATATGCTACTATATACATTTTAAAATTATACAAAACACTCTCTCCCTTGTTTTAGTTGAAATCAAGCATTATTACTTTCTTGTAATTTCCTACTAGCCTTTATTGAAAAATGCCTAAGACAGAGGATGAGACTTAATACTGCTGTGACGGTGCAACATGCTATAAAACTTTTATTGCAACAATTTACAATGATCTAATTACCCCTGAGCATCATATGCAAATTATTCAGCTCCTCCCAAAAAAAACCCCTTATAAAATCTTGAAGATATTCTATACTACTGCATTCTTATTTTATCATCTACTTTGAAAGCATATCTCTTGACAAAAGGAAAAATAGTTTCTTCCTTTCTTCATATTTATTCATTCAGTGATTCTTATGGGGCCCTTATAACTTGAGATAGTCTGTATTTTTCATATTTACATATTTTGCATAGACATTATAATCTAATTTTAGCAAAAATGTAGCATCCAAATGGTGGATTTTAAAAACCAAGGTATTAAAATTCAAACTGTATTTTCTATCAGGAATGGAAGAATTTTATTTTTCACTGCCTAGGAAATAAAAGGTAAAATTTCAGGATGCCATTTGAATTTGTGGCTTTATCAATTTTATGTCAAAGTAAAAAGTCAGCAGATACCTTGTTTTTCATTTAGTGAAAGCTAAAACCATAACAAATCTTGCAGACTAAACAAGCAGCAGTCATGCCATTGAGTTATATCATACTAGATATTGGCTCGATTTAGAAAAATGAAAACTATCTCTAATCAACTAGCATAATAATGCTAATTTAAAACCATGTCAATTCTTCAGCAGCTCAAATATGTTACACAGTAATACAGAGAAGTATTCCTTTTCAGTCACTGACTGCATAAATACAAAGTAGGTATTGAGGAAGTTGTTTTGTTTGCCTTTTTTAGGCTTAATATTAGGATCATAGTTTTAGTATATATTTGGAATTATGTAATGGGTATTTGTTTTCTTTCCTAATTAGATCTAGACAAAAACCAAGCAATTTTGCAAATCTAAGAATGTGATTTCTTTGCACTTAAAATCATGTTTGGTGTTAGTGTTTGCTTGCCATAAAACATAATGTGGTCAAAGATCACCAATTCAAGCAAACACAAAAAAGTTCAGGTTTGAATATGAATATTTTAGAAAGCTAATTTCAATATTAACAGAAACAACTGCTTGCTGGTGAAACATTTATGCCCTCAACTTACCAGGAAATAGAGTACAATATATTTTACCCATTAATTTTACCCACTCATCATTAAATAAAATTGCCAAGTTTTATGACACAGAACAGTGCAGAAAATTATTCACAGCCAGCTACTCCTAATTTTCTTTTTTTTCCTTAAAATGACCTTTTTCTTTTTATAAAAAAGTAATGATTTTACAAATAGTATTTATTAGCCTCACAGGCTAAATACTATTATACTGTAATGCATATTCAGTAATGCCTTTTCCACAAAAGTTAGAGTTTGACTGATTTCATTGATTTGAAAAACTAAAAATCTTAATATAACAAGATTATAAATTATATTTAGTTTCTTTTGTCCTGAATCTGACTACATTTCCAGTTTAGCTCAAGACAGTCTCAACACCTCCATCCTTCTTTTTTCTCCAAGCCCAGAAGACAATCTAGCAGAGCTGCAATATCTAGCACTCATTCAGTTTTTTTATATTCAATTGAACTTTTTTTTTACCTTGACTGCTTTGCTTGCTAATTACTAGTTCAAAAATCATAAGCATATCCTTCCTCATAGCTCAGATGCTTCTAATCTGAACCCTGATCTGAGACTCTGTCTTTCCGAATAATTCCCACAAATCAGGTTAATTATTATGAGTTAACTACTCAAAACCACTGCACATGACTTAGGTCCAAGCCTAAGTACCTCATTTTCCCTATACGCCCTTTCTTCTCACTATCATAGGAGAAAAATCTCTTAAATTCTAAAATTCTATATACACAGATGGTGAGGTAAATCACATTTGGTTGTTTTAGTGCCTGATTTACACTGAAGTTTATGGATACTAATTATGTACTGCATTTTAAAAATACACTCACAGTATTTACTGAAGGATTCACAAATCACCCCCAAGTTAAGCAGCAAAGGTTTTGGCACCTCTGATTTAGATTAATGTTTTTAGAAAAATCTTTTCATGATCAGACATCTCTCCATTGATAATGCAGGTGTAGGTCAGAATAAATTACACTGCATAAATCTAACCAATAGTTCTCACCTACCCAAAATTTTGAATTCTTATACAAGCCAAATACAAGGTCTTTGACAAGAAAAACATTTCGTTCAAACAGGACCTCTAAAAAGGAATGAATGGACTTTCATAGACTTTACATTTTTCTGAAGAAAATTTCATTCTTAAAGTGTGCAACACCATGAATTATGCAAGCTCTTACATCTCCACCTTGCAAAGGGACTTACATAATGGACATGTATATACATGCATGGATGCAGAGGGAAACCTGGAGTTGGTGGAAACACACTAATCTACACAAACAACAAACGACTTATTACTAATTTAGTAATAATTATTAAATTATTAAATAATCAGTAATCAATCAATTACATGGGATGGATAATATATTCGAGATAAACTGAAAAATCATATTTAAACAGATTAGATTTTTTCTTCTCTTTTTAATCACTTCTCAAATACTGATTAAAGAATATGAGTATTTCTTTTTCTAAACTCTTTTCAAGGAGAACACCCTAAGTATTCTCTATTAGAATACAAAACAAACCAAAACTAGTTTGAGGTAAACGACCTCATACAATACAGCACCATATTAGATAACTGAAGTAGGATTATCTACAAATCTCAGCCTGGTTTGAGCTGTAGACTGTCCTAGGATTGTTAAATCTACACTTACATGGCTCTACCACGTATGTATTAAGTTTTCTACCACTAACTGCAATTCAGCACAGTTCCATATGAATACATACAATACATAACCACCCATAAATCACACATAATGAATGTCCTGGTCATTGGTATACAACCATCATTTCCCTTGATGTCTATGATAGCAATAGCAACAGGCACTCACATAAGTTTATTGTCACGTATGTTCTCAGTTACTTAATTTCTCCTTATGTGTCAGCATATTGTATTTGCTTAAATTTAAGTTATCCTAATCATAGACTAAGCCTCAAACTCAGTTCATTATCTTTATGTCTATGCTACTTTTTGTATCAGACTTCTATTGTATTGCATTCTTTTGATGTTTTATAAATAAAGCAGTAAATCTTTTATTGATAAAAAGTATTTTATAAAAATCCTCATACCTGAGTAACTTTTAAATATCTCACATTCAAGCAGCTGACTTTTCATAACAATCCTTGTAAAGAAATACATTTTGCTCTCAACATCTGCAGTAACACCTTCATCAACTTGCTTTTATCACTATGATATACTGAAAAATAGTTTTTGAAAACACCAAAAACTCAAAAGTACAAGATCAAATATCTGGTTCTGCATTGACTCTAAGAAATGCATTGATTTGCATGCTAAAAAAGTTTTGCTGAGTCAATACAAAATATGATTTGCAACATACTATTTCAAAGAGCCACAAAACCTACCTTTTTTTTGTCCCAACAGTTTGGCGACACATTTTATTTTAATAAAATAAGTAAAATGACTAAGTAACTGCACTGATAAAAGAGTTGATACTGTGACCTGCCTTAAACCTGTTATTTCTCATAAGAGATCATGACAACCATGACGCTGCTTGGTTGAATAGGTTTAAGACACAGCTGCAAATCAGAAATACACGTCAGGACTGTCTATTTATAGTGTAGATATTGACTAGTAAATCATATAGTGCTCAACTTTACCTCTTTGTTTACATCAAATAGTAGTCGATGCTGTAAGTAGCCTGTGTGATGCCCCAAAACTCAGACTGCACCAAGGGTTTTGTTCCCAACACCTGGGAAAACAAATCTCCAGAGAAACTGACTGAATCCAGAATAAAAAGTAAACCACCTTCCTGCTCCCTTGAAATGCCTCTTTTTACAGCCCTAGCTGAAATTTTCAGAGAAATCTGCACATAAAAGAAACTTATTTTTTTATTGAGAGGACTCTGAAAGAATTTTCTTTATGACTACAAAAAGCAGAAGATAAAATATTCCCAGTCTGCAAAAAGGTCAAAGTAAGGAAACATGAAGCAGGAGAAAAAGAGTAAAATCAACACAACTCCTGGGAACACTGGAGTGAATGTATAAAAACTGAAATAATATGCCTCCAGTCTGCAACTAATAGAAGAGTTTTTGTGAAAGATGCTTTTCTAATAAAGTAAGGCTACCCACTCCTTAAAGTAATAAGAAATAGTGGAAATACAGTTTTGCCTATATGCAAAACCAATTTAAAAAAAAAGAAAAATTTAGCACATTCACAGAATTTCTCCCATGTAGCAATAAGAAGTGTGTGTAGCTCTTTAACATTCCTCATTTATTTTGACATATTTTTACAAGAACTACCCATACATCATCTTCAATCAAAGGATAGTGCCCTCAATAATATAAATATGTAATAGACTGTAAATTACACTCTCAGCTCCTTTGCCTCAGCAGGGGAAAAGGCCATCAAGAAGCATTCCATACATTTAATGCATATCTCTTTCCGTCATAGCCCCCGACCCCTGCAGCCTGGGGAGGGCTCTGATTTGAGCTAGCCCACAAGAGTCCTTAAGGGACCTATTGTCTGCTGGGTATAATTAGAGAAAAAACTCCCCGCCTTCATGGCTTCTGTATGTTATCCAGCCATTTCTCTGGGCTGAAGACAATTTCCCACACTTCCCTGAGAATGAGTCAGACTACTGCAACAGATTTGCTAGTATAGTCCTCTGATTTTGCAGCACTAAATACAGATTTGAGCCTTACTCAGCAGCTGCCTTTTTGGTAATGGTCTAGATTGAAACTTATGGGGCCTAGGAGTTATAAGTCTAAATAGTCAGTTCTCAGAGGTAGCATAACTAGATAGAGCCTCACAACATGTCACACACTGATATGTCAAGTAACCAATGTTATGTAAAAGTAGTTTTAATATTCACACTCACCTAGGCTAGCTGTAATCTCTGACTACCTTAGGGCAACAGTTATTTGTAAGAGAAGCACTGTAATTGTGTTTACTTTTATTTTTCCAAGCAAGGTTAACTTTTCTATGGATAATTTGTTTCAGGGGACACTTTTGGCTTCTATCCCATTAACTGTCTCTTAAATAGATTTTTTTTTTTAGCACATGCAATAGAACTTAAGAGCTTCTACAATGTTCATTTGAAACCAGTATAGATTCTTGTCATCCTGTTGAGAGTTTTAAAATCGGTAAATGACCTTTTTATGGCTTTTAACATTGTTTTATACAGATGCATGCATAAATACAGGCATTATATATATATATATTTTATATATATGAAAATACTTCAGGAATCACCAACTCAATCCTTTTCAGAAAGAAAGGCATTACTGAATTGCAGCTGCTTGGAAAATGTAGCCTTGACTATTACATAGCAATAAGCGTTCACTTTCTCCAGATCTGATTCAGACCAGTATCTCATTCAGCCAGACTTATTAAGCTCTTCTGCCTGACAATTCATGCTCTTGCTTTGTTCTACTCAGACTGGCAGATACATAATCTAGCTTTGAACTTTGCTTCGTTGTGCTTTTTGTCAAATGCTCTAATGGTTGTGCCTGCCAGCACATAGTATCTCCCATGCTTATATTCAGTTTGCAAGTGACGTGGAACAAAAACAAAAAACCCAATCAAAACAATCTTTCTGTACACTCAAAAAAGGAGATGTGACGTTTTGCTAAGACAGTAGGTGGACTGCGATAACTCAGTTCTCCCGGGCATGAAAGTATGAAAGTTTGCACACCTCCCTAACACCCTAAACCCCATAGCTTTGTATCTGTATTTTGTTTTTATCAACATCTGTAATACTGCTACATATTCCGTGACTTCCAGAGCAATGGGATTATTGAACTTTCCTTTCAGATTTTTCTCTAAGACAGTATGGTTCAAGGAGGGAACTGAACAGCAGCTGGACAGTTCCACGCCACCCTGCGCTCTGCTCAGAACATGCCTGTGCTGCAGGGTACGGCCCCTCAGGAGCTGCCTTACTGGCATCTTTCAAGGAATATACGTTCTCAATGACAATAATAACTTGGCACACTTTATCACAATAACAGGTGCCTTCTCCACTAGTACAGTTACAAATGGTGTATTTCCATTGTGTTCCATTTACACTCATCGTTCTTTATGTTTCTTTAATGAGGTTAATGTATTACAGTAATGTCTGTGTTCTAACTCAGGTTGGATTCTAATATGGGTCTGCCACAGAAACTGCACAGGATACAAATGGTACCACTGCACCCAGGGTAGTAATAGGGGGATTCCGCTGTATCACCTGATGTGCTCTTAATTGTTCAGATATCTTTCCAAAGATGTGAAATTAGATTAAACGCCCAATAATCCACTAACCTTTCATTTGTTTTTCACACTATTAAAAAATCTAGGTTGTACATCTTCTAATTAATAAAGTGCAGTAAATATCAAATACCTCTAATAATTTTCCTTTTTTTTGGTCATATTTTACCATAGGCCTCTTTGCAAGAACCTACTGTTTGCCGACGTAGAATAATATCTTGGTTGAACCTTTTCCCATTCATTTTTGTATTTCATTTCATTTTTGTTCTTCCATTCACGATATTTTCCTAGGTTAGTTTAGCTTCTGGAACCATGTACTTGCAAGGGAACTGCTTTATTCCACTGAACAGAACACAAGGAGCTGGCAAGAAACTCTGGAATGTTGAGACTGTCTTGAGCAGGTACACCACAGTGATGACACTTAAGATGAATTTAAAAGGAAGTAATAATGGACAGATCAGTAGAGGCTGCATTGTTACCTTGGCTGGGTTGTGTTCCCTGAGTGACTAAGAAGTTGCAGTAAAGAAAACTGAGACTTATTTTTGAAGTGGCACTGCTCAGCATCTTAGCCAAACGTGTACTACCTACTCTAAATTCCAGACTCATTACTGATTTACTGGTATTGGTACCCAAATTAGCTAGATGCAAGATAGCACACAGATATCTGTCTATGCTACAGTTATACATTCCAGCTGAATGTATTGATAGCTTCTCTAGAGAAACCTTGGGCTTTAATGAATCAAAAACCAGAAACCTTTTTATTTTCTTGGGCAATGAAGCAAAATGAAAGAAAAGTACTTTCTTCTTTCTGAAAGAGAAAAATAGAAGGAATCGTGGTTGTAGTACTGCCATACTTCTTGAGCAGTGACCCTGGAGATCTGACCACCAACACAGGAGTACTCTTCTTGATTTCAGTTAATGTATCTCAACACTAATTATCCATCTAAGTTCATTCAGAAGTTATGTAAGAGCACTGCAATATAAATAACACAGTAAGAGCAACTTTTTAAAGATGTGAGTGAAATGCTAAACTTTCTTATAAGAAAAGCTAATATTTGACAAATTTTTAGAACACCTTGGTTGCTAGCTTTATCACAAATGTATCTCTAATGTGTCATTCTTTTAAGGATACTCAAGTAATTGCATTTAGAAAATAGAATATATTGCAGTCTTTGTCTGTTGATTGTTTAGGCTTTGGGTTAAAATGCAATTTAGAACAGCATTGGATTGCAAGGACATTGCTGCTAACTTCTCACAATTCTAGTACTCTAGGAAGCCTTGTCATAAGAATCCTAAATGATAAACCAAAAAGTTTTTCCCCAAAAAAGTGTTTTAGAAAAAAACAGCATGTTCTCAATATTTCCTGATAACCATTATTTGCCTACAAAAATACAAACACATTCACTATTTGATTTTGCTTGTTTTTAAGAAGTCCTATTTCAATTTTGTGGGACTAGCACTGCCATTAAAAGACACACATGTTGGGCATTATTTAAAATGAATGTGCCTTTAAGCACTTGCCAGTGGATAATGACACTTTATGTTACATGACACAAAAATATACCAAATATACCAAAAGTTTCCCATCAGAAGAAAAATCTCCCATTCTCAATAACTCACACACTGCTGAATTGTGTATACTCTTACATGCAATATCCTTCTCCATAACTACAACAAAGAATAGTGTTACTTCTGCCAGGAGTAATGAAATACCGTTAAGAAATAAAAGACAAACACTTGTCCTGCGATAGATAAAACAGGTTGATACTGAAGGAATCACAAAACAAGAAGAAAGTTGCTCTCAGATATTTGTTTTTTCTCCAAAACACATGCATTTATCCACCTGTGTAAAAGTCACATCCTACACAAATATTTAAGATCATCCTCCAAAATATCTCCTGATATACACCCAATGCTACTAGTAGTTCTTCTTCAACCTTATCAGCACTTAATGCTACTGATAGCTTTTTCTTCGAGAGACAGAAGTTTAGTCATTACCTGAAGCTGCTCTTCCAGTGCAGCAGTAGCTCTGTCTCCACTGTTTTCATCCACCACCACTACCATATGGGTTAGAGAATTCACCTTGACTTGTTCCTGTTCCAAATCTTCTTGAAATGCCTATAATTAAAGCATACGTGTTAGAAAATGTTTTCCGTATTAAGAAAAGGCTGCGTGTTTGGAGTCCCACTGACTGATTAACATGCATAAACATAAGAACTTTATAATCCTATTGCTGTCAATACTAAGTAATTTAAACTTATTTTGTTACCTTAGAATACATATGCTAACATGAGCATATTGGGCAGATTTCCATTCCTTTCACAACAATAGCTTACTGTTACTCACTCACAAGTCCTAACTCTTGATATAATCTTTCAGACTGAAAATTTGGCTTGAGAAAGCATTTGCTGAGTTGGTGTAGTTGACGTAGGTATCGGTATTGCATGCGTTCATATCAATAGCCTACAAATTTTAAATAGTGATTGGATTAGATTTTGTACTTCATATTAACATACTAAAGTACTTTAATTTTGAAAAGTTATAGAAATACTAAAAATGACATAGTTTTTCATTAAACAACCTCATACTGTCCTCAGCTTGGCACTCCTACAACATTAATAACGTAGGATGAAAAATGCTCAGGAGATGACTCAAGATTAGGAAACACATGCAGCACCCTTGTTTCACTTATTGCAGAAACAAGGAAACAAAGTGAGAGGCACTTTATGATTTCTGAATGTCTGAGGAAAAACTTTCTTGCCCTTTTAGATTTGGTACCCAGTTCCAGCTGCAAGCTGCAATAAAACTGAGGACAATCTTTTGCTGAGAAATAGTAAACTGCTAAAAGTGAAGAAACTTCTCTCAAGTCTGCACAAATTGATATTTAAGTAATTCCTAACCTTGCCAAATTTCTACAACTCTTCACATCTCTCTGACCCTCCCACAATTTCCCAGGCTTCATGTAATAGATGTAATCAATTGTCCCCTCCCTCCTCACAGTGCACAGAGAAGTGCAATGGGAAGTCTAGACATATTCACTCTTCAGATGATGGTTTACAGCATATTCACTGTACACTTACCCTACATCACAAAAAATAAAAAAAATATGAGGTACTGTAAGGTACTGTAACACCTTATTAACACCCCCTTGGTGGGTTTTAGTGTGTCCTCTTTTTTTTTTTTTTTTCCTTCTCACTTGCTGTGAAAGATGGAATCCCTACTTTGCTATAGTTTGTTAACAAAACCAAAACCAGCCCAGCTCCTCTCAGACACTAGGGAACTGAGCAGCCAGACCTATTTGCTCCTTCCTTTGCTGAGATGCAGCAAGAGGAGAGGCAACAAAAATGGAAAGAGGAGGAGCTAAAAAAGTGTTGGTACTGAAACTTCATGCCATGGAGAAGGCGATATACAATTTCTTTTTGTAATTTTTGTTACCTATCTCCAGCTTTATATTAGTGTATCAACAACCAAATGTACATTTTAAACTCCCAATAGTTAACCACTGTTTTACATTACTGGGTTCTGTGTTGTGTTTCTTAAATAAAACATGAAAGAACCCCTCTTCCCACTCCCCTGAAAAAAAACAAGGTATCCAGGACCACATCCTGCCTGACACACTTTTTAGGTGTCTATAACTAGCTTCAAACCAATGGAAGAATGTGGGAAACCAAAGTCCTGGATTGTGTCCTCAATACTTCAGCAGAGTATGTTCTAGTGATTAGTACATATACAGTATGATTGTCACAGTCTGAAAAATAACATGGCTAACCACATATGCCTTGTCACAATGGAAACCTAGACTATATTACAAACAAGTTTTATTTCACCATACCAATTTTTCTGCTGCTTTTTCAAGTAGAGTGATTCACTTAGGTATGAAGAACAAGCCCTTGCTGAGGATTAGGTCATGCATTTTAAACCTCTTTGGTAAAACCTCTCACTTTTATTTGAAAATTAAAAAATAAAATATAATGTGACTATAAGCAGTAGGAAAGGAATTCACAGACTGCTTTGTTTTTAAGGCATAAAACCCTTGCCCTAACACATTTCAGAGTTTTAATTGCTTCATGGGCATAGCCTTTGAGCCAATATATTTATAACAATCCTCCTTTTTCTGACTTTCATGCCTGTGATTACCTTTTGCTTCAGAGAGCTAGACTATAAAGCAATTCTCAAGGACTGTGAAGTACACCAAATTGTTAGAGCAATCCCTGGAATTCAGACTTCTCAACATTTTATGACCCAAGAATTGATCAAGGAAGAGGAGGCAGAGCACTCATGGAGCAGACCACATAACACCGGTACAATCCCCTCTTTCAGCCATACAACAATAAACACATTGCTCTGTCAGCCTACAGCCAGGGAGAAGGAAGCTTTTATTTCTTGATTAGTGGGTATCTGAGAGATGGCATCCCAGAACAAAGCCAGAATTAGCAATGCTCTGCAAGTGCAAGAGTGGAGGGCACTTTGGAAGTGGGAGTCTCGCACACCGTGTGAAAGACTTGAGAAGTCAGGGAACTGATGAAACCAGAAAGTTGAGTCATTTTCTCATCCCCAGACAGATTTAATTTGCCTCAAGAAAAAGGGCTGTTCTTTATAATCCAACTGTCTATTTTTACCATGAAATTCACTGGTGACAATCGTTTGTATACAGGAGCTTGTTGAAACCGGAATTTACTGAGGGCAGTCTCAAGACTAGAGCATGCTCTGTTCAAATAATTTAAACTGAAGTTTCTTAACAAGTTCTCCCAAGCTTGTAGACACAGCAAATTTTCAGGGACTTACAATGTAAGATGGATATAGATGTTGATGCATGGGGATAGCAACAACAGAATCTCAGAAAACTCCACAGTTCTTTTAATTCTTATCTATCAGATACCAGCTTATGTGACTCTGACATAATCTACTTCAAAGTGAATAAAAATACCTACTTAGGGTATCCAAGTACCCAAAGACAAATCCACCCCTGGTATCTGAACAGTTAGGAAGTGTCTCATTTTAATTTTGCAATTAATTTGAATTACTGAAAAATCCTAACACTAAAAAATTTCCATAGCTTCTGACATTTTCAGAAAAAATAAAAAAGCTCAGCCTTCCAGAAAAAGTACAAATACCTAAGCAGCTTAGACTTTTTTAGAAAGTTAACAAAACTATAAAATCTACTAACTATAAATAGGATGACAATAATGTGGAATAAGAAAATCAATTCAATTAAAAGCACATTTTTGCTTAAGTATAAAATTTTTAATATAGTATTCTGCTTAGACAGCTCAACAGTCCTCAGATTTTTATTGAAAAGCAGCTTTCTCCCTTTATAAAATCATAAAGAAGGGATACTTGCAACAGCAGACAAAATACATGGCTGCAAAGACCAATAGTTCTTTACCGAAATGTTTGAATATTACTCCAAAATATGTTGACTATGCCAGATTTCTTACCAGAACTGTGTACCTGGTTAATGACCATAAAATATTCTAGATTTCACCTCTATTTCAGTCCACCCAGAAAATTTTCTGTACTATTAAGGTATTAACCTCATATACTACTGAACTAAGTAGGATGTTGGAAAGAATGTTGTGTGCTTTCTCTGGTCTCAGTGATGGGTGCCATTCCCAATGCATGTTACTAAGTGTTAGTCACAAGAACTCAAGACTAATATTTTGAGACATCATTGAGAAAAAAGTAGAATGAAAGAAATCATATGTATGGAAGTTATAAGCCAAAGGGGGATCAATAACATGAAATAAATAGAGTGAAAAGTAGCTACCAATGAACAGATAAAGAGGGAAAGTCAAAATTATAAAGAGGAGCTGGAGACAGGATGACAACAAACAAAACCAATCATCTTTGCTGAAGTCTGTTTAATTTGAAATGATCTTTGCCTTTTATATCTTCTAACTTCTGGTTCCTCCCATCAATTTCTACAACATTGTTTCTGAGATGTCCAGAGTCATGTGAGAAAAAGAAAGATTATGGGGGGTGTTGGTTTTTGCTTTTTGGTTTGCTTATTTAATTATGAAGCAATAACTCTGCTATTAAAATTCCATTGTTTTAACCCTTGTCATAGAAGGTAGCTTTGCTGCATACCATATATAATAAAATTATCTGAAACTTTCACACAACATGTGAAAGAATGGAAAACATCTTGTTTGACTTATAAGACAAACTATATGTGAATAGAATTTTAATTGAAGTTAAAACCAAAACATTTTCATTCCAACTTATTAACTAAATTGTCTCTTGTACAGAAAATGGATTTGAAAAGTAATACACATAAATAAATAATGTTGACCAACTCATTACACCAAAATGAAGAACTAGTATGTGGGAGGGGTAGATTTCTGCCTGTCTTCACTCAGAATATTCAAATACAAGCTAAATACTCATTTTTCTGAATATTAGAAAGAAACAGCATAAAGAGATTGCATAAATAAAAGGATTACATTTTACTTTAGTATTCAAATACAAAATGCACAGAAATAGGAACAAAGTTATTAAAGTCTTAGTACTCATGTATTCAAAATCTTTCAGGTTACTTCCTCTAATTATCATTTCATAATTACCTGCTGTCTCTTTTTAAAAACAAAACTTAATGTCCGAATACATGCTTAGCTAGCAAACGTGCATACTGAAATGCATTGTCAGGGTAAGCCCAGAGACACAAATAGCAGCAGTAGGCACAGAATTTGTATTCTTCTTCAGTAGCACTCCTTAATCAGAACGCAGAAAAATCACCTTTAACACAGAAGTGGATCATGCAGTCTTTTGCAGCTTTTGACCTCTTTTTAAAAAAAACTGTAAAAGCTGGTTTCAGTTTGATTTGTATTTTTCGGGATGATCTGCCCTCTAGAACCTGGACTAGTACTCACACAGGCCATCAAGCATCAAATGTTAAAATCTCTCAAGATACTGTGGAACTGAACTGCTTTGAACCACTGATGTAGAAACATTACAGGTTATCACAGTAAATCTCCATGACCTCGCAAATCATCTCTGTGTTCTATAGTTTTCTGTGTCTCCCTATCATCATCACAATGTGTCATGAATACATACATAAATATATTTTAAAAATTAGATTAACATGAAGCCAGACAGAATCCAGTAAATTAAACAAAGCTATTACAGAAATTATACCCTCTGTCTCTTTTTAATTCTTAATTCTTGTAATTAAAGAATTACCCTCATGGAATGTGGAAAAAAAAAATTGGCCAAATTCTCTCTTAGGATCCATTTATTAGTTTGTTATTTTTCATTAATTAAATACATTACTAAAAAGCATTTTCCACAGTTAGAAACTAGAGTCTATTTTACAGTGCTGTACAGTTACATATTCAGAGTCCCAGGAGTCCTAACAAGATTATGCAGTCTAATTATGACTACTGCATCATTGCTACTACAGCATGCAAGGAAAAAAAATGCAACACACAAAAAGAAGAAAACACAGGTACTCAAAAATCTGATATATTCTTATTATACTGTGTAATGAAAGGATGTTACAGTTGCCTCACATATTCTAGTATATTGTTTATATTTAAAAAAGGAGTAATTTATTTTTTTATATCAGGATAAAAGTCAGAGTTGTGATAAAATAACTCTACAAAAGCTTGTTAATTATACAAAACAATCAATATTAAACCTAGATTCCATATTACTTTGTTATGTTCTAATGGCAGGAGCAGAGCTTTTAAAATGTCAAATACTCAAATTGGTTTTTATGTCTTTGGAAGCACACCACAGCATACCTTATGCTCTTCTACTTGACGCTTTAGGTCCTCTAGATCTGGACCTAAGGGCTCCAAATCAATTTTCTTTGTCCTTTCCTCTGTTTTTGTCAGCCAGTCAGCTAACTGGGCTAGCTGCTGATTCTGCAGATCCATTAGGATTTTGTGTAAACTGTAAAACAAAGAAATAGTAATTTCAGTTTATACATGAAAGAAAACTACAGGCAGAAATATCTGCCCTGTACACTCTTAACTGATTTTCATGAGGCCACATCTCAAGCCAGAATTAAAATAATATGCTTTCAAACAGGTAGCTGAAAATTTGTTGAGTTTTGAATTAGGCAAACAGTTTTGAAACTGTTTTTTTTAGAATCCGAGTACTGCATATAATATACTGTCTCTTAAAATTTTGCCCTCCAGTTGCATTTCTATTAGACCTGTTTGGAAGTTCAAAATTTCTACTATCTGCAGATGTAACATATGAAATCCCATATCTCATTTATAGCCTGTTCATATGTTAAGGCATATGTCTGAAACTTCAGCACTTCTGTTGTTGGTGGTTATTTATTTCCTACCTTTTAAAAAAAAAAAAAAAAAAAATTCTTCCAGTTTTGAATCTTCTCAAAATGAGCATTTGGTCTCTGATGAAATATTTATATAATTACTATTTGCTATTTATATAGCTAAAAAAAAGTACTGTATACACACTGTTAACTCATATTGTAAAATGAAATCACTAAGTTTCCAGTGTTATTTGATGCTTGCTTTGTATGTATCTCAGCCAACTCATACTCCATTCTTAGATACTATTCCTCAGTTCATAAGTAATCCTGGGGATCACCTCTAAATTTAGGAATGCAAAATACTCTGAATCTTGTGTATATGCTAACTGTCACATTTTACACTCGAGGGCACAGCTGCCATTTAGGAGGACCTAGACAGGCTGGAGGGACAGGACAGGAGGAACCTTATGACATTGAACAAGGACAAATGCAAAGTCCCGCACCTGGGAAAGAACCACCCCTGGAATGATACAGGCTGCGGACTGCCAGGCTTGGCTGATGGTATTCCAGCACTAGATCTAACTGAATCTCCATCACTCTGCTATTGTCTTTCTGTCCCTGAAATGGCCTTTGCTTTAAAAAGAACAGGGCACTAGATGAAAGGCCCTCTCAATATAAACTTTAACATATTTATGCAAATAATACATTTAGTATTGGGAAATCTTTGTTAAATAAATTTTTTTTGTCGAGCAGAAGCTTAACCAGATAACACAAACACATAGACTTCAAATACCCCAAAAGTAACAGGTAAGAAGAATGAATGAGATATCTTCGAACAGGGGTGCAAAAGGAATTACTCAAAAATTCCTAAGACTTGGGTATTTTAATCATAAAAAATTAGCTGTTGCAAAAAGAAGCTGTTTGTACTTTTTTTTCCTTACGGAAGCCAACAACACTAATAATTTATCTCAGGATTATCACTTGCATCTGGATAGATTAAAAAAAAAAAAAAATTGGCTGAGGACTTCTGAAACAGAAATAATGAAGTGGTATTAGTAACCATAGGAAGACAAGCCAAAACAGAGTTTCTTGAGACAGGAGTGGTAATGGAGAGAAAATGTGAAAGGCAGCCTGGGAAACAAAGGAAGAGTGCAAGCGGTGATCAAAGGAACCCTGAGGAGTGCATGGACATGAAGTGTATCTTCTAGTGCACAGCAGCAGATATAGAAAAGCGGAGAAATTGCAGCTAAACACCGAGATGAGCTAACTTTATGGAAATAAAGCCTTGCAAACCAATTAAAAAAATTAAGTTTTTTTTTTTTTAAATAAGGTTTTAGTTACTCCTGTTTCTTGAATGGTACCTCACTGGTCCCAGATAGCACTGAGATAGTATCGGGTGTTACACCTGGAGCTCTGTGAAGCTATGCTGCTTTCTAGAAACAGTAATAATTTTTAAAGACTCCAGTTGGTAGCTCTTGGAAGGAAAGGACCAAAGAAAACAAATCACAACTATAAGCAGGAACTGAAACTTCAACAGAACTTGAGACACTGTAGAGAAGAAAAAGATTCCAAGAAATGGGAAGGGCACCATTAATCCAAATCTCTAAATAGTAGATATCAAATGGTAATGTTATTCTGTATTCTCTCTCTCATGTTTTGGTTTTTTTTTTTTCCTAAGAACAGAGTGTCATGGATCTTCATGATGTACTATGATTTCAGGTTTTTTTTACTGGAAATTGTGTGTTAATTATTGATCAAAATGACCAGAAGATACATGTAGTGTCTTTTCCACTCTAATCTTTCTCTTTCTTTTACAGATAGAGTACAGGAAGCTGATACCCTGCTTTATTATAACCCATGGTTCACAACGGATTAGCTATCTCAGTTCTAACTCAGTCCTTCACTTTCAAGTGTGTATTTTATTGTCTTACTTGATGTTCTAAACCAAGGTATTATAAATATTAAATACAATGCTTCATCCTAGAGATAATTTTTTAGCAATAAATGAAACAAATGGTATAGAAAACCTGCTAAAGAGAATTTAAGAAGGCCAAGATATGATGAAATAAATACTTATTATATAGAATATTGATATTATTCTGAAGCAAGAAGCATAAACTTGAAAATGAAATAAACCCAGAAAATAATTTAATCACAGTTGATTCTTAAGCAAAAGAATGTTTCTTGTTTTTTCCCATTCTCCAAGTACTTTCTGGTTTTCAAATTACTTCTATAAACATCTGATAGAGGTTTTAGCACTTATTTATATACCGCAGGAGATTATAATAATCTTTGTTTATGGTATGGCCCTCATAAGTTTCAAATACAAAATACTTTTCCATTCAACTGAATGTGTTTTAATAGTTGTGGAATTCTCCATAAAGTAGTAAATTACATTAAGTTTTCCCCTCCAGTGGTTCATTTATCACTCTGAAATGCTTTACTATAGGGCATCCTATTTGGGGAAGGGCAGGAGGAAGAACTGAAAAAACAGGCTGTTTTCCTTCAGCATGCTAATTTATTGCCTGCTAGAAAAGTGGAATACTTTCAATATATGGTGAATACATGGGAAATCCAATTTGGGCTGCTTTTACACAATGGCGTTGCAGTGTTCCAAACTTCCTCTGATATTCTGACCTCCTAAATCACTTTTCATAAGACCCTTTCACTTTTATAGTATCCTTTATCAGCATATTTCTCCTCTCTTTGTTGCTTGCTTGCTTTTGTTTCCCCTGTGCTGCTGTCGTGGTTTAGCCCCAGCCAGCAACTCAGCACCACGCAGCCGCTTGCTCACTCCCCCTACCCCGATGGGATGGGGGAGAGAATCGGAGGAGTAAGAGTGAGAAACACTCCTGGGTTGAGATAAGAACAGTTTAATAATTGAAATAAAGGAAAATAGTAATGCTAATAGTAACAGTATAATAATAGTAGTAGTAGTAATAATATACAAAGCAAGTGATGCACAATGCAATTGCTCACCACCCGCCGACCGATACCCAGACAGTTCCCGAGCAGCGATCGCTGCTCCCCGGCCAACCCCCCCCAGTTTCTATACTGAGCATGACATCATATGGTATGGAACAGCCCTTTGGCCAGTTTGGATCAACTGTCCTGGCTGTGCCCCCTCCCAGTTTCTTGTGCACCTGGCAGAGCATGGGAAGCTGAAAAGTCCTTGACTAACATAAGCAGTACTTAGCAACAACTAAACCATCAGCGTGTTATCAACATTCTTCTCCTACTAAATCCAAACCACAGCACTATGCCTGCTACTAGGAAGAAAATTAACTCTATCCCAGCTGAAACCAGGACAGCTGTACAGTGTGCTACCTCTTTTTACATTTCCTATTACCATTACAACAGCGGATAGACAGCCTTGCTGTTCTCATCTTGACAAAAACCATCTCTGTTTGGATAAACATGTCATTGTTGCCTTAAAGACTATATTACAGCAGTGTGCTCAGAAGATTATGCTTTAAATTGAAGTAGAAGATAGATCCTGAGAGTTGAAATTGTGTATAAGTACCCAGAAATATATTACACTGTGATATGAAAGCTCTTCATAACCCTCCAGCTGGTGCTTGAAACATAGGAGTTTGACCTAATAGGTCAAAATTAGCCATATCTAAGTACGTCACTCCTGAGAAATTTTCTCTTGCCCTAACCCATTCATTTCATTGAATTTATCACAATTTTTTTTGTATAAGAAATTAAATAGTAGCACAACATTCTCTATGAAGCCCTTATCACTTTATGTCTTCCACTGATTCCATATTACCTGAATATGACATGCTTCAGAAGATACTAGACCATTCAATTCCCTGAGCAATGACCTATAGCTGCATCCGGGAGATAAGTTTAACAATTGGTGTTGAAGGACATTTTAGTAGACACAGTGACACTCACAGAGGTGAGATTGCTCCTTGCATATGTTGATTTAAATGAAAATAAATATGGCAAATAAAAACTGCTTACAGTAATGTAACATAGAGTCTTCTCTCTAAGAAAATAATTAAGCTGGAGGAAGTTAGGTTGAAACATCTGAAACAGATCAACAATTTTATAGACTGTCAAAGAAAGCTATAATAAAGAAAACAAAGTCATTACTCAGTAGCAAGCTGAAAAGAAAACATATGTTTGGAATTACTAAGAACATACTGCAAAAAAAGAGCAATGTTATGCGATCGTTGAAAATCACAGTTTGCCCTTTAATATTGTGGGCAATTCTGGTCCCCTCAACTCCAAAAAGAGAAGGTAGAACTGGAAAAAGCTCAAAGAAGAGCAGGATGAATAACCAAAGATATGTATTTATGGAGAAAGCAAGGAAAGGTATACACTGTTGACCCTCACTGGTAACATAGTAACTAGAGGGAATCACTTAAACTACCAGTGATAAATAAAGAAAATGAGGCCATTCCTCGAAAAGTGTCACTCATACCAGGTAAGAAGCCTGTGGAATTCACTGCCAAAGGATGCCATGGGCGTTAACAGGTCCAAGGGGATATTGAATGAATAGATGGAAGAAAAAAAAAATCAACAGCAGGTTACCAAATACGCAAAACTGCTTCCATCTCAGAAAGTCACCTCAGCTGAAAACAACTCGAGGTCAGGAGGGTTCTATGGAGAACTTTGTAACATAAGTCATGCCGTATTAGTTCAGAGCAACAATCCATACAGCCCAATATTTGGGCTCCAGAGCAATGGGCCCATGCAGCCCAATATTTGATCTCCACCAATGGCTAAAGGTGATGAGAAGATGCTGCTTCAAGAGATCATGTATCTCCCCTAAAGCTTATCTTTTCTTCTTCTATTACAGTCAGGATGCTGGGCTAGACCATTGGCCTTACTACTAGAGGCATTCAGCTTTTACTAAAATCACATTTGCAAAAGGAGTCGCTCTCCAGCTGTACCAAAGGAACAGACAGAAGAGTTTCTCACTTGGTACATGTTCATTGGGATTTTCTGAGAGAAAAATTGAGACCTCAGTGTAAAGATTTTAACGAAGTCTACCTGGTTCAAAGTTCCTAAAAAGCCACCAGAGATCTCAGATTCAGGTTGTTTGCCACTGCATTTATTTAATTTTACTGCAGAGAACAGCTGTATTCTTCACTAATTCATACTGCTTGGCTATAAACAAGCCTCTAGTGACCTTCAATTAATTTTAAAATTTCCACTGGATTTGACTTAGTATGATAGTTGATAACCTTCACCATTGGTCCCCATTACAGAAAGGCCAGTAGGTGTCCAAAATTCCTCATGACAAAGAAAGACTCAGTCACATGAGTTTGAAACAGAGTTATATCAGTTTAAAAGCATCCACATGACATGAAAAAAGAAGAGAGGCTGAGAATAAGAAATGTGAAAGACCAGGTAAGTAACAGACATTTTCTTAAGATAAGGAAGGCAACTCACACAAAACCCACCTTCAATAACTTTTCTGGTTTAACCACTCTGTATCCTGCAAAACAAATTACTCCACTGTGGCACAATCACAAGCTCTTACTTTTATGGCGTTTCTTATACTAGCTAGCACTATGTAACTCAAAAGTTCAAAATAAGACACAGAAATGTTAAAAATGTTTCAAAGACTAATGTGACTAATTAATAGATTATTTTTCTACTTTTAATTGTATTTCTACTTTAAGCTACAAGACTTGCCCTTTTTTTTGAATAATGTAATTTGTCCTCAGATAAAACCATGACAGTATTTCCTGGAAAGCTAAGCTCCCACTTACTATTTGTATGGGGTCAAGTTTTGCAGATCTTAAAGATTTGTTTCATTTTTCCATTTGTATCTCAGTAAAGATTCTCTCCTTTGTAGCTAAGTATGTTGAAACAATCAGAGAAAAGGTGAGGTAGTGTATGTAAATTCTGGTTAAAAAGTTTTTAGTGTCCAAGTTGTTGATAACTGCTAATTTGTGCAGCTTCCAGTCTCAAAACAACATGCAAGCTTAAAAGTGACTGCTCATCAAATTTCAGGTTAAAAAAGATCTGAGATGGAGTTTTGTTCACAGTGAAGTGAAAGAAAATCCCAACTGTTAGGGACGTTCATGACTGTTTCAGTCAAACTCCATATATATTATTTTACCTAAAATATTACTTACTTGCTTTGTTTTTCCATACTTGCTACCCTGAGACTTTCCCATCGAGAATTAAGTAGATTCATTTGTTCTTGGATTTCATTCTCTTCATCATCTGAAAGTTTTCCAATTGTTAGAAGTCGACTTCCAACTTGCAAAACATTGCCAACACGTCCTTGGTGAGCTGTTAATTCCATCATAAAACCCTGCCAATAAAAATAAAATCCAGTTTTCAGTTTGATTCTTTTGAAGGAAAGAACAGACTTTGGAGAAATATCTTCAATTCCACCACTTTCCAAACCTGATTTTCAACTTTGCCTTCTATTTTGCCCTCCCCAAACCTTGTAACACAAAAAAAGAAATAAACACTTTTTGCATAGGGCACAATCTCCAGTGCTACCTTTAAATTCTCCAAATGAAAATTAAAAACAAGCAAAAGGAATAAAATAAGCTAGAAATACCTTTGGTTTGTATTTTTGACCTTATGGGGTACAAGCAGATAAATGCCTACTGCAAGATTAGTATAAACATATACCTCATGGGTATGAAATTGTTCTTTAACAACTTCTACATCATTGGATATATCTCCTTGTGCTTGTAATGCATCTTCAGCAGAGAGAAGCCATGTGAGTACTTCTTCTAAAGCAGTTTGGTAGTTTTCAAGATCCATTTCAGAGCCCATCCGCGTGGTACTAAATGTCTTTTCTTCAACAGTTTCTAAAAACTGATTAAAATCAAAATGTTAGGAGTAGTGCAAAAAGCATCTGCTCAGAAAGTTCTACAAAAGGATATTTGTTCTTTTCAACGTGACTGTCTTGTATAAAAAACCCAGCTTTTTATAAAACAAAAAATACCAGATGGCTACTGTGTGGAAGTACTTACTAGTATAAAAACAGTTAATTGACCAAGATATGATAAGACTGAGGTAAATAAAAAGATCTCAGATTAAATTAGATATTTTACACTAGAATTCAAAATTCCTAGCAGCTATTCTGAAGAGTAACAATTTTTAAATTATACCTGTAGAGTGCTGTTATAATTGCTTTTCAATAAATAGTCTGATTTTTCATTTCTAGTTTACCGCTTCTTATTTAAGTATTTTCTCGTGGAAATGAGAGAAATTTATTTCCCACAGCAGCTAGTAAAATTATATCACCAAAAAAGCAGTAAGTCTCATGCTGACATCGCAGAGAATCTATGGAAAACAGAATATAAAAAAGAAAAACAACCCTTTACACTACATGCAATACTAGTCTTGAGCAATCCATAGACACCCATTTCGTTGAAAAAGCTCAGAAATCTCATGCCAAATAGTAACTTTTTAAAACAAACAAAAGTGCATTACTGCTGATTTCTCTTTCCCACAAAGGCCACCTTTATATTTTAGAAGCCAGGTGACTCTTATAAGGACAGAATCCACACTTATGCTCTACTGCTTAAAGTCAAGAGAAATCAATAACAAGTATTTACGGATTAATATAATAGTAGAAGACTACGACAAAACAGAAGCAAGAAATACGGTTTTGCTACAGAAGATGCCATTCCATAACTTTTTCAAAAAGTTCTGAAGGCATTTATTTACTTTGCTAGCAAGTTAGTACTAAGACAAACAGTTTACATTAAAATATGCTTATGCTTTTCTAAAAAATGATACCAAGACACTTAATATTTTTATAGTTAGCACAAATTGTCTCTACTGATATACTTATGCCAATAAAACACTCAAAGCAGCGTCTAAACCCTTTCACTGTAGTTTGGGACAGAAAGTCAAAGTTTATCACTAGAAAGCAGGAAGTGTAATGAAAGTAAAATGATCACTTAAAATGAAATCTTTTTGGTTTAAAGAAAGTACTATCTTACAGGAATAAAAAGAATGAAGCACAGAAAATGTTTGACATATATTCCTTCTGCACAAATTAGTATTTGAATTGTGTGCTACTCCAGATTTTAAGTAGTATACAAAGTAGTAAGAAATCACACCCAACCACATGACATTTCTGCAGCCAGACAGTTTTTTGTAGTACACAGTCTACTGTGGAAAGGGATAACTTTGTAATTGCTTTTGCATATGTAATGAATTTTTCCTTTCTATAACAATACTGCACAGAATATACCCACATCTGATACACCGGGGGAAAAAAAGATGCTGTAACAGCTGACTGAGACTAGGGATACCATGTTCGCAGAGATCTGTGATGGTCTCTGTCAGCTATTTGTTTCAAAAGTCTCCATCTGAAAATCCTCCTTTCTCTAGATCCGATACAGAATATCGCCTCGTGTATAACAAGTGTTTAACAAAGCACTCCCTAACAACTCTTTTGCTGAGGAACGACTACTCAGTATAATTTTCCCTAGTCATGTTGACCAGCATTTTCACTGCTTTCTCATGCTATCACAAATATACAGAACTGCACTGAAAAAATCTTGGACTCATGACCTTCAATGGCAAAATGGTACAGACTAACTTCTGCACCACTGTAGTAACTCTCACAGAAATGTAAAGACAAGCAAACGCTCTAATGTAAATGGGAACCAAAACAGTTATTGGGCAGGTATTCTAAAGTACGTTCTCATTCAAAAAATAGCCTTTTTTCTGATAGAAGGAAATCAGAAAAGGGCTAGAGAAAGTATAACCCAAAGGACTTTGCAGAATGGTGTCAGCAATCCTTTTATTTGGTAGGGGGAGGAAACAACAACTTTTCCACCTTCCCTCAAATCTCACAGCATCACTGTAAGAGAGCTGGGATCAGTCATGAGGTGACAAAGCAGAGGAATGGATATCTGCTGCGCTTGAAGTAGAAATAGTTAAAAAAAAAAAAAAAAAAGAAATTAGTAATTTATGGGTAAAACAACTGAATAGTTCTCAACTGCTGAGGCCCAATAAAGTCACTAGATCATTATGCCCTCTCTTTCCCCAGCCATTCTGGGGAAAAGAAAAAATTAAAACAAAGAGAATAATCATCAGAATCTGAAATAGTAGTAGCATCTTGTTATTCTAGAGTGCATTGAGTGTGCAGTTATGTTCAGATTCAGGGACATATGCAGGGACCCCCTGGGATTGTCAAATGAATTAAAACAAATCATCCTCACTGATTTCACTGATAAAATCAAGCCATAATTACATACTTTCAAAACTGTGCTAAATTTCCTTCTGTATCTTTAAGCACATTCTCTTTTAACAAGCCAGAGTAGAGCAATGGCCACCTTGATCTGAATCTACAAAAGCAGAGACCATTCACATTGTAAAAAGTCTACAAGCATAAAAAATGTGCCTCAGAGTCAACAGGTGGTTTTGACTTGACGAAATACATATATTTTAAAATCCACTGTTATACTGTAGCTTCACTACTTCTGTCAGTGCTGTTAGCTCTCTAAAAGATAACTGTACATCCTTGCTCATCCTGCATATGGAATGAAAAACAACTACTTAAATGAGCAGAAATTCAGACTGTTGGCTCATCTGCAAATGGAACATCAAACACTAAGTTAAATCTTCACACTTGGAAGTGGACAACTACTGACCTAATGCCTATGCCACACACTTTGCATTAAAAACCAAAAACAAACAAAAAAGTGTCTCAAAGTAATATTCATCTACATAAAGATTATTCATCCCACAATACAAACCAAATGTAAGTACACAGATTCTACAGCACCAAGACTAATCCACATAATACAAACAATGAAAACCCTGAATTTTAGAAATCATAATGGTAGGCAAATCCATTTAAAAAAAAAAAACAAAGCCACCAAACAATGCAAAACCAACACCTCCTGTGAGTGTCCTTATTTCTTAATTTATAAGAAAGCTTTTCAGAATTCCTAAAATACTGAGAAAAAATAGAATTGTAAGGTATTGCATATACTACACTGAGAACAAAGACATCAAGTTTATTAATAGAGACATCTAATATAAGTTGTGATGGCTGTTTCTAACTGTAATTTTTAAGAGAATGAAAAACAATTAGGACATGCTGAAGTTAAACTGTTATAGTCATATATTGCTAGGAAGGCTATACTTAGGAAAAAAGCTGCTTAAATATGCATGCAGTTTCATTCTTGAATCAAAACCTATTCTTAATCAAGTATTTAATGATTATGCAAAGCAAAGTTGACTGGGTGCAGTCAAAGCAAAACATTTACAGAGTTTTTACAGTAATCTACTGAATAACAATGCATGCATGATGACACAAATGTTAAGGGGAAAGATGACATGAAAAATCAGATGTTTGATGAAGACTGCATCACATCTAGCTAGGAATCAGTCAGCCAGTCAGCTCACAGACTGTTTTGAAAAATGGCCAGCCATTTTTGCACAGAAAATAGCCCTGATTGTTATCATCGACTGACCTAGAAGGAAGAAGATTCTCTGGACCCATATGTTGTCCTCTACAATATGCCTGGCAGCTGTATGAATTAATTCACAGAGCCAAAACCACGAGCTTGCAGCTGCTTCAGAGTGAGAAAGCAAGGGGAGGAAGTGTTCCTCAGCTACTGTTGCATTTTGTTACTAAAGGGAGAAGGATTGGACACATGCTAATAAATTCTCCAAGAATGTTTCTATTAGTTCATAAAGACTGCTTCTGAGTTTTAGAGATTATCTGGGCAGTTTTAGAAAGTAATTTTGCAGTAAAGATTTAGGGTTCATTCCAGCACTCTTATTTATATTATATGTTTTCTTCCTTCAGAAACTGCCTGTCTCACTGTAAAAGATACAGAATCTGGCTTTAGACATTTACAGCTTTAGAACCCAGACACACAAAATTTTAAAGAAACATTTCTTTAGTAAAGGCAAATTTAAGTCTAGAGTAGTTTTCTCATTTTGAAAACTCCCTTTGCAGGATTACAGCCTCAGAAAGTAGCACACATTATTCACCCTCTAACCACGCCTCTTACCAGGTGGGACTGATACCACTGCTTATTCTTCCAGTTCCTCCAAGTTTCTCATTAGAAAATCATATTTTATGTGTCTTTAAAATTGCCAAATTATAACTGTTAAAATGTTAAATGCTAAAATGTTCTTTGCAATAATCAAGACTGTTTTCTTAACAGAAAGTCAGACAGAATAGTTCAGTCATTTCTGGTAATAAAACTAAGAAGATACATTGGTCAGACTGTTTGTTATTATAATATTAACTACTTCCTTGTTCTAATTGAGGCTGGCATTTTCATTTTATTAAGGATTTCAAAACTGCCTTTGTGAATGAAAACATCATGGGTCAGGAAGACCTTTTTTTTTTTGCCATTCATATGAAAATCCACCCAGGTTCAGCCTTATAATAAATCTAAAAAATTGCAGGTTTTGCTTTCTCAGTTGAGACAACCTACATTTTTAGTACCTGATTTTCTCAGTGGTTCCACTTGTACTGCAGATGTTTCCACCTGGATGAACTGGCCTGCCCTTGCAATGGCAGTTTTGAGATGCAGTAGATTATTAGTTCATTCAAAGTCAATAGAGCTTAAGGCAATGTGCACGTTGAGAGGAAAAAAGCCAGAACCAGGCAGTATGAATGATAGTACATTATAAAGGAAAGAAAATGCTGGAACTATTGACAGTAAAGGGCAAAGGAAAATTAATCTTTTCAACCTCTCTATTAGGTGCAGTTGGTAGAAATAAAGACTGAAAAAGGCAAATAAAGACTTTACTGGCATTAAAGGAAAATTTTGCACCTTGGGATTTAGAGTATAGAAGTTGGCTGAAGTCAACTGAAAGCAAGTGAAAAAAATGGAATTGGGTTGGGAAAAAGCCTAAGACTGGGAACTGAGAGGACAGGTAAGATTGTATTAAGAGTTAAGAGACAGGAACCAAGGCTTCCAGCTACCTAGAATGATAGAATTTTCTATCAGTTTAAAAACTGTTTCATTTTATATACATGGTCAAGTAAGTCAGTGGTTCACAAAAAGATTTTCTACTTAGCTTGCTTTCTTCAACACACCTGACCTTGGAAAAAATATCAAAGGTTTTGGTTAGTAGCTGCTTGACCCTTTTTTCCACAAAGCTTATCAAAACATACTGGTTTTATTAACTCTCCTTTTCAGCCTATGTTTATTTAAGGGTTTTAATTATATTGACTTTTTTGTTCTGACTATAAACTGTATTGCTGTTTAATGTATTGCTGATGACAAGACACACAGTACTTGCCCCTCTAAGGAAAGCACTTCCCATTCAAGCAATTAAGAATCATGGCTCCAAACAGTCATGTGACATGATGTGGATGTGTTAAATCAACTGACTGTGACTGAACAGAATTACTTTCACCACAGACCTACAACAAAATTATGATTTCTTCCTGTTGAAATGCCTGGTCTACCCACCATTCTTCAACCTTTCCCTTTTCTGATCCAAGAACAAGGCACATTCTAAGGGGATGTATATTTCAGGTACTGTCATGTCATGCAATAGACTGTGAGGTCATTTGGTCCATACATAACACATAAATAAGAGTACTCTGCACATAAAGAAAGATGACATTTTCACCCTAGGATAAATTTTCAGTGTTACCTAATGACTCTTCACAAAATCCTCCAGTAGTAAATGGTAACAGGGTCCTGAAAGTATATCACAGGTCAAGAAGCCTCGAGTCTGTTCTGAGCAGTACTACCAACAAGGTAACTCCAGATCAGCACATTCAACTCCCTTGATAAATGTCTATTGTGTTTTATACTGCCATATACATAAAAAAAGGAAAAGGTAATTCTATCCATTGATGATGATCAGTCCATCTTAAAATTGGAATTGTGATCACAGTATCATGCAGTAGCATGAAAAATATTCAAGATGTAATAGATAATATCAAGTCACGTGTATGTAATTTAATTTTGAAAATGTAAATTCTAGATGTAATAAGGACTTAAGTTAACAGTCACTTTAAAATACACTGTTCTGACAAAGACATTTTAAATATTCTATGTTCTTAAATTGTATTCTAAAAATCTCCATGAGCAGAAAAGCCATTAAATGTATAAACAGAAAAATGGGATGGAGACAGGCGAATTATTTCTTAGCCAAAAGAAATATAAATGGATTATCCAAAAAAAGTATTGAATTATTTCTTTAGCATGTCATATAGGGGATTGAGAAGCAAACACAGGCTTTATTCCTTTTCTCTCTGGCAACAGACAGATAAACGGAGAAACACAGATATCAAAATCTATTTTGATAAAATAAAATTGGAGATTTCAAGAGTAAAAAGTTAAACAAACAAAAATCAAGCTTTTTCATTTTCATATGCACTTCATTATGAATTCTACAGCCTTATAGTTCAGAAAACTATGAAAATGTCTATCTACGGCTCCATCATTCTGGAAGGAAAAGTAGCCTTGTCTTTTCAGCATCCTGTTTAGTTGTTGCTTTCGTCCTTTCCTTTGTTTTATATTCTCTCTCTCTTCTGCTATTGCTGTCAGCAAAATCAGTGTTATCCCATAGCATTTTTTACTTTGATTATGTCAGTCATCTGACTATCATGTGCTCTCTCCTCACTGACTAAATGAGAAACTGTTTCTCCTACCTGGACCTAACAGAAGAGTAACTTTGACAGTTCCTATCAGTTGCACACGCATATACTTGCTCCATCCTTCCCTATTACCTTCACTAAGCTTCAAATTTTCTTCAGTATTTCAAGTATTCAAATCTTTTATTCAAACTGTAAGACTTTTGTTACTCATGCTACCAAGACAGCATTCCTTTTCCTACTGTCACTTTACCTGAGGACTAATCCAAAAGCCATATGCTTTTTCTTCTTCTTTTCCAAGGAGAAATGTGCTTTTCTTGTATGTCTGAAAATTATTTCTTAGGCCTGTTCCCATAGTGTTTCAGTGTTTCCTTTAAACTCATTCACAATGACTGCTTTAAGAATCTTTATCCTCTCACCCCAAATAACACTCAAACCAGTTTAATAGTTATCACACTTATCCCTCCATAGTATAAAGGAAAGGATTTTGCAAGCTCTCTGCACAGGCAACTCCTACTTGTAGGGAAGAATGTCTTGCTACACAAAGGACTAAGAGTGCACCTGTGCAGTCAGGACCAGGCAGCTTTTTGAAAGGGAAAATATCACCACTGCTCTAAAATAGTGGGTTTTTTCTACATCATGTGTCCCTGGAAAGAACTATTCACTTAGGCTCAGTGATGAACTACAAAAAAGGAGCAAAAATCAAAAAAGAGGACCACTTGACAAATTTGATCTTAATTAACTGTTGGAATAAAGGGATACCAGTTAACAAATGTAATGATGTACAGGACGAATATTCCCTAAAAAACTGCATTGAGCTTTGGCTCAATGTCTCAGAAGGGACAGTGAGGAAAAAACCATATAAAAGGCTATGAAGGAGCACAAATACAACAAGATTAATGGCCAAAAAAGTACTAAAATTGACTTAATCTCATTCAGTGCACAGAATGGGCAGATTCAATAAAGGTCTATCTAATATTGTATTTTACTGTTCAGTGTGCAAAGCGAAATCCTTGTCTCATTGAACTTTTACTTTCAACTCTCAATAGGGGTTTTTGGTGTTTTACCCCCAGCTCCAATAGCCCCAACACTTCAGCAGCATTCACATATTCCCTCTATTTTACATGTGTTGGAATGAAAGACAAAATATACAGTAGTTCAAGGCAACTGATTCATGATCTATAAGGCCTGATTTCTCAGGGTCCTATAAAATAATTTAGTTCAAAGTATATTTCCCAGTGAATCCAGTTGTATCCAAGGGCTCAGTGCTTCATTGGTTTAGACCTCAACATCTCACATAACACACAGACCTCAGAAACATCTCTGAAAGATTACTTTGCTCAAAGGGAACTCTGCAATTGATTTAATTGTACTCCATAATAATATATTTCTGAGCACTGCTCAACTGTTTTGATCATGGGACTGTCTTTCTACAATCCCCTGCTCCTTTACTTAACATCTTTCACAAAAGTGTTTGGCTGCAGTGCTGACCTATGGAAGAAGAGAGATATGTAATAGGTTAGTAAAGCTATGCAATAGGCAGGGAAGAGAGAAAGAAAAAGATGCGTAGCAGTAGTTTAATTGCTTCTCTCTCTCTCCTCACCCACACAGTCGTGGGTAATTCAGGAAGACCTTGAGATACCCTCTCACTGTCTACCTTCTAACTTCTGCAGTAAACAAATCAGTGTTCACAAAAGCAACAGTCTCCTTTATCACACAGTCCAGACTTCCTTTTACAACAGGCTCATCCAGTTCACTGAAGGACATAAGGCTACCAATTCTGTAATTAAAAGCTCTGCCATAATGTATCAAGGTAAGACACTGAATTTACAATATTCCATGAAACCTGTATTCTACTGTTTCTCTACTTCTAGGCAGTTAACCTTAATATTACTCCTTTAACAGAGGGCAAACCTGTTCTATATGTGTGATTTCCATGGATGGATTTTTTTAAAGTGAACTTTCATAAAAGGAATTCCATCCCTTGGCAGTGCTACATGAAATGTGCAGTTTGGTTTGGGAGATACTCACTGTCAGTTCAAAACAAAATGTACAAATTCTGAACTCCATCACTGCCTCTGAAGTGGCATTTTTGAGCTACCTACTTCAAACCATCTTTGTTCCAGTTTTATCTATTCACCATCAGCAACCCATCAGGTTAGACCCATTTTTCTTGGCAGCTGATGGTAGTTTCTACTGCTTAGGTCTCATACATCTCTGTGTCTATAGTGTCAGCTGTTAAAATTTAAGTATACCCTGAAAGTGGGGAAATTGTTGATTCTTCAGAGATTTATAACTTGGTTAAATTTGAGCCCTTTCCTGAAATAACAATTATCCTCAGGCTAATTTAAAATCCCTTGAAGAACAGAGGTGCGAGTTCATCATCTTTTCAAGAAATGGACAGTTATTTTATAATACAGACAAAACAGTTAATTGCTTCTTAATTTGGTCTTCAGAAACAGATTAACTGATTTGTCTGAAGTTTTTAATTCAACATGAGGGAAACACACCTGATCTACAATGTTTTCTCAAAAACATTACCTTTTGGTGAAATTACGAAAAGTTCGAGCATTATAAACACTATATGAACTTGAAGCAGAAAAGTTACACAGTCTCAGGAACTGGTAGTATTACAAGGCTGTGTGCAATGAAGAGCTTTCCCCAGGAAAAATGCTAGAATACATGCTTTTCTGAAGCATCTTGTTATATGGCTACATGCTTGTTTACTTAATAAGAAGAGAAGTAAAAAAGATAATCATAAGCTACAGAGGCAGAGAACAAATGAGAACCAGAAACCGATAAGGTATGTAAAATCCTCAATAATGATGGAGTGAAAAGTATAAATTTATAGCTGCTACAGAAATTTTGCACTCACTTTATGCTAGGTTAAACTAGGTGCAAGACAGTGACAGGTTGAAATAAGTGGATGGAAAAGGCAAAAATGTATACATATAGAGTTTTTTTTTTTTTTTTAAATTCATCACTGTATATACTGTGAGGGACTTTCTGCTTCACAAGAGCTTACAGATGAGAAGGGGCAAACGTTCTGGGTTCTCCAGAGGCTCTACCAGTGGGCACTCTACTGATTTTAACTAAATCTGTCAGGGAAATATAATACAAATCATGGAAACACATTCTCATAGTATGTATCAGGTCGTTGCTTTAACACATTTTGTTTATTTTACAGTTACAGAGCCAGTAATATTGGTAACTGAAAATGGAGACTACATGCAACTAGCTGAGCTTAAAAACTGAAGTAAAAAAAACTAAATAAGGTACACAAAGATCATTTAAAGAGCATTAAATTTTCCAGGCTGCATATTCTTTCAATCCTTTATTTACAAGCATGCTAACATATTTCCAGTTGGGTTTGTAATTTGCAACCTGTAAGCCACGTACGCAATGGATCCAGGCATTGCTGATTATGGGCCAGCAAAATCAGCTATGAAAGTAAGCCTGCTGTGCCTTAGAGTTTGTTTTTCAAATCTTGCAATTACTGTGAACTTCCATGGAATTTGTAGGTACTAATTTATAAATCATGCAATTAGTTCTGAAAATGGTGAGGACACTTTGGGCAATTTTAATTAACAAATCTGATCAACTGGACTTCTGTTGCTGAAGTTGGCCACAGAATAGATCACCTCTCAGTATATCTCAAAAAAAGATGCCTGTGGTGTAAGAGAGCTGCTGGTGAAAAAATATAACTAGTGAATGTCTAGAAAAATAGCTAGAAGTCAAATCTAATTGTTTATATTAATTAAAACAGGCCAAAACTAAAATCCATTAAATTCAACAAGCAGTGACAATACTGTTTTTTCCGTCCTCAGAAGATGAATGAAATGAAAGTTATTGCTGAATTTCAGCACAGAAGTCACATGAAAATAAATAAATTAATTGGTTTAGGACATCTGTATACATGGAACCTACAGACCTTTGAAAATGCACAGATTTTTACACCAGAGTACTACTTTCCATTGAAGTCTGGTCCCTCAGATCAAAATCCAAATTACCAAACACACTGTCACAAAGGTACATGGGGAGCAAAAAGTCCTACAGTAGATTTTAACCACAAGATTTTAACATGTTTTCTTTGCAGAATTGCAACCATATAAATCTTAATTGACCTGTATTCTGCACTGCAACTGGCTTTATTATCTGTGAGTTTTAACCAGCAAAGGCAACTAATTAAGAAGCACAGTTTGTAAAATTTAATCCAAGCCATAACCTGAAAGGTATCACAGCCATAATCTATACCGTTTTCTAACATAAGAAAATGAAGATCTTTTCTCAGGTTATTTTAATCACTGTAACCAGCCACCAATCCTGCTATTGTTTTGGACTACTAAGCCATGATAGTTCTCATCAGGATCTTCATTAAAGACCATCTAGTCTTCACAATAAGAATATTTAACTCCAAAACTCTTTTTATATATTCACAGAGTACAGTTTCAAAATGCCTTCAAAATTATCAACAGCAAGAACAATTAACTATAAAGAGATACATCTACAATATGACTCTTTTTCTTTTGAGAAATGAAAACTCTGGGACAAGAGCCAATTAGTGGACATACTAATTAGTTTCTGTGAGGTTGAGGTCCTGGAGATTTCGGAGTATTCAATATTATGTGCTACTATAGTTGGAAGGCATTATTAAAAAAGGTAGTTTTGCAAAGTCATCTAAAAACTTGAATAGTCAAATTTGCTTGAATAGACTGAATACCTGATTCATGGCTCTTATGTGGTTTATCCTTATTACGCTTAAACTTTTCCTAAATATATTCTAGCTTTTATTAAAGAGGCTCTCCTTCGTCAACAGAAGCACTTCAAAGAATATATTTTCAATTTAAAATTAAAAGCTAACAAAAAAGCTGTTGAAGAGGCTCAAGTGATTTAATGTTTTTTTCAAATTCTGTAGCATGACCTTGCTTGCAGCTACATGCTCTGAATAATAAATCAAAAGCTGGAAATGAGATGAAATGATAAGCAATCATCTTGCAATAGTTTTTTTTTCCTCTTATGAATGTGCCTCAGGTTTATAAATTGGGTAATAATACAGAAAATATTACAATTTTTTTCAATAGATAATAAGAGCAGGAACTACCAAGAACTATTTCTGGACATACTGAAAACTGTATAAAAAACTTTGCCAAATGTTTACAAAGACAAGCAACTGGATGGAAGAAGAGGACAAAAATCCACTGAGGACTGTTAAAATATAAAGACACCGTATCTGGCTCAGGAAATTTCTGAGCCACAAATCAACGGAGGGTAAGTGAGAATACACAGATGTTTTAATACTTTTAATCAGTCATACCTCTTTTCCTGTTCCTACATATCCGTTATTGTCACTGCTGGGAACAGGATACAATGCTGCAAGTAAAACCCTTTGCTCTGACTAATTTAAACTATTCTGTTGTCATGTAGACCTACTACAGAGGCTCTGAAATTTATCTGGAGGTGTACTAAAGCAGAAATTAGTGTATTTTCATGCTCCGTATCTTAACATTAACTTGTCTATTTGTAAAAGTGCCTGCAAAATTCCATCATATGGGAAACAGAAGGACTAAAGATGTCTAGATTACTATCACTTATTCTTGCTTAAGCTATTTATTGACTACCATTCCCTCCCACTTTTCACAATTATACTGTCAATCTGGCCTTTTTTTCCCCCCTCTCAGAATAAAGGAAAATGTGAAGTAGGAAATTAAAAAATAAATAAAAGGAATTATCTTCAACAAAAATAACTGCATCTTTTTGTAATTGAAACAGAATATTGTCACTGTCACTTCAGTTAGGAACTGTGGAATAAAAAATTGCATTGTGAATTTACATGCAAAACCTAAGATTTTAGGGTAACAGAAGCACCTTAGGAAGCCTTCAAATAATCTGTTTTATAGGTCAAATTTTTTTGCAGCTATATATATTTGCACATGTTATTTTGAAATTTTTGGCATGAAAAATGTTTGTGACCTACAAGAGGAATATTAAACCATGATGGCTATTTCAGGGATACTGTTTCTAGTTTATATATTTTTATATATAGCATATATAAAGAATTAATAGACTCCTATTATTTATTCTCTTGCAGATACAAACTATACCCCGTTATTATTTTGAGACGATGAAACAAAGACATCTTAAAATAGTTACAGATAAATATATTCTAAAGACCACTATCCTCTCATACATTTATGTTTGCAGTTTGTATTAAATTATACCTCAGTTAACTGGCTAGAATGTCAGACATATTTATTAAGCAAAAATGTAACTGCAGTGAGGTTGTTTCTGGTGATGTGACCCGAATTTACCTTCAGGTTCTGTTAGGAGGGCATTTGCTTAATTAAAATCACTGCTCAGACATAATCACTAATGAGGTGGGCATGAAAGCATACTTCAAGAACAGTGAGTTACAGGGTTCTAAATTCTCGTTATAGAGACAATGTACAACTGATTTGTGGCTTGGGTAGCTGCTAAATTCTTTAACAGACACTAATAATTCAAAAATTGTTAGTTTAAAAAATACATTATAAATGTACTGTTTAGTAGCTATATTCTTCTCTACATTTCCTCTTTCTTCCTCAACACTTACTTTTAATCTTCCACTTTTCCCCTTTCCACTTGAGAGCTAGCAAAAAACAATTTCTTAGTTCTGGAATTGAAGACCTGTTGAGATTTTTTTTTTTTTTTTTTTTTAAAGTTACATTGTCCTAGTACTAAATTAACTATATAGTTCTTCAGATGACTATCAGAATGTTGAAACAGAATCCATACATATTTTATCAGACACTTTTGCCTGACATCCCTCATGTGGCAGAAAAGAATTACAGGTGCTCTACAGGTGAAATTTTTCCAAGGAATATTGTACTTCCCCATATCACATAGAAATGTACTCATATTTAATAAAAATGTCAAAACACATGACTATAAACTGTAGGTATTAAGTCACATATCCATTGCAGTAGCCATCGTACGTGTTCACAGAATGGGAACAAAGCCAGAAACAAGGCTGAACAGTGAAAAGAGAAGTTAAAATCGGGCAAATGACGAGGCTGAACATGAATGAGTTGTTAAAACTTAGTTTAAAAGCCATCAATGTAGCAGAGAATGATTTTGAGACTGAATTTAAAAGAGATGGGAGAGCCAGAAAAAGACTAGATGTAGCAAAACATGGCATGGCATAACAGGGAAAGCATTTACTTGGTGACTCAAAGAAGATATAAAAGCATGGTGATTAAGAACGTGAGTAGGAATAAATGAAGTCAGAGAAATAACGACGCTAATTTTTAAGATCACAGATACTGGAAGGAAACTGAATGTGTTCTGAAAAGGAATGGATAATTGTAAGTAGATTAGAGAACATCTGTAAAAAGGTAATCATACTGAAAAGTGCATAATGACATAAAGGGGCTGGAGCAACATACAACATGTACTGTGCAGTGGAATTAATTTCTTATTCCTCACAATATTTGCAAATGTAATTCAGGTGGGAAAACCTATGCAACCATGTAGTCGTCTATTGTTATCATACCTCAATACCTTTTAGAATGGACACAATGTTGCAGAATCTCTATTTCTTGATCCTACTGTCAAATTCAAACTCAACAAGTTACTCCTAGTAAACTAATACTGAGTACAGGAACATTGCATTTCCCCTAATGGTTTCTACAAATAGCACAGGTTTCTGCTAGCTTTTTTCTGTGCATATAATTAATATCAGACTCTTTTTTATTAAATGCTGGTAGTGAAAAATATGTAAAATTGAAAAATTAATATTTTCTGTTTAAAAAACAAAATGAACTGTTTATAATTACTATTTTATATTGGATTGGATATTCTTAGCTTAAAGCCTTCACCCTAAGACTAAGACAAATAATCAGTTCAACATTTGTCAACTGAAAAAACTGTTTTACGAAATTATCGTATATACTTCTGCCTCTTGATATGTAGTCTGGCATGTCTCTTAAATCACTTTTGCTTTAAGAGACAAGGTTCTTTTCTATTAAAAAGTTATGTTCTACTTCTGCTTTCAAACTTTTATAGCAGTGAAATAAGAAAATAATTAAAATTGAATTAAAAGATGTGTGCCTCTTCAGATAATTGAAAATAGTCCCTGTTGATTTGATGTACCACTACCAAAACATCTTTGTGGAATTTACCAGGAAACTGAGTTCCATACAGTAACACCACCTAAAAAATCCTTCAAATATTTGTCAGCAGCACTGTTCTGTCCAGCTAATCAAGGCAGATGGACCAATAGTCCTATATGAAAAACCCCAAAACTCACACATTAGTTCACTCTTAAAATTTAATTGCATTAAGTCACCAACACCATACCATTGGAGGCAAAGGACAGAAATGAAGAGGATAAATTAAATGCAACAAAAATACAAAACCTGCAAACACTTCAAAGTGTAGCCCTTATACTTAAAGAGTCTCTTTAACTCCAGTGCATTTCTGCTCCAAAATTACAAAAAGTGTTTCATCATTCAGTTCACTGGGACTACTTGAGATACAAATTCTAGTACACTTTAAACAACTTTCCTGGTTTCGGCTGGGATAGAGTTAATTTTCTTCCTAGTAGGTGGCATAGTGCTGCTTTTTGGATTTAGGATGACAATAATGTCGATAACACACTGATGGTTTAGTTGTTGCTAAGTACTGCTTATGCTAGTCAAGGACTTTTTCAGCTTCCCATGCTCTGCCAGGTGCACAGGAAGCTAGGAGGGGGCACAGCCAGGACAGCTGGCCCAAACTGCCCAAAGGGCTATTCCATACCATATGACGTCATGCTCAGTACGTGAACTGGGAGGCGTTGGCCAGGGGGCAGCCACCTCTGCTTGGGGACTGGCCGGGCATCGGTTGGCAGGTGGTGAGTGATTCCATCACTCATTTTTCCTGGGTTTTCTGTTTCTTCTCTCTCTCTCGTCATTTTCCTTTTCATTACAATTTATTATTAGTATTAGAATATTTAATTTATTTCAATTCTTAAACTGTTCTTATCTCAACCCAAAAGTTTTCTTACTTTTGCTCTTCAGATTCTCTCCCTCATCCCACCGGGGAGGGTGAGTGAGCGGCTGTGCGGTGCTTCGTTGCCAACTGGGGATAAACCACGACAACAACCAAAGCATTTTTTTAAAAAGTGTATAACCATGAACGATTTGCATCCAGAATCGCAAAGAATCCACTTTAGGTGTGAAAAGAAGCTAGGAATACTTGATAGTCTTCTCAGCCTGCATGAATCAACAGAGCAATTGCATAATGAAAACTGTAGTAATGAAAACTTAAAGGAACTGTTTAAGAAGCAGACAACTTTATGCATTTGTGATAGAGAAAAACTAAAATCGGCACCTGATTAACTAACGACTACTGGATGGCTATCAAATGATAACAGTTGCTTCTGGGGTGGGCTGATCAATAACTACTGACCCAAAAGGAAAGGCAGCAACTCAGATCCCCAGAGCACAAAAGACATCCAGGAAGGCAATGGGAAGTCCCTTTCTGAGGTCTGGCAATGTACTATCGATCTAGACCAATCTCCCAGTCCGCTTCCTGGCCTGGAGAAAAGATAATCTACATCAGTGGAACGCTGCTAACTTTATTGAATGATCATCCTAGGGAAAAGTTACACTGAAGACTAAAACCAGACAAGCAAAAAACAGGAATCCAAACATGTTTTAGATTAGCCAGGTTTTATGCAAAGAGACTCAACACACTCGCTCTGCAATGAAGATGCTATTATACAACAGGGAATAAACCAAGCTCTTTTCCTTACACAATGTAAAAAGTAAAAAGTCAAAATTAATAATTAAAATGTTACTCTCTCCTTAGATGTATAACACCTCAACAATGAGGTTCACTTGTTTGTTAAGTGTATGGAATGTTAAGTGTATGCAACAAATAGCCAACAGGCTAGACTGAGTAGAATAACATCTCAGCACAAACTACATGGAAACGCAGTACGCACATAGGAAACATGCCGCCTCTGCTGTTAATCCTGTAACAGACAGTAAATTTCTTGTTCCATCTCACCCTCCCCTTGTCACACTGATAGTCTTTGACCTGCATCTGAAGCTGCTGCCTTCTGTATATGATGGCCCTGATGCAAGCAGTGTATGCATGATGGGTTTTTTTTATTTTTTAAAGGAAGGAACATCTTTATAGCATCTTATCTATGTTCTCTCCCCCCCCCCCCTTTTCTGTTTTAGGTTTTTTGTTTGTTTCTGAAAGAAAATAGAATTATTTTTTTTAATTCCTTTGTTAATACTCCAGAAGCAAAGGATCAGAATACAAAATAAAGACAAACAGATATTAGATTTGCTTTGTTTGTGCAAAAAGATAAAACTGAAATTGAGATGTGTTCTCCACTGAAAAAAAGCACAAGAAAAATATTTCAAACTAACAGACAGAAGACTTTCTCCCACAAAGAAAGGTAGGAAAACTTATTTTATATACTTCTAGACTGAAGAAATATCAACCCTAATATGTAAGAAATGGCAACTCTGAATCTGACACAAACAGTACGTAAGTCAATTGCCATTTTGTTCAAATGAAGCTGAAAAGGAAGTTTTGGTAGAAGCTGCATATATGTTTACGTTAGCTAGGATGCTAAATACGGAAGAGAGAAATAAATGTGAAAGATCATAGCAGAAATAAAGAAGGTAGAAAAATACAAGCCTGGAAGATTGTCTATGTAAAACACCAAACAAGAAACCTGCATATTGTATTTTCACCTGTCTATACGTTTTGTGGTTTAGACTTCCTTTAAACACACATGACAATTCTACTTACATTAATGGAAGCTATGCTTTAAAGTTAAAACATTCTCTTGAACAATGACACATAATATATGATCTTTATTCTTATGTCTTATTAATGCTTGGGAGGTAAACATACTTTATTTTAATATATTTTCCAAATGACTTGCAAAACACTTCGCAGAACTCATTCTATAAGAGAGTGCTACTCTTTTATATTAATAACTTTGCTCTTTTAACACCGTAAGCAAAATTCCATTTTCTACTCTTTAAAAAAAATATATTTGTTTTTTTAAAGTTTGATGTCTCACTATATCATCCACCGTTTATTTAAATGTTTCTGCTTTAATGACATCACTATCAGGCAACTAAAATTTCCTTTTGCATTTTTAAGAATGTTTTACTCCATCAAAATATATGTATTATTTCTTTGCTACAGCTAAACTAAGTTCTAATAGAACAAATGCTTTCTGTAGAAAGAGTGTGGATAAATTCCAAACAACATATTGTTCCATACAATTTTTCTATTTTTGAAGTTCTCCTTTTTGCTATGTTTTATTTTGCTTTCAGTACTGGAATTTCTGAAGAAGGTTTGAACATCTGAAAAAGTGTCTGCTCCCCCCTGCCCCAAATGTATTGTTCTTTTAAAAAGTATTATCTCTTCCTACTTCCTACTTCCTTCTTCGTGTTCAAAAAACGGGTAGATGTGGCGCTTCGGGACATGGTTTAGTCTAGTCTACCCTTGATTGGCTTAGAGTAGACTTGGTAGTGTAGGTTAATGGTTGGACTGGATGATCTTAAAGGTCTTTTCCAACCTAAACGATTCTATGATTCTATGATTCTCCCCTTAGCTCACTTATCACCTCAGGCTAACACACCCATAATAATAATATTGCTTAGAATATTTTTAAATCTCAGAAAACTATAAAGCAAAATTCCTTGATACTATTGTATACACAAATGCCTTTGTTGTTTGGAATGTACGTGGCAAAATCTATTAATATCTTCCTTTGTACACTTATACCTGAAGTCTGTACAGGCACACCAAAACCACAAAGTACATGTTGCAGTATATTAGAGGGAGAGTCTTCTACACAGGCGTTACAATACACAGTTTCTATTGCATCATAATCACTGGGGGGAAGAAAGAAACCAGCACTTTGATGATCAGCAGGGATAAGCAATCTGGCCTTTTCAAGGGTCACTACTTCAGGTAAACACGCAGACCTGCCTGCCATACAAATGTGAACTAACAAACCATCCACGGCATTTCCTACAGACTCTGAAAACATACAACTATCCTGCTATTGATATAAATACAGGGGGGAAAAATGGTTATCCCCTTTCTCACAGTGTAATGATTTGGGCAAAAGGACAATCAGGAAACAGAACCTCCCAGTGATTCTCTACGGGAGTGGGCACTTAACTCTGTTCATTCACTTCTCAAAATCCACCTTCTGTATTTTAAACACAGAAGCATTTGCTGTGCGCCAAAAGTACTTTAGATTTTACCATGAAGAGCATTATATGCACCTGAGGGCACAAAGGTTTTATCCACAGAAATCTTACCATTTTCTAATAGAGTAAAGCATGAAGCTAATTAATTCCTCAAAGTTACAGCCACACTTCGGCACACACATTTCAAGGGCACAGTGCATATCCTGTACCTATTTTCTGAAGCTATCTTATTTAAAAACACTATTCAGTTTTACTTTAGCTAAATACAATTCAACAATTTGATGGTGTAACATGGGCCAGGAAATTTAGTTAAATTACATAAAAGTATTGCAATTAACACTCTCCAGAAGTAGTTCTAACTAGAAAATGTAATCCTTGTTTTTTTCATCATATTCACATACATTTAACCAACACTTTCGGTAATACTCTTAAAGCTATTATACGTTAAAATAAATGTCTCCTCTGACATTCTGCAGAAAATGAGGCAGAGAAAGCTGAGGTGAAGCCACTGGGGTCAAGGAGGCTTCTCTCGGTGATGAGGGCCAGCAAAGCCATTGAGAAAGGAAAGACTCTGGAGCAAGCTTTCTCTCCTATTCCTGAGCGTGTGAACAAAATGTGCTGCTGCTGCTGCTGCTACATTGGCATTTTAGTATTTCTTTGGGTTGTTTTATTTTTTTCCTGGTGTTATTGATAATTCTCAGCTAGAGGCATGAAAATATGATTAGACAATCTCATCTTTGCTGCTTTTTTATTTTATTAATGTCAAATCTAGATAAATTAATTAGCAAGAAAAATTGTTAATAAACTAAGTTTTAAAATAACGCTATCTGAAATTATGAATCAAAATTTTATCATACTGTTGCAAAGTTCACTTGATATACAGAGACTAGTAACAATGTAGTAATAATGTTGTTTAGAATGATGCTATAACCTTATCTCTGGACAAATACTTTAAATTGCCTTTATGTGGTAAAGTCTCCTGTTGATCTGAGAGGTTTTCCAAGAGATGAGAGTTCTGTTTTCATTTTCTTTTGCATTTCAAAGGTTTAACTGGGTGTAATGAAAGAGTGCAAAGTGTGAACCCATCTTTTAAATCAGATGAAATAATAGAGGTGAATACTCGAGTAAATGCAGTACTTCTATATACAGGGTTGAAATCTATGCTCAGTACATCTTTCAAAATCACTGAATGCATAAATATTAAATTTTTTTACAGTCTCCCTGTTATTTTTCTATTTATATTTAAACAGAACCCAGCATTCCCACAAAAGATTGATACAGTATCAATCTAAGAGGAAATGGTAGTCTCATCTTTGACAAAATTATATTTAGAAAAGACAAAGTAAGAAAGGAAGTACTGTTGCTACTTTTTTTTCTTTTTTCTTGATCAGCCTTAAAACTTTGAAATTCCAATACCCAGGAGCCAAAGTGAGGAAATGAACAGGCATCTTGCATCTCAGTACACTCAAGAGCTCCTGTGACTGTGTATAATGAAAAGGAACAAGCAAATCACACTGATTAAGGTTCATGTGCAGATGCAGATAACCTTGATTTAGATACTGCTGTGAATTTACTATATCAGAAGAGTCAGACAATAGCACACCATCAACTTATTGCATGAATATCTAAGAAGATAAACAGTCAATTGCTTGCTTTCTCAGTCTCAGACTAAATTCTCTTTCGATATTTGCATAAAGTGAAAGACCTTTCTTAAAGGTTTGAAATGGAGATGCATAATGGCTTCTGGAGTTGTACAAACCCTCAAGTTCCTTCAATTTCAGTCCTGAGACTAGGAAAAAATGAACACCAGTCTATCTAGCAGTAAGGATTTTCATTAGCATTGTGTCCTACATTTCATCTAGCCCTTCCCTGGTATCAAATCCACTGCTGATATAAGCAATTCTGCACTATTGCCTAAACTTTAGAGGCCAGGAGGGGGATTCAAATCTATTAGTTAACATATTATGGATATAAAAAACAATCAAATGTTTACAGTAAATAAGCGTGCTCACTTGCTGTAGCTGCATCCATTTCTGACATATCACACACACACACTTACTAATAACCCCACATTCAAGAGACTCAGTGGCACAAAATAGCTTAAATGAACATTTTAAAATGTTATGTATCCTTTTTTATCTTATTGTATGCCTTGAAATTAAGCTATTTAAAAACCATAGAAAATCGTTTCTTTTCAAAACTAGAGAGGCAAAAATACTTAAAATTACAAAATCCTTTCAGTGAAAATTTTTATTTTTAGAAGTGAATGCTTTCAATCACATTAATGAGGTTTCTAATTTGGCAATAGCAGATTTTCACTGCAGATTAGCACTTGTGGAACAGACCTGTTTTTTAAAAAAACAAGCAGTTGTTCTATCACAGTTCAACTTCAAAATTAAGAATCTCTTGGTAAGTATGCTTTTCAAAAACATACAGATGAAACTTAAAGTAACACTGAAGCTAGTTAAAAGCATCTAAAAACAACCTATAAGAAAAAAATAATCAAGGAAAAGGGTGTTATTGAAAGTACATAAAGTTCTCTGTTCAGAAATACATTCAATAATAATGTAATCAGGGAATGACCTGTGTAACTTTTCCATGTTTCTAACAGTTAAAACAAAACAAAACAAAACAATTTAAAAGTAATTTCAATCAAATTCACCTATTACAAAATGGTTTTGTTCTTTGATATTGCCAACCACATATAGGTAAACTTATGTGACTATTAGATTATCAATTGATTCAGATTTATTAGATCAAATCTGAATATACAGCAGATAAAGATATATTTTATCTAGGATCTTTTACTTCCTGAATAACACATTACCCTTTTTTATTAGTCATCAAGGAACAATCTAATAATTCACATGAGACATATCACATGGCATTTCTAGTGTTCCTATGTTAAAACAAGCTTTATAGCTATTTTAAGAAAGAAATCATAGTTGAAAAAGCCTTACATAAAAAATAAAAAAATCTCTCATATGATTTTTAAGGTCAATTAAAAGGGAAAGTTAAAAAGAGATGGGAAAGTCAGTAAGTAATTGGGTTTTTTGTCAAACTAAAGAAGTGTCATTACCTGTTGGAGGTGAAAACACAGCTTAATCAGTGAATGTGAACAGGTATGTGAACAGGCACATGTACAGGCAGCAGATAACTGTGCATGGGTGTGTGGAGCAGGGGCTGTTGAATGTCTGAAACGGCAATTCTGAGCTCTGAGGCAGATTCCTGCTGCTTGCCAGCTGCAACCAGTAGGGGCTGGTTGTAAATTTTGGTAACAAATGGTCTAGACAAAAGCAGTATGTTCTGAATCCTCCCATTAATGAAATGGCATAAGACAGAAGAAACAATTAGAAGGCTGACCATGAGTTGTGCTTCTGCACATAGGCTGTTTAGACTGAGAAAACTGGGGGCTTAGGGTTATGGAAAGAAGAGCTGCTGATGAAGAGAGGCGTTCTAAAAAAAAGATTTGGTGTCAGGGAAGAGAATGGAGTTTGGAAATAGGGTAGAGAAGATGCTGCCTAGAAGACAGAACCTGGAAATTAGAGAAGATTCTGTAGAACAGAGAATCAGAGAATCACAGAATACCTCAAGTTGGAAGGGACCCATAAGGATCATTGAGTCCAACTCCCTGCTCCTCACAGGATTATCTAAAATTAAATCATATGACTAAGAGCACGTCCAGATGTTCCTTGAACTCTGACAGGATTCATGCTGTGACCACTTCCCTGGGCAACCTGTTCCAGTGACCGACCACCCTCTCAGCGAAGAACTTTTTCCTCATGTCCAGTCTGAACTTCCCTTGACTCAGCTTGATACCATTTCCTTCTGTCTTACCACTGGTCACCAGAAAGACATGTGGAGACAAGTAGCAGAGGATGCCTGGGGATCTTGGCTATTGATGCCCAACACCCCTAACTGCAAGCAGTGGCACAGCACAAACTGACACAACTTTCTGCCCAACCTTTCTGGACCAGCAGCAACCTCTCTGCTGGGGAGGGAAGTTGAGACCTTGTGAGCTTAGCTCTGGGGGGAACCAAGTGAGTGAGTGTGTGAGATAACCAAGTAGAGTAAAAGCTCTGATCTCACTGGGTTCTTAAATACCAAGATCCAGACCCACTATGGGTTATTGCTTATTCTGTCTCACCCATGAGAGTACTAACATTTTTGACAGCAAAAACACTTGAAAAGAGTCTACAATAAATATTGAAACCAAAGAAATCACAACAATGAGTTAGAACTGCTGCTGGAGTCTATACACGAAGCAGTGACAGGAAACTGAACAGTCATTTCGACAAACCTTCAGGCTTGGAGAAGCTGCCATCAATATTCCAGACTCTTATTGAAAATATAAAATATATAAACATGCTTGAAACTGTTTGCTTCATCATTGTGAAGACTGTTCCTTGAAGACATGGCATTCAGGACAGCTCCCTAAGAAATCCAAAAGACTTGCTCTTAGCTTCACTTTTCCATCTCTGCACCTCCTCGTTCTTATCTCCGGTGATGGATTTTGCTATTTTATTATGGCTTAGCTCTACAGAAACAGTTTCAAGCTTTCTGAATAGAGAAAGTGTTTATTTAAAAGAGAACAACTAGGCTAACAGCCGGAACTATGGTTATACTTGTTGCCCAAATTATATCCATCAAGATCTTGTGATCAAATGTGCAGGTAATTCAGCAAGTATTTTCTGAAGTTTCCTGACTTCTACTTTAAATTATCCCATAAATCTAATATGAACACTCAGTGCTGACAATGGGGTATTTTCTGTGCTAAGTGTCTTACCTTAGAAATATTACCAAGAAGTTGAAACTAAAATTCTGTGTGGTTGTACTTTAATCTACAAGAGTTCTCTTCTGATGCCTCTCCAAAGGGCACTTTACCACAAGGTAAACAGGACAGTATTTGGATCACAGCCTTTAAGTAAAAGAAAGGTCTGGTTTAGTTCAAAGGAAAGCAATATGGCAATTGTGTGATTCTGTGCCACTAAGGCCTGTGGCATAGATGAACCCCAAAGGGTCCCAGAACAGAGGTCTCACAGGACTTTTAAGGAAGTTAACTTGCTGGCAGAAGACCAAGACTGTGGCAAATTAAGGGTCCAGAAAACCAGAAATCTCAGGGGCAAGGCTGCCAGAGGGATTGTGTGCTGTGTGTAAATTCAGCTTAATTTTATAATGTGTTTCTAGTGACCTTCCAAGTTAGTTACTATAGTTATGAACTGATGGAGAAAGTCCTGTACAGTAACTCTGTAGAATCCATACCACAAAACAGAGAACATGAGAAAAAATGCATTACAATATTTCTGTAAAACAGGAGTAATGACTGGAGGGTTATGAATTTCCCACGAACTAATGACTAGGTTGAGGCCTGAGGTGAAGCGTCCAATTCTTAAGTGCCAAATCAAATCACCAAGTGCTGGGGAATACTGTTCCCATTAGCCACTACTGCATCCCAAATGATTTTAATTCAAATCTACCAAAGCTTGTCAGTTTAAATGATAAGAGTAATCTTCCACACAAATTCCGTATTTCATATAACATAACGTAGAATGAAGAAAACGTAACTCCTGTCAAAAGAACAAAAATCTACAGTGATATCAATGCAATGGGCTTGATTTTGCATAATAGATTAAGGCAGCCAGACTCACATTTGGCCTTTTAGACAGGCTTGCCAAAAGCTTATTTACAAAAGTACCAGTCTCAAAACATACATAGCTTTTGTTCATCCCATTTTTTTCAATGCTTACATTTTCAGCACTGTTTTTCCAATATATCAAATAAAGTTTCTTTTCTAGGTATTTCAGTGGTTTACAAAAGTTTTTTTTTTTTTTTTACTTGAACCCTTTTAAGACAGTATATTTTATGTCCTGTGGAGTTCAGGTAATAGGTAGTAAGCAAAAATAAATGCAGTGAGACAGGAGTTTTGCCTGGGATCAATATTAGAAACTGCTCTGATAAAACATTTTTGGAAGAAATTAGAAAGTAAAACTATCATTCTTCTTGGTCAGGCTTTCAATGAGATGAAGCAATATGAGAAAATCAAAGGCTTTCATAAATATAAAACACAAGGGAAAGGGTAATTTTAAACAGGGATTTTGAAATGTCTCAGAAAATTAACTTGAGGATCCCTTTTTTTAAGCAAAGCTAGACAGACTGTATCATTACAGAGACTGCATACAAGACAAAATACAGTGTTCCAAAGTCAGGCAAGCCTTCTGTAATTGCTGAGCAGTAACTGCCATCTGAAACCTGTCAACATAAATATTTTCTCTTGGGCCTTTCTTAATGTTAATACAGGGAATTCAAGGATTTAGGTTTGAGAAGTGGATTCCTATCCTAAGATCTGCATGAGTTTATGAACACTTTCTAAGTAAACAAGGTAAAGGAGGAAAACTTTTCCTGAGCATTAGCAGAAGAATTGCTATTCATGTTAGCAACATCATTTAATAAGGCTGTTGACCATTTCAGCCAGAAGCGGTCAAGCACAGACCAAACAAAAAGGCAGCACCGAGTGAACTGGTTGGCAGAAAAATGATTTTCTTTGAATCTGAGATATGTCACAGTTAAGCAAAGCAAGACTTGTCTGGCTAAAATTTGTGCAACTACGACTTGCAAGTATACTACAGAGCAACAAACAGATTAAGAATTCAGAAAGGAAGGGTGAATTTAAAGACACACAGGTTGTGAAGGTATTAGGAAGTATGAAGATGGGCAAAGTGAAGTGAAATGTGACAGAGAAGACTAGACAAGGGTAGAAGATAGAAGGGAAAGGACTTTGACAGATGATGGTGTAAGAGGAATTGTTATTCCTTCTGCCCAATATGGAGCTTAGGGAATCATAGCTCATTTCATTTTTACAATTTCTGACAATTGAGATATGCAGTAAAGATATGGCATATATGGTCAAATTTGCAGGATAACATTCAAAATCTTTGGAAAGAGGTCCTATCTAATTTATTTTTCTTCTGCGTTCCAGCTGGCTCATGCTTGGCCTACAGAATCTATTGGACCATTCTTCCAAATGCACAACTTCAAAAATATCACCCAATTAAACACTATGACACTATAATCTTAGCAGCTAGAACCTCTAGAGAGAAGCAGGTGAAAGACTTTTTGTTGATAGTTGCTTTGTATCTTCTATTATCTCAGAGAAATTATAATATTCAAGTCCTGTAAGATGAAAGTTTGTAGAGATCTAACAAGAAAAAATGACTCATACATTTCAACAGAAGACCAAAATTCTTAGTGAAAATCTGTTGAAACTGGGAGACCGCAGTAAACTAAATCTACTGAATTTTTTTTTGATAACTAGATGGAAATGAGAGACAGCTTCCTAAACTTTACAAAATCCAAGGAAAAAGAAAGTTGACTTTGTCTTGATTTCTTTAATGCAGTCCCCTAGAGAAGCAGATTTTACTGAAAATCCTACAGGCAGTTGCAATACCAATACTGGTATCTAAAAATCATGGCTGGCAGAAAATTGGAAGGCTACTAAGAATTGAAAATGAAATAATATGTATTTGATTTAAGTAAAATAGAAGGGATTATTAATGTATATCAGCTTCAGATATCTAGAGAAAAAAATATCAATCACAACTTTACCAGGATTATAAATTTGTTTTAATAGTTAGATGACAGCTGTTCTTCAAGAAATACATGGCTAGAGGCAAAAGAATCATTACCACTGATTAAGAATTGCATATATTGAATTGGTGTATTAATTGGTACTATTTGCGATTCAAGTTTATCTTGATGATAATGAGACTGTGTATGCTGATTTTCACTTAGGATTTTTAAATGAATGTTTTTCATTTGTTAATATTTGTTGTGGCTCTATTACAATAAGGGCCTAATTCCAGTTAGGTCTTCAGATTCTGCCGAATTGGAAGAATTACAATATTATAGTAGTTACTGCATAAGTGTAACAGACAAGTTTCCAAATTCAGGACGACAAGATCCAAAAACTGGAATGCAAGGTGAGGACTGAATAATCAAATGGTATTTTCTTACTACATTTTAATAACTATGTTTTATAGAATTGACTTCAATTATATCAGCTTGTACATTATGCTTGATGGTAGGGGTGTTGACAAAACCCACAATCAATCACAATAAAAGTAGCTTAAAAAAAAAAGCTGTATCATGACTTCTTGTCAATTATCAGTAGAGCATCTAAGTAGAACAAATCAATTACACCAGTTTTAAACAGCTTCTTTAAAAGTTGTATTAATCATCACTGCGACACATTTGATGTTAGTATAATGTAGCATGCTTATGTGCACAGGATTTCTTTCCTGGAGTATTTAAAGGAAGTCATTATTCAGTAAAATACCTGTCACCTGAAGAGTAGATCTGGAAACACGGTGTTGAATTAAAGTGTGATTTCGCAACAAATTTTTAGAGGTTAGACAGAATTAAGTCTCAACAAGAGAACTCATACTCTTGTGGAGTACTAAATACACACAGATCTCTTTTCCCCCAAGTAATGAAAGTACACTGCATTACAGAATATGACCTTTGGCTCTTACACTTGTCAAAAGTTATAAAAATCCAACTACTGAAATGCTCATTATAAGGACTGCTTGAAACAAGTTTTATTAAACTACTGCAGCTATTTAAAAAAAAAAAAAACAAACCAAAAACCAGACACAAAACCCTAACCTGAATGTTGGCATGGTGCTGTTCATGATAAACTGACCAGCTGTTATCATCTAATAATTCAGGTCATATAAAGAATATTAGATTTAATGTTTCCTTTCTCTTCTGTCCAACTGCAGTAACCTCCTGAAAAATATCATCACCTACTATTTTCTTTAATAGATATGAGGGTTAGGAAAAGCAACAGAAAACTGATGGTTCTTGTTTTTCTATAATCAAACTTGAGACAGAAATATAATAATTAGATGCCAATAGCTTATGTTTGGTTTGTTCTTCTAATACTCTTTTAAGACAAGATATGTACTATTTGCAAAAGTGACATAACAAAGGAAGCAGTTTGTAATTCTGCAACAGCAGTATTTGAATGCTGTTCATCCCTAACGATCAGCATAACACCTCTTGCCAGCCATGCTGAAATACACAGTAAAAAGTAACCACTTGACAGATGCCAAAAAAAATGTGGAAAAAGTAGGTCATCAAGATCAGGTACAAGCAAAATGCACAAACTCTTTCACTCCAAGCACAAGCTTAATAAAACAGTTTTTAAAACAAACGACAACATTGACAGACCTGTGGAGGAGCCTGCCTCCTTTTTTGGTCAGGGGATGTGACATACACAGCTTGTGTATATGCGTAACTTTTGAACCGTGGTTTAGGAGAAGGTGAAGGTCCCTGGGGTACACTGACTCTGATCTACAAGGAAGAAATTAGAGGTGGAAAGAAGAGACATGGATAGGAGCGCGGATTATGGAAGTAAAGTAATGATTTTAAGAGTAAGTGAAGAAAAAGAAGTAGGAAGGTCATCACCAGTTATATTTTTCAAGGACAGTGTTGGTATTCAGCAGTCAAAATTGGGATGGTATTAAGGAAAGCCCTCATTTAATCTGACATCCTTTCCAAAAGCCACAAACTTGTCAGCACTCAATACCGGTAGAATACAAATGGAAATGGAAGGTTCTTTACCATTTACAAGCAAAGGCTCAAAAAAAAAGTGATCTTGTAGTAAATCGTGAATAAACAGAGCCAATACTCATCTGCTCTGTACTCCAAAAGAGACCGAGCATCCTAAAAGCAAGATACAGATTAAATTCAGACAAGTACGCGAGGCCTAAATTCCACTAAACACTTCAGCAGAGACTGTCTGAAGATTTCAGTCAAAAACATAACTGACATAGCAAGCATGAATTAATTCCAAGGATTACCTGAGCTTTTTGAGAGGCCAACCGTGAGCAGACAACAGATGATCTTAAAATACAAGTCAGTGTAAATAAAATGCTAAAAAAATAAAAATGTCATGAATATGGAGAAATGTCAACTGCTATTCTCTCAAAAAGGTAAAAAAGTTTCTACATGTCTGTGTTTAAATATAAAACCTCCCCCAGTTTCTGTGTTCTTCGTGTGGTACCTTTCTACAGTCAAAACACCCAGTGCTGTAGGAGAGAATTGCAAAGCACTTACTTGCTGAATAGTTACTTTTAGAACAGCCCGGTGCAAGGTGAAAAGCAGTACGGAAGTACAGTTCATGCAGACAAGTACCTTTGACTTGCCTGTGGTAAAGAGCCTTTGTTCATTATGCCTGTGGGTTTTTTGCCTTCCATAGGCCACCTGACATCAAACTTATGGGGTAGGTGAGGGAAACAACCACTTCAGAGCAGCGAGATGAAAGCAGGAAAGAACTCACTTCTTGTGAAAAACGCTGTTGGTGATGTACTTGGATGTGCTCTTCTCTAGTGACCCTTGAGTGTCGTGGCAACATCTCCACCTCCCTGATGGCTTCCATGGTGACTTGCTGGGGCAGAACTTGGAAGAGAGAAGTCACGTACATTAAGATGGACTTCTTATCTGGACAGGTAGTTGCAACATCTGGAAGGCAAATTAACATGCATCATTTCGGTTTCCACATTAGACATGAGACATAGCCAATCAACTTCATGCAAAGTCAGATTAATAAGCAATTTACTGTCCACCTGAGTTCTCTAGAGACTAGTTAGAACCTTACAATCAGTTCCAAAATTACAGACTAAACGTGCAAATAAGAACTTACAAATGAGAAGGAACCAAAGTTTATAAAGGTAACTGTTATTCAACACGAACTTGCTGTCTATATTTCTTTAGTCAAAATGCACATAGTATACAATTTGACACTGTGATCCTCATTAAGCAGGACTAGACATAGGAAAAGGTGTATTTTCTTGTGTTGTATAAATACTGCAGTTAAAAAAGATGACAAGCTCATTTTCAAAGGCATGTCTTCTATGTTCTCTTTACATCATTTAATCATTGGAAGCGACAATGATGTAGGAAAAAAAAAATACAGGCTTTTCTAGTGAATGGGTTCATACAAAACATCTATTGAAGCCAAACTCTAATATATCTACATAGCTTTTTTATTCTACTTAGTCTTATATTCTTCACAAAGTCCATGGAACATCTAAGGAACATTGTATTCAGACATTAAAATATGTAATAGAACAACTCTTTAAAAAAAGCCCTGTAAAATCTTTGTGGACTTTAGCAGTAAGTACAAGAAACTTGGCGTGAACACAAAGACGATTTCAGGTTTCATAGGTAGCCATGATACACATCAGCAGGAAAAGTGGTTTATCTGACTCAACATTTCAAGTCAATAACAATTTGTAAAAATGTAAGGCATGTGGCAGCTCTTTGAAGTAGTTACTTTGCTATTTGGCATTGACGTTTACCTCCTACACTCAGTCTAGTGAATCAAGATGTAACAAAACTGTTGCACAAGAAATTTATCATTAATTCCATAAGTGTTTTAACTGGCAGTACTGGCAGAAAGCCAAGAGCTATGAGTTTTTACTCTCCTAAATCAATCCTGGCTTAGCTAAGATTTCAGTTCAGGAAAAAAAAAAAAAAAAAAAGAAAAAGAAGAAGAAATTAATTACTATATTTTGGCAGACTCAATAATGCTACAGGGTGGCATCTCATTCTCTCTTCCTAGAATGCAGAATACATGAGGGAAGGCACCTTATGCTGAAAGCTTCACATATATTTGGAAATCAACAAAAGAAATCCTACCGATATTTTTGACTTGGCTTTCTGACTTATCTCTACCTTTGCTTGATACATTATGAAAGACAGCTTAGGTTTAGTTCTACTTAGAATCACCTGGAAAAATGGCACATTCCCTCCAGCATCCCCACCACCATAAGATTTATCGTCTTGGTGGCCACAGTATATAGAATATGCTCATTTAAAACAAACAAACAAACAAAACCAAACATGACTTTTCCAAATCAAGTCACACTACAGCCCTCAGTCTCCACAGGCTTCACTTCTGTGATAGAATTCAGTCTAGGAAGTATTTTGCTATTGCCATCTTCTTGTCTTCTCATTGATATTATAACAGTATTTTGTTATACTCGGTGTCTACTAGTAATTGATATTTCCCAGAATATCCATGCCTTTACACAGGCAAGAGTACACACTGAAAGAACAGACGTTAATGCCAGCTGTGATTTTGCCATTTGTTGTTCATTATTTTGCTTTTGAAAATATTCTGGTGATCAAATAGGCAAATACCTTATTGTTTATCTACACAAATATTTCACACAATACATAAAAGAAGTACCTTGCAAACAATATACATGCCAAAAATTGTTTACCCATTCTATCTGACAAAGTACATATGCAGCTGTCAGAATCCACCAGAAAACAGGAAAAGATTTAATTATTTAATCACAACAAATAGATGAACAACCGTTGTTGCAAAGCCTGAAATATCAATCTGTCTCTCAAAATCCTTTTTTGCAGGCTCTTGAATTATCAGAGCAGGAATGACTGCTGTTATCCTGTCCTATGCCTTCGCCTTCATATTTTTTTTCTTTTTGAATCCTAGTCTAAGATACTGTCTTTACCACCTGTTAAGACTGATGGATATTTGAAGTCGTAGCAGTTAGGCAGTGAGTAAATTTAAATTTAAACACTTGCTTGCAAGGAAGTTCACTACTTCCTTGGAAATATGTCTGCTTTCGTTTCTGAGGGCAAAATATCTACACCTAAAAACTAAATCTCCAACTCTCAGAAAATATGGAAGATATTTAAGAAAATGAGGTTTACATACGTAGACTATGCCATTATTCAGATACTGTTTTTGAGAGAAAGTGTAAAAACAAACAAGGAATTATCCAGGAATTTTTTCAAAAACAAGGTATCATCTCCACATTTGGGTCAGAAGCAATACTTTCTGAATATTTTCATGCATTTTCTTGACAAAGACCTTCCAGGATAGGATTGAAAAGAATAAATAAGAATAAAGCCAAATTAGAATACAAGTCAAAAGAGACTTTAAAATGAGAAGCATTATAATATTAACACAAATCATATTATTAACATGTTCATCAATCAAGAATCTGAAAGACTTTGGAGAGCTCTGAAAACCATTTCAGGTCTTTAACAAGATACAGTTGTACAAAACTATTGGAAAAGTTTCCAGCACGAGTTTTCCAGCTATTGAGAGAAATCCTTTACTGTAGAAAACTTTATGCTGGCAGATTAATATTTTTCAAAAGAAAACAGTGACTCTCTGGTACTCAAACTGAAATACGTCACATGAAGCATATTGTTCACTAGGTTTTGATACATCATCTTGTGATCCATAGGCTTACTTATTAAGACAGGTAGTTTCTTTAAGCACCTTCTGTAGTTAAAGAAACAAACTTCCTTTCTAGGATACAGAACAAGGCCCTGACTTTACATGCTCCCCCTGAAAAAATATGCACATACATTTAGAGACATTAGTCTCTCCAGGTGAGGTCTCCAGTCAAATTGAGAAAGTAAAGAGAAATAAAACAAAACACTTCCTCCAATACGCAGGTTGAAAAACCTGTCTGATACTAAGGAGACACCGTAAGAGCTAGAATTCAACCATGAATTTTAATGTACGATAACGTCCTGTTCATCTAGAGACACAGCTACTTGGTAACAAGTCCCAAAAGAGCAAGAAGGTTCTGGTTTCACCATAGACCTTTAAAACCATGAAAAAAAACCACCAGTCCACCACTCTTTAAGCGCTGCTGCCTTTAGAGGGTTATTACAGGTTTAATTCAGGGAGCAATTTGCCTGATAAAAGTTCACTACATTTTGATTTTTATTAGCAAATATTCTTCATTTTCTGATGAATATAACTACAAGTTTGATTGTTTGCTGAGGATGGGTGACTACAATAAACCTGAAATGTTCTGAAACCAATTCTTTTCTGTAAGATGCAGTAAAGTAAAAGTAAATAAATAAAAATTAAAAAAAGTCAAACTCTTCAAAAAGTGATCCAACAGACAATTTTTATAAGCCTTGCAGTTCACAAGTGGCTTGTTCTTACATCTGTATGTTCTGTCAACATGCAATTCCCTGCCAACATTCCCAGTTTTGGGGGAAAGAAGCATTTTTAAGAGACGACTGAAAGTGGGGATGATATAAAACACCTAAATAAGGTCCATATTAAAAAGTACTGTACAGGTCTATCAACAAGAACAAAATCCAGCATTTTGTTATACAGTGTTACATTATGCATATACAAATTACAAGCATTCAGGCAAACATTGCTTCCAATTTTCAAATACATGTCTACTTATATGGCCATTCCTATTTATTAATATTTTGATTTCTCAAAGCTTTGACCAAATAATGGTTCTGACACTATTTCTGCTGATTCCACTCACTCTTTGTATCAAAATCGTAGCAAAGTAACTTTGAAAGAACAAAACTTAAGTGTCTGCCGCATTGCCAGAAGGATTATACTACTGTCCATAAATTGATGATGTGTTTTCTTTACATTGAGAGACAAATTCTGAAACATACTTTACCTTATACGGTGTTGAGAAGCAAGATAAGACTTGAGCCCTAAAAATCCAAGGAATCCTTTGTCCTCAAAAGAAGTAGGTATGTTTTTCAGATAATCACAAAGTAGAAAACACAGAAAATATACATCATGTAATGCTGTTGGCTTCCATGATGAAACTAACGTAAAAAATTAATATTACCTTCTGCTGCCCCACGTGAGATTTTAAAAGCCGTACTAAAAAACCATTGCTCTCCCTTCCATAACACCGAAGAAAATTCTCAAAGTTGATTTGACTTTTCAGAGATTACACCGCTTTTTTCCGTGATAAATGGAGGCTGTTGTTTTTTCTTCTGTCAAAGATATTTTTCATTTTAAGGCTTATCAATGATACTAATACAACATTAACATTTATTAGAATTTCTGAAAATCATAAAACCATAGAATGCTTTGGGTTGGAAGGGACCTTTAGAGGTCATCTAGCCCAACCCCCCTGCAGTGAGCAGGCACAGCTTTAACCAGATCAGGTTGCTCAGAGCCCCATCCAACCTCACCTTGAATGTTGCCAGGGATGGAGCCTCCACTACCTCGCTGGGCAACCTGTTCCAGTGCTTCACCACCCTCATTGTAAAAAATTTCTTCCTTATGTCTAGTCTAAATCTATTCTTCTTTAGTTTAAATCCGTTACTCCTTGTCCTGTCACAACAGGCCTTGCTAAAAGATCATCCCCATCCTTCCTATAGGCCCCCTTTTAGTACTGAAAGGCCACAATAAGGTCTCCTCGCAGCCTTCTCTTCTCCAGGCTGAACAGCCCCAACTCTCTCAGCCTGGCCTCATAGGAGAGGTGCTCCAGCCCTCGGATCATTTTGGTGGCCCTCTTCTGGACTCGCTCCAGCAGGTCCATGTCCTTCTTGTGCTGAGGGCCCCAGAGCTGGACGCAGTGCTCCAGGTGGGGTCTCACCAGAGCGGAGTAGAGGGGCAGAATCACCTCCCTGGACCTGCTGGCCACGCTGCTTTTGATGCAGCCCAGGATTTGGTTGGCCTTCTGGGCTGCAAGCGCACATTGCCGGTTCATGTCCAGCTTTTCATCCACCAGTACCCCCAAGTCCTTCTCTGCAGGGCTGCTCTCAATCCCTTCAGCCCCCAGCCTGTATTGATATTGGGGGTTGCCCCGACCCAGGTGCAGGACCTTGCACTTGGCCTTGTTGAACCTCATGAGGTTCACATGAACCCATTCTCCAGCTTGTCCAGGTCCCTCTGGATTGCATCCTGTGCCTCAGGCCTGTCAACCGCACCACTCAGCTTGGTGTCATCTCCAAACTTGCTGAGGGTGCACCCGATCTCACTGTCTATGCCATTGATGAAGATATTAAACAGCACTTGTCCCAGTATGGACCCCTGAGGGACACCACAATCCTACGGCTATCTCCAATTGCATCTGTTTAGAAAGGATTTAAAAGATGCATGGCAGATAAGCTAACTGCAGAAGCTCTTAGATTGTTGAGATAAGACACAATCTAACTGATACATAAAAGATTAGTTTCTACATGTAATCTCATTACAGGAGGGATTTCAATGTTTATACGGCAACTCCCACTGTGGCACCAACCTCAACTGCAGTATCGAAGATGAGGGCAAAGTAGAAGTATTTAAAAATGTACAAAGACAACTTACATGTTATTTTTATTGATTTATTTTACCTTTTAGCTTCAAGAACAAGGGTGAACTTTTAAAAACACATTGAAATGCCTGTGATAATCTGTCTGAAAAGGTTCACCAAAACACTATGAATGAGCTTCCATAAAAGCTAAGCCATGCACTTTGATCACATTTTGATTTGGATGAACCTATATCTGCAACTGGATCTGTACGAAAGTGTATGAGACTGTACTAGTAAAAACGTAACTGCTTGGTCTTAAATAGCAAGAAAAACAAGTAAGATTTCATTCCCAGATGGATGCATTAGAGTTGGCCCAGCAGGGGTAAAGAGATCTTCAAAATATCACCCCCAAAATGAAGAAAAGAAAGAAGAAAAAGGAGGAAAAAATTGTAAACTTGGTAATTTGTACTCCAAATGCATCTTTTCGGACACTTACTAACAAGTCTCTTTACAGACATTAAGCTAGGACAGAATCATGAGGCCTATCTTAGATTTGCTGTCACTGGTAACTTCTTAATTTCCTGGAAGTAAAAGCATGAGACTAAATGTATTTTGTTCTTATTTGAACACCAAGAAACAAGCAAGTTTATCACGCAAAGAATACAAGCTGTTTTTCTTAAATGTACAAAACTTTTCCCTCAGCTAGCACCTGGTCCCAAAACGATATTGTTCTGCAATCCATGTCTAGATTAAGACTATACTAATGGTAATGATAATAGCAGGAACAAAGGAAGTGGTAATGGTTTACTGTACTGACGCTCACTGCTGCCAGTAAGACCTCAAAGCAGTCAAAACTGTGCAGTCGCTCAAAGGTCAGCCAGTAGCTGCACTGTCTGCTCTGCAATTATTGACATTTTTTTGCTTGCTTTTCAAACTTGTAATTATATTCTGCCCTGGTTTTGTACTCTGTTAGTAGATTGTATGTTAAATTCAAAATGGAATAGTGGTGGACTTGCAGACAGACAAACACGGAATAATTTATTAAATACTGCATAACTGTAGATATTGAAATCTGGAAATTTAAACTGACAATTCTTTAACAAAGTTAAAGAGCAGAAAACTGCTCTTTTTTCTAAAATGAATTCCTTAGTGCACTCTCCAACTGAGGGGAAGATATTAAATTAAACAGAAATCTATGTGTCTACAGTCTCTTGGGGAGAACAGAGCTAAAATCTAAATAGGAAGGCTCTACCATGCGATTCAGCATATTCCACTGGTACTAAGGGTGAACTGAAGACCTCTTAGTAGAGAGGTAAATAACTCTTTTAGCGTGCAATCTTACACAAGTTTAAAAAAAGAAGTTAAAAAAGCAAAACTGAATGGTTCCACTTCTTGCCAGTGATACAGACAAGAAATCAAAATACTATTTGGAACAGGACCGAGCAAAAGTCAAAATTTTTGGAAGGCTGTTTAGTGCTCTACATGAATAAACATGGTGACCACAGTCTACTGTTTTGCAGAATAAAATCCGCATTTTATAAAATGAACTGTTAGCAAACAGCACAAAATGCATACAGACAACTGAAGTGAGGGTGGAAACCTGGAGGACAGCCCAGTGGTGACCTATACACAGATAGTGGCACTGTTCTTTTTCTTCCTTTCTGTAGATATGAATACCCATTCACCTAAAACTAGTATGAAACTCCCAGAAGAAAATGCCATTAATTTTTCAACACTTTTCCTTAAGAAAGTAAATGTTTTAAACCTTATGGTTAAGACATACAGAATACCTTAAAAATGCTGACCACAGCTGTCCTTTGTAGGCTGTATTGAATGAGGTCACAACAGCAGCGTGAAGAAAATCTCTTCAGAAGATTGACACATTTGTGTTTGCCTTTTAGAATTATGAAGACAGGTCAGGATTTGTGGGATTCAAGTGTATCTGGTATTAAAAAATTCAGTGGCAGAGAATACATTAAATCTGTCTGAATGTCTGTTCTGATTTGCTGCATGAGTGTGAAGGAGTCTTGGACTGATATGCAAGCACTGTCTTGGTTGAGTGAACTTGACACTATCTCTGGTTTTGAAATCTGCAAAATCCGACTTAACATCTATGCTGAACAGGGAAGCTGAGCCTTATTTTTCTTCAGTTTCCTTTCAATGTTAAACATTTATTCAGTAACACCACAATCTTTGCACCCTAAACTATACGTAGCATAAGCGTCTTCTTAGCAGAAAAGACAGAGACAGAAAGAAATTAAGTCAAAATACCAATGGAATAAAATGCTGGTTTGAAAGAGTCAGGGTGCATCTGTTAACATTTTTATCATACATGTTGTATACTAATATTTTTGTCAATATGAATAGGAGTGAGCATGGCTCATTAATTTGCTGAAGTAACAAATAAAAGGCAATATTTAATTTTCTCACAACACTGATATACTTTGCTGAAAGCTGCAGTTCAGTTATTCAAAACCCTCAAATGCAAATGTAGTTAGGGGCAAAGTGGGGAGGGGGGGAGTAAAGAAAACTAAAATACACCCTACCACCTAAGTCCTACTGAAAAGTCCTGAAAATAAAGAACAAGAGAATTATGCAGACTGATATCTAGAGTCAGGAATGGTGTACAAAAACGGTACATTAGCTTGCACCCAAGTAGTAATTTTGCTAAGAATATATGAGATATCAGCAAGCTGGCCAATATTTGAGAAAGCAAATGGGCCGATGTTTCAAAATATTGTACATTTTCCATTTTACTTTTATAAATATTTAGCCCAGAAAATTTTTACTTATACATTTCTCTGCTATCAATCCCTGTTAAAGGTACATTTAATGCAGGATGGAAACTATGGCAACGATACTCAACGACTGAAAAAGTATTTCTACTGTAAAATTTCATAAAACACTCTGTAAATATTCTCCGAAAGCTGAACAGTATCCATTCCAGCTGAGTCCAGATTAACAGTTACTGCAGTATCAGGAAGGTTTTGCCTACTGGGGCTGGCTGTACACACACACAAAGTAAGAAATTGTACAACTACTGTCCTAAAAAGTTTAGCTTCAACCATGACCTGTTTACCTGCTGCAAAGTTACATGCACAACATATGCTTTGCTGATTCTGTGGTTGCAAGAATTGTGAAATATAATGGAAGAACTTGAAGAGCCAAGTCAGTATTAGCAACTTCCAAAAGCCAGCATAATCAGTGAGCAAAAACACATCAGTGCCAATTAATTAAAATGGCAGATGAAGTGGACAACTCAAAATGTATGAATTAACATTCAGCCTTGTTAATTACACCTGTTATAAATTATGATCAGACTAAGAGAATTTATTATATAAGATGTTTTCTAGTCAATAATTCTGAAAAGTAACTATGAAAAAAAATAGAGACTGAACTCCAGTAACTAAAGATTTTATAAGCTCTTCTTGAAACAAATTAATTACTTGTATCTAATTGTAAAATCTATCATAAAAATAGTATGATAAAATAAATGGAAAAGGGCAATAGAAATCTAAACAGACAAATCTGAATAGACAATGGAGAGATCATTATGCATACTGGATGGGTGATACCACACTTAATAAAAGAAGGTAATAGTTCTTCAAGTGCAGTCAAAAGCCACTGGAAAACATAGTATTCTTCTGAGATATTAGGTGTAAGATGAGAAGCATTTCATCTTTTACTAGTAAGTTTTCCCAAACTGAAACAATACATTACAGCTGGGATTATATTGTGAAATTGAGATCACAGTCTCGAAGTTATAAAGGCCTTCAGAGTTAGAACTCAGTTTCAACCTATTTTTGTAAAGTATTTTGGGAAGAAACTGTAATGGCATATATTACATTCCTTGTTTCATTAGCATATGAATAAAACAAAGAAGGATTTGCTACTTCTGCCTGAGATCTGAGAAGACTCTTTTCCAGCTCTGATATATTTATTTAGTGAAAGAAGGGATTTTGTTCTATGAACCCTATATTACTCAAACAGAAACAAAGATCACGGGATGCAAAGGGAAATGTGAATGCTGTCAGGATAAAAGAACTTTCACTGTATTTAACAAAAGAGAAGCACCCCAGAACCTTCACTGGTAACTGTAGAAGTACGGGGATTCTGCTTCTATGGTGTATACCTTCCTTTTATTCCCATCTGAAACGGGCTATTTCTGACATCAGAGCAAGGTGATGATCACCTGTGGTTAAGATCTTCCAAAACTGACACAACAAAATGGTGCATGTTACTGCATGTAGCTCAAACTCTTCCCATCTAGAACCTCATGGACAACTGGTTTTCCATGAAATCTGAGAAAAGGGAAATGGGGAAAAAAACCAACAACAAAATGTCAAAGACAGACTTATTTGGATTTAAATCAGAACAAGTGTTCTTGGTTTGTTTTGATTTATAGAAAAAGTAGCAGAAAGTTTAAGGAATGTAGTTTAAATTCTATGCAGACAAAAATCCTAACTTTAGGTGAACTTCAGGTGTAAAACTGCTTAAAGATATCTTTAAAAAAAACCAAATTTATTGTGTACAATAGTATCTTCAATGAAAATTCCTGTTTTTCACTAATTTAGGCCAGAGTATTATTCACAGATACAATGCATACTTTTTATATTTAATAGACAACACTTTCACACGGTATGCAAGTTTGATTAATTACAACTGAAAAATAATCAGAGAATCTTTCAATATCATTACAAGAGACTAGGGAACTTTATTAACTATTAAGGTTTGGTTACATATGGAATATCTAACATGAAAAAAAGTCATGGTCAGGAATTAATCTGTACAAATTGATTTGACGCATCAGTTTCAAAATCAAAGAGGAGTTTTCTTGCTGACTCCTCTGGCTATACATCTTGGGTTTTCTCACTGGATATGTTGTTCCTGCATCTAAATGAAGACCAGTTACCTAGTTAATATTGGCTTCTATAAGCGTGACTCACACACTGTATCAAAATGACAAATGAGGTCATTTAAAAAGTTAACTGTAGCAGATGCAAAAAGGCTACCTCCACTTTAAAAGTGTATCTTTTAAAAACAGAAATATATCTTGAAAGAGTTGAAACCCAAGTGATTCGATTTTATATATAACCGTAATTATTCCTACTTTAAAATGCTAATAAAATAGAATTTCTTGTAAATGCAGTAGGGGAAGGATTTCTAATTTTCGAGGGATTATTTCACTAAGAATGCAGCAAACAGATTAATGTGCTGATCTTTTTCTTTAGGCTGATCATGAGAAAAAACAGTCTAAAATATGTTATGCCAATAATTTTCAAAAATGCACGTTTTGATCAAATGGTTATTCACTGTATGCATTCCATCCTCCAGCAAGTTATGTAAACATAACTGGTTTGTAATTTAAGAAGAAAAACCTTAAATGTAATTATCTGAGGGAAGAGAACTGTTCACGCTGGATATCTCAAGCCCATACTCTAAGGCATTTAATACTTCTTCAGCTGGAAACATCTGCTTATGTTTTGCATAAAAGTAAGCTGCTATTTGCATTTCTGGTGTGTTGTCATCAAGATAGTCTGGAAAAATACATTTTGCAAACGTAAATTTTATCACCAGCAGATCCTGAATTAGAGCCATGCTGAGTCTATTAGACTAGATACTGGCGTGCTGCTCTGCTTGGAGCACAGAAAGATCTACTTGCTTATCCTCCCTTCCCTTCATGATCAAGTTGTTAAATACATTCAGAAGAGATACTGGTGAATATATCTCCTAGCAACAGCTTCTGTGACTGTGACGTGGTAATCTGTTTTGCGGTAGTAATCTGTTCTGAGGTGAACTGTTACACATTTTATTCTAATCTCTTCTCCTCCTGACCACTTTATTATTTTCTTAGTGAAAAGGTGTAATTAGTATATTTCTACCTTTGTGTCCTGTACAACATTTTCTGTATGCTCTTACCATGTGATTTGTGTCTTTAAGGTATTTAAAAAGAAAAAAAGAAAAACAAATATTGTTCCAAACAATCTCTGAGAAACTAGTTAGCAGCAGAACATCTGCCATTTGGAGAAGGTGTAGGAAGGAGAAAAGAGAGATATAATTGCTTCAGCAGAATTTGTAAAGGTTCAGAATGGAGAGTCCTCTTTGACTATATGCCAATGAACCAGATGTGAAGTGTCAAGAGCATTTCAGGATGTGAATGAATATTGGAGTGACAACATGAATAAATATGATAACTTGTCTTGAGAAACCCAAAATAAATGCAATTTAATATGTGGCTAGCATTGGAGAAGTAGTGAAATAAATCAAGGGCAAAGCAAGATATCTTGTAAGTAATACATACTTTAAAGACTGAGAAATCAACATTTTAGTGGCCTCTAAACAGGCAGCAGGTTTTGCCTATTCTAGTCAATGCAAGCCTCAGCCTAACTGACTAAGCATAAACGTACGTGACACTGACAAGCACGGAGCAGCACGTAAGACCCTAAAGAGAAGAGAAAATGCTACAGCTCAGTGGAACCAAGCTGGGTTTGAGGCCATCATATCCACAACACCTACTTCTAGAGTTCCCTGCAAGCTGGAACAGTTGTAAATATGCAACAGCAGTCAGATGTGACTGGGATGCCAACTGGTATATCATGCGTGTGTCAAACATTAAAATATACATAGCAAATTTCAAATGTGCAATGCAATACATTACTTCATATATGAAAAGAAAACCATAGCTGTTAAAACACTAAGATAATTAGGGTCTAGTTGCTCTTACCTGGTCAGCAGAACAGCAGCATTGTAATGCTTTACTGTGTGCCTGGATAAAGGAAATCCTTCTTAGTAGTTTATCAGTTCTTGACTAGAGAGTTCAAGTGTCCCTGGATGATGGCAAAGGCAAATTCTGAAGGAAGGGCCTACATGGGATTCCTGAAATCAGTTCTGCCATACTAGTTTGTTTAATAAACCTGTTTCTGACTTCACTGTTAAAAGGTTTTCTCACAGTTTTCTCAGTTCAGAAGTATAATTTTCTCCATGGTCTTCTCGCCCAGAAACAAACGGGTAATATTTCAGTATTCAGACAGCTAATTCCAGGAATGATTTATGACAATAGCAGCATAGGAGCAACTGAGAAAGAATCACAACCTTTTTGTGGATGGCTTTATAAAATAACCCTAACAGATTACCTACAGATGTTACAGAAACCATGGGAGAGAACATCTGGCCAGCCCTGTTCTGTTAGCCTTCAGCTGTTTCCATCCTTAAGCTGAAAAGACATGAATATGGACTAAAAGCTCCCTGAAAGTTCTGGTTCATCCTCCCTTCTGCAATTAAAAAACAAAAAAAAACAAAAAAAAACAACCAAAACCAACAAAACTAAACTAACGTCAAAATCACTTCAAGGAATAATAGAAGTACACAAGTAAGTGGGGAAAAATTATAAATGACCGCTCAAGACTGAGTAACAGCACTTCAAGAGCTACAAAGTACACAGCACAGAACCTACATTTCTCAACTCAGTTGTCTACAAACTCTGCCTGACCTGTTTTTTTCAGTTTAAACCTATTCCTTCTGGTCTCCCCATTCCACAATTACTTAATCATGCTTGTTTTGAAGCTCTGGCTGTTTGTACCACTGGGAAAAAGTGGGGTTTGAGAGGTGAAGGCACATATTGTGTGAGATACAACGGGAAGAACAAATAATACTTTGACCCCAGTAGTAAAGTTAACATCAACGTAAATAAAGCCAGTACTTCTGTCATTTTTTAACAGTGAAATCTCCATTTACCTTTGCCTCCCCCAAAAGACCACCAAATGTTTTTCATGCTTTAAATACACAATTCTCTAGTCCACCACAATACATTTAGGAACTAAATAAGCACTGTAGTAGTTTGTGAACACAATGAGTAGCTGCATGGCACACTTTAAAGGCAGGTTGTTGAGTCTGCCTCGATTCAACAATGAAAGACTAAGAAAAGGTAATTCACTCTTTTCAAGAGTAAATTTAGAGACTTTGAAGATCAAAGCTGATAAAACCAGTCCATAGATACTTTAATTAAGGAAAGGACAAGAAAGCTGTATTATTTGATTGGACAATGACTTTAAGTCACAAAGGTGATGTAGTCATGGACAAATGCAAATTTTGATCCAAAGAGTTATCATTTCTAGAACTGATACAAATTTTGGGGTACACTGAATGTAACCACCCTTCAGATTACATGGGAGTGCCAGTCTAAATAAAGCACAGCTTCTTTCAAGGCCCAAGTGGTGCATGTCCAGTTATGTCCAGCGAATGCAGACACAGCACATGAGATCAGATGTAGGCAGAACTGAAGCCTGTATCTCATGCATGTTGTGATACATGCAAAATTACACCTGTCAAACTTTGTAGAATAGCTGCATGTATGGCAAATATATATGGTATTCTGTACAACAGTATCTCCTGAAAAGACCTCAAACTTCTGAGCATTCAAGGAGCCAGAGAGATCACAGCCTTAAAATACAGGACTTCTTTTTGGTTTTTTTTCAAATATCAATTTTAAAAGATAAACCGGATTCATCTTCAAGAAATACAATATTGATTTCATTGCACAAAGCATTAAGAAGATCTGATCTGGAATTCTATGTTCTGATCACACATGTTCAAGAATGATAAACCAGATGTGTAACAGAAAAGAGTTATTAGTGTTAAATAGGAGACAATGTAGAGAAGAATGAACACCTATCAAAAGTCTAGTCAAACAAAGGCTGACAGCAGGTATGAATCATAGAATCATAGAATAGAATCATAGAATCGTTTAGGTTGGAAAAGACCCTTAAGATCATCCAGTCCAACCATTAACCTACACTACCAAGTCTACTCTAAGTCAATCAAGGGTAGACTAGACTAAACCATGTCCCAAAGTGCCACATCTACCTGTTTTTTGAACACTTCCAGGGATGGTGACTCCACCACCTCTCTCAGCAGCCTCCTGCAATGCTTGACCGCCCTTTCCGTGAAGAAATTTTTCCTAATTTCCAACCTCAACCTCCCCTGGCGCAGCTTGAGCCCATTTCCTCTCATCCTATCGCTAACTACTTGGGAGAAGAGACCAACACCCACCTCACTACAATCTCCTTTCAGGTAGTTGTAGAGAGCGATAAGGTCTCCCCTCAGCCTCCTCTTCTCCACACTAAACAACCCCAGTTCCCTCAGCCGCTCCTCATAAGGCCTGTGCTCCAGACCCTTCACCAGCTTCATTGCCCTTCTCTGGACACGCTCCAGCACCTCAATGTCTTTCTTGTAGTGAGGGGCCCAAAACTGGACACAGTATTTTAGGTGCGGCCTCACCAGCGCCAAGTACAGGGGGACAATCACCTCCCTGCTCCTGCTGGCCACACTATTCCTGATACAAGCCAGGATGCAGTTGGCCTTCTTGGCCACCTGGGCACACTGCTGGCTCATGTTCAGCTGGCTGTCAACCAAAACCCCCAGGTCCTTTTCTGCCGGGCAGCTTTCCAGCCACTCTTCCCCAAGCCCGTAGCATTGCATGGGGTTGTTGTGCCCAAAGTGCAGGACCCGACACTTGGCCTTGTTAAACCTCATACAGCTGGCCTCAGCCCATCGGTCCGGCCTGTCCAGGTCCCTCTGCAGGGCCATCCTACCCTCCAGCAGATCAACACTCCCACCCAGTTTGGTGTCATCTGCAAACTTACTGAGGGTGCACTCAATCCCCTCATCCAGATCATCAATAAAGATATTAAACAAGGCTGGTACCAAAACAGAGCCCTGGGGAACACCAGGAACACCAGTGCTCTTTATGAACTATCATGGGGTGAAAACAGCGCAAAAAGCATCAAGCTCAAGGACAATGGCAGCACAAGAACAAAACAGAACAAAATAAACCTGAGGAAACATCATCTAAACATGCAGAAAGTTTGTCACCTTCAGAAAGTAAGGTTCTGAGAGAGGCAAAGGAATAGAAGCAAAGTATGCAACTGACTATATCAGAACTTGAGGAATTTAATAAAAGCATTATAATGAAACATTGACCTGAAATTGCAGGTAACGGGACTCAATGCATCATCAGGTTCCTCATGTTCTGTTCCTCCCCCTCCTTTTACATTCTAGTTAATTTTTCAGCTATACATTTTTAATACAAGTTACTGCTATAGTTTCATGTTTTTCTTCCTACAAACACTACTCCCTTGATGTTTTTTTAATTATTCAATCATGGGGAAATATGTGGATGCAATAACCTAGCAAAAATAACAATAAAAATAATGTGTCATGTCTGACTATTCTTAGGAACTCTCACAAAGCATTACACTAAAGATGTGGCAGAGCTTTTGCATATATAGTATACATAGACATAGTTACCAACTAATAGTACATCAACAGAGCATGTGAAAGAAAGCTGAAGATGAATTAGTGCAGTCAATATAATGTAAATAGGAGTTAGGAATGCATTAGAACAACCACCAATTTTATTACATATTTATCACTTATTATGTTAATAAAGAAAATCCAAGCAACCCTAAAAATCGGTTTGCATATTTTAACAGGCAGAAGAATTTGGAAATAAGGAATAGGGGCTAAGAATAACAAAAATAGAACATGCAAAATTTTAAGAAAATATATACTCCTGGAAAGAGATGGTACAACTGCTAGTTCCACAATTAGCCTATTATCCCTTGCTCTTTCACTTACCAGTATTAATTATCATTTCTTGAACCACCTCTTTTTAAAAGGGATGAAATTACACAAACTTTGGATTCACCAGCTGAGCAAATATACATTTGTCCAGTTTTCACCTGAATGCCTACTTAACTCACTTCTCTTTCTCATAGTCAACTGTGTAACTCCCCACTATTGGGTTTTTTTTTCACTGGGACCTTGCAACTCATTAATAGAAATCTATTAGAGCACAGTGATATCCCTCCTTTCTCCTGCCTCCTTCCTGCCCCTTCTTCCCCCCACCTCTATTTAGCTCTTCCAATTCAGATTTGAAGGAATGGTAAACCTTTTTTTCCCCTATCCCTAAATTCTTTAAGACTCTAGTTTCTAGCGGATGATAGAACTCATTATGGACACTTTATCCTGAAGTCAAGCTACCCAGCAGTTTTACTGTTAGTTTTCCTCTTTTGAAGCAGTCTTACTTCTTTTCATGACAGTTAATTATTAATAGTTAAAAAGGTTATGTCATGCCAGGCCTTAGTTTATGTTCTTTAAAACAAAATACAATTTTTAAAGTCAAATCAACTTAAATACAAACTTTTATCAACATTTGGGGAAAAAAGTTTGTTAGAGGATGGCCTCAAAAACTTCTGCATGTTTGGTTTTAGAATTGACTTCTCTAGGCTGAACAATTAAACAAACAAGCTATGCTACAGGTACAAGGCTCAAACAGAGCCACGATGAGAATAAGCAACATTCATGATTACAGTAAATAGGAGCAGAATCAGGGATTATAAACAAGAGCAGTGCAGGCCAACACTTGATTTTCTAAAGTCTTTCTTTAATTACCCAGCACTAGTGAGACTGATCTTAGTCCAAACATAAAGAGAGGATTTAGTCGTTACTGAGAAAACATACATAATCTAAAAATTATGCAGAAGAGGTGGCCTTGGCAAAGAACCAAGAATGCTCTGAAGACCTGAGATTAGGCTTTGAAACAGGGCCTACAACAACGAATGAATACCTAAATACATGTCCAATCCTACTGGGAGATTTTTGTTCCTTAAGCAGGGTACAGTCTTGTAGTAAATTACAAACAGATTGTAAAACAAACATTACCAGTATTTTCTCTCACTGACTTGTTTCTATTGATTAAAAAAACACCAAACAAACAACAAAAAACACAACCCAAACCCCCTCCAAAACTAAAAGAAAAACCAAGCAACTCTCCAAACTTTAACAATATGCAATACTTTCTTCTTTATAAATAATCTGGTAAACAAACCAAATTCAATTAAAATGGCCCTAATTCTGCTTAGGTAGTATTTGTTTTGGGTCCTTATTTAACAGTCTAACTCCTGAAAAATCTTTGGGCCTGGTTGGGCAACCATATTCCCCCAAGCAGATAGGCAAGCTGGCCCAGCACTCTAAGAATTTAGACCATCTCCACAAAAAGGCAATAATCACATTAAAAATGAGACAACAGGATTCAGATAGGACAAGCATATGACACCAGTCACAGAGAAGTGGCATGTTTCATTAACTTGCAACGTTAATAGTTTAGTAATACATATTCTTGTAAAGAATAAAGAGTGAACTATATTTTAAACCTTTGAATAATAACCTGAAAACATGGAAACTTTACACCACCTAACCAACAAAGCTATTCAGTAGATGTAGTCACACTAGCAAAAATGCATTCTTCTGCAAATCTGAGTCAAGTCATACCAGCAGACAAACATGGTAATTATATCTCCCAAAACTTTCCAGGATATCTAGACCCTTCCTTCCAGTCATACTGCTAAGGTTAAAAGAAATTACACTTGAACACTGTAGCCGTGGCATTGCAAACAACATGTAGTGAGTAAGTTCCATGTCTCTAGAACTTAAATGTGTTTCTGGAATCCCAAATGACTGAGAATATTGCCCTGTTAATAAGGCACGATTAAGTCTCACCTACACTATAATTTTCAATTCAAACAAAGGGATGCAACTGCAGTGTACATAGGTCCATACTCAGTACACAAATCATGACTTCCACTGAAACGTCAGTGCTGATAAAGATATAGTTTAACAAAGCAACTTGCAAAAAAGGTACTTGTCATGGTTTAGCCCCAGCCAGCAACTAAGCACCACGCAGCCGCTCATCACTCCCCTTGCCCTGATGGGATGGGGGAGGGAATCGGAGGAGTAAGAGTGAGAAACACTCCTGGGTTGAGATAAGAACAGTTTAAGAATTGAAATAAAGGAAAATAGTAATGATAATAGTAACAATATAATAATGATAATAATAATAACAATATACAAAGCAAGTGATGCACAATGCAATTGCTCACCACCCGCCGACCGATACCCAGACAGTTCCCGAGCAGCGATTGCTGCTCCCCGGCCAACGCCCCCCCCCCCCCCCCCTCCCCCCCAGTTTCTATACTGAGCATGACTCCGTATGGTATGGAATAGCCCTTTGGTCAGTTTGGATCAACTATTCTGGCTGTGCCCCCTCCCAGCTTCTTGTGCACCTGGCAGAGCATGGGAAGCTGAACAGTCCTTGACTAGCATAAGCAGTACTCGGCAACAACTAAAACATCAGCATGTTATCAACATTCTTCTCCTACTAAATCCAAACCACAGCACTATGCCTGCTACTAGGAAGAAAATTAACTCTATCCCAGCCGAAACCAGGACAGTACTATATATACAAATACCACAAACATGAAATATCCTACACTAAGATAACTAGAGGAAGATAAAGCAAGCAGAATCAAAGAAAAATACTGATAAAAACGTATGTTTCTATAGTCTCTGTGTGTTCCTGGAAAATGATGAATAGTGACAGTTGATAGTGCATCATTACTGAAGTATGTTCAAAGATCCTACAGGTCAGCCTCTTTTTGTCATGTTTGTGTTCTACCATTAAATCTTAAAGTGTACCCAAATTTTACAACTTTCTGAAGATACTGCTAGAGAAATTATAGAAGAGGCAGATCAGTATCTCCGGGCAATCTTTAAAAACAAATTGTTTTTATAAATATTTTTATTGTCTTTCTTTTATAAAATGTTATTATGCCATAGACAGTGATATTTTCTCATAAAAATGTCCCAGCCTTAGCAAGTTACCCAGCAGAGAGTTACTGATTTGAAACAGAGTTTGATTTTCTAAGTATTAATTGTTTCTTTTCTCAGTGCTGCACTGGCCATTGTACCACATACTATTCATGAGAAAGTCAGGAGTGGAACATTCTAAAGAAATCAGTTTAATGAGAATTAGAAATACATAAAAGACTTGCAAATTTTCTGTTTCTCTCTTGCATGTGATCAGAGTAGTCACATAATAAGGTAGTTGTAGTAGAGACCTTAACCCTTTCAGAAAACATCAAATAACTCAGGGATATACAGTGAGATCACTCACCTCTAGGTCACCTCTTTGAATAAAACCCAAGCAGTTAAGCATTGAAAATCACTACCATCTGAACATCTCATGATTGTTTGGTAGCCAATATGCAATAAATCAACAGTGTCGGTTCAGTTCCTAGTGGAGTAAGTTTAAAAAAAAAAAAAATTCTAACCCATCACTCTTAAAGGGAACCTCAGCAGAGAGGAACATGGACATAGAGACACGATGATTCACACCAACATTAAAACCTCCCCAGGTTATGTAATATGGAAATTATGTTGTATACACAATCCAAAGATGAACTGACAATCTTGGTTACCCTAAC